>NW_028327824.1:600000-937500 GCF_031878675.1 Megascapheus bottae | reverse complement strand
GGATCAGGCAGTATTTAACCAGTCACGTAATATGCTATAGCTTACAACAACCAATGAGGTAAATCTATTACAAGTGCCATGTATCACACAATAATGGAAAGAAAAGTTTCAAGAACTTACCAAGTACTAGGCAGAAGTGAGTAACAAAGCAGGGATTTGCACCCAGGCAACTTAAACCCAGACTCTAAGTCTCATAGTTGCTGTAAATCCTGCTCAGCCCAATTATTCCTAAGCCATGCAACTTCATATTTGTTCTCATAGGAGGCACTGAGGATTTTGGGGAATAGAATATTGTCCTATTAATCTTTACATATCCATAACTTAGTGAAATGTACAGCTCATATCAAGAATTTAGTATGTATTTTTCAAAAGTGAATTAATTTCTGATTTGGGCATAAAACATTGGGAAAACATCACAGAATGCTGTACTGACTCAATAAAATTTAAGTGGAGTCCACAGTATTTTCTACGATTTTTCTCACTCTACTAGTAACTTGCCATTCCCCATCAAATAGTGGAATTAGGAAGTCCCATGCTGTGGTTCATGTGATAATCTACTAAGCAGGAGGCTGGGATATGGAGGATGAGAGATTCAAGGTCAGGCAGAAAGTTCTGTGAGTTTGTCTCCAAAATAGCCAGCAAAAATTAGGATATATGGCTCAAGTATTAGAGTGTCAGCAAAGCAAGCAGGTCAAGAGAGCATGAGGCCCTGAGTTTAAACATTAATGAAATAGCCAGCAAAAATTAGGATATATGAGTGGCCGTGAGGCCGTGCTGCTCCCGGCCTGGTGACGGCGGCCGCCGGAAGCGGACATGGCGGTGCTGGTGAGCGAGGAGCTGGAGGCTTTGGCGGCGATTTTCTGAGGGCCCCACGAGTGGGAGGTGTTGAGCCACTCAGGTGAAGACCCCGAGGCTGTCAGCCTGCAGTGTTCTCCCCATGGCCCGGCCGGGGGCCCCACCCCACACCCCTCCCCCCTGGCCCTGGCGCCCGAGACCTGGGCCCCTTCCCTGAGGCCTTGAAACAGATGGGACTGTGTTCAGAATCCACACAAAGGCTGAAGGACTTGGAGATGTGGATATACCCTGAGAGTCGGTATTCCAGCTACCTGCCACCTACCCCTTGTGCCTGCCCAGGATCTCAATTAACTCTGAACTCCTGACCAGGGCCCAGTGTGAGACTGGGAAAGAATGCTACTCGAGCAAGCAGAGACCCTCCTGTACGAACCTATGGGTCATGAGCTGGTCCTCTGGCTTCAGCAGAATCTCTGGCATATCCTCAACCAGCCAGAACCCAGAAAGGGCAGCAGCCAGGATGCTTTTGCAGTCAGCCCGACTATGGATGATGGATTGTGGCTGGCTCTTTTGCATCTAGATCCTATGAGAGCAAAGACTAAATACATCAGAACTGTGCAGAAATGGGCTTCTGATTTAAGGCTCACAGGAAGACTGGTGTTCATGGGTAAAATAATACTGATTTTACTGCAAGGACACAGAAGCAACATCAAGGAGTACCTGATGCTGCAGAAAACCTCCAAAGTCGATGTGGACTCAAGTGGAAAGAAATGCAAAGAGAAAATGATTAGTGTACTATTGGAAACAAAAGTACAGATAGAACACACAAGGTTTCTGGCATTTGAAGTCAAAGAATATTGAGTGTGGGATGACTTACAAAAGGAATTTGAAGCTGCAGGACTTCAGAAGCTTTTCTCCGAATTCGAGCTTGGGCTGGTGAAATAAAATGAATGACAGGAGTCTGGATCAAACAGCAGGGTTTTGTTGTTGCCCTGGCTTGGTGGAGGGGCTATTGAAAGAATTCTAAGGAGGCAATGTTAAGGTTTCTCTCAAGTACAGTCTTTCTCATTTCTGGGACAAAAGCTGTGTTTCATAGAATATACGCAGGAAAATACCTTCCATGTCCTAATTTTTGCCAGGGAAAACTGGGCTTAATAGATGGAACTTTATTTAGAAGATAAAGAGATGAAAGCAAAAAAGCCTTTGTTTTTTTCATATATTTTTATTGTAATTAATAGAAGGGTTACATTATATTCGCCAGATAGAAGGTGCATTAATTCCCATACATTGATACCCTTTCTTATGTCTTGGTCCCCATTTCCCTCCCCCCCCTCATCCCACCCCTCATCTTGTTTTTCCCCCTTCCCTATCCAGTTTCAAATAACCAAATACAAATATATCCAATATATCAGATAACAAAGTGAGATACTGTAACAATATGAGATAACCAAGGGACAGCAAAAGAGATGAGAGATAGCATAGTACATTAAGGACAACAATCACTCATTATATGGCTAAAAAAGCCTTTGTTTTATTTTTTAAACTTTTAAAAATTTTTTACAGTGTCTTTATTTAACTCTGTGAAGTAGATCTCGGCTTCCTATGTTCTTTTTCAAAATTTACTTTTAATATATTTTATTATTATTGTAGAAGTGATGTACAGAGGGTTACTGTAACATAACTCAGATAATTGTACATTTCTCTTTGGATATTGTTACCTGAGCCTTTGCTTTAAATAGACTGTTTGGAACTATGCAGTTTTTAAATTGTTAAAAAAATTAGGATATATGGTTCAAGTATTAGAGTGTCAACAAAGCAAGCAAGCCAAGAGAGCATGAGGCCCTATTTGTAGACTTTCCTGCCTGGGCTAGTTTTGAACCACGATCCTCAGATCTCAGCTCCTGAGTAGCTGGGATTACAGCTCTGAGTCACCAGTGCTCAGTAGATTCGAAACCCACATCATTCACCACATCAAACACCAGGACTACCAGACAAAGGAAGAACGTCAGCATCAGATAAGCCCTGAAGAATGGCTTAGAGAAGAAATTCGCTAAGTGCTATGGCTAGGGGCTTTGAAATCGTTGTTTCTTTGATTCCAGAGACAGTCTGGAACATGGAGAAAGAATTCAATTATTTGCCTTTCGATGTAGTTAGAGCCCTGCTACTTTCTTGTCCTCTGCTACCACCACGTGGCAATTTTTCTTCACTGTCTCCTATCCAAACCAAACAAAAACTAACAACCAACCCAAATTCCAAATCTGACCAAATCAGCAGATATAGCTCTCCATAAGTGTCCAACTGTGCTCATTAAACCTACTGTGAGCTTTGAGAGCTTGTGAAATTAATCATGGTTCTCAATGATGTTTTCTTCAGAGGAGTGTGTGTCCAGACATCAGAATTCTTTTTTTTTTGGCCAGTTATGGGGCTTGAACTGAGGGCCTGAGCACTGTCCTTGGACTTTTCTCAAGGCTAGAGCTCTACCCTTGAGCCACAACACCACTTCTAGCTTATTTCTCTGTATGTGGTGCTGAGGAAACAAACCCGAGTGTTCGTGCATGCTAGGCAAAGCACTCTACCACTAGGCCAAACTCCTGGCTCTCTTTTTTTCACTTTTCTAACGATGGTGTCACTGTGCATGAGAGATAGAAAGCCCAGGTAGGGGAAGGCCAGGAGGATGCCCATGAGCAAATTGATTATTTAGTGCCTTGGAGCCCAATGAGGTCGGGGTTTTTAGCTCTGATCATCACAGTTCTAAGCCAGCCTTGATTCTTATCTCCAATGACCTAACCAAACAAAGCCAAAATGGAGAAATGGCTCAAGTAGTAGAGCACCAGCCTTGAAAAAAAAAGTTTGGCTTAGTGGTAGAATGCTTGCCTAGCATTCACAAAGACCTTGGTTCAATTCCTCAGTACCACACTCATAGAAAAGCCAGAAGTGGTGCTGTGGCTCTACTGGTAGAGCCTTGATAAAACCAAGGACAGTGCTCAGATCCTGAGTTCAGTCCCCAGACTAGCAAAATAAAAGAACAATAAAGGCTCAAGTTTCACATCTCAATATTGGAACCAAAAGAAAAAAAATAAATAAATAAAATCCTTGGCTTCAGAGTAAGCACGTTGTAGGTCTGAATCTTGTCTCTGTCTGGTCTCTTCTTGATGACCTTTAGCAGTTTTCTCATCTGTAAAATGGGGATCTTGAGGTAAGATGACAAAAAGTGATTAAACCTGGTGCTAGGCATGGAAAATTAGTCTACAAATGCTCACGATTATGATTATTACAGGCTAGGTTGTATTATTCCTCAAGAGCAGATGAACAGTGTCTTATCCCAGGACATGGATGAGCACAGCAAAATCAATACCACAGAACTGGTGTAGAGCAATAGTATGAATGGAGATGCTGGCAAGATCTCCTTCCTGCAGCATGGCACTGCCCACAGCAAGACCCTGCCTGTCCTGAATGCACTTCCCTTTCAACAACCAGCATGGCAGGCCCCCTACTGACACGTAAATATGATCCTGGGAGCTGTGGGCTTGACCTGGGAGTTGGAAATGTTGCTAGAAGGCAGAAATGGTCAGAGGGGATCTGGAGAGATCTACTCAAAGGCTTCTGGAGTTCAAAGCCAACTCCAGTAGAGACACAGTTAGGATCTGGACCTTAAGCTTGAGAAATAGATCATATCTTGGGCAGAGACATTTTCCAGGGAAAGACAATTTCAAAGCAAAGGCTATCCACTCACCTGGCAGTAGAGACTAGAAATAAGCTAGAACCAAAAAACAATCTTGAAAAGGAGTCCCAAGGGATTGAGCAGCCTTTGACTTTTGCCTGGCATAGGTCTGCATTTTCCCAGAAGGCTGTTTGTTCACTGTGAGGGCTTGGTTGTGAAGGCCTAGAGAGAAATGGTCTCAGAACTGAAAATGCATCAAGGAAATGGGGCCCATTCTCTCCTTCACTGAGAAGTTTCACAGAACTTTGAACTCTTTACAGGTGGGGTCCATGTAGCTCAGCTAAGCTAGAACAATGCCTTTCCTTTCATCTTCCATGTGAGGAAATTTGGACTTTCTGCAGCAAATGCTAGCTGTGCAAAGTGGTGTGTGTGTATGTGTGTGCGTGTGTGTGTGTGTGTGTGTGTGTGTGTGTGTAAAATAATAGATAAATAAACAGGATTCAACATGGCACTTTCAAAAATGTATCTTCCCCTTTACCTACTCTGATTCTTCTTTGTCCCTCCCTCTGTACTTCAATTTCCATTAATCCTATTTAATTAGTGATCCTTTCTGATGCTTTAGTTTAGCCTTGAAGGTATGATTCCAGATGCTGTCCTGTCTCTCCTTAGAATCATTGTGGTTGGTAGACACTGAAGCAGAGTGTCTCTGTGGGCTCAGCCTCCCTGTGTAAATAGCTTCTTGTCAGGATGGATCTCTCACTGTCCATAGGTTCTGCTTTCTTCTCAGGCAGAATCCACTCAATGATGCTTTGTCCAAGCCCTATCTTCTTTATCCTTTCCTTTGGTCATTTGATTGACAATGCTGCCATGTGTGATAGGAAATGGAGTTTGCCAAAGAGGAATCCCGCCTCCCCCCCACACACACCCTTTATATTGCTCTCAAGGTGTGATGAGAAAAACCTGTCTTGGTAGTTTCTCTACCTGCAGGACATGCTAATCATAAATGACTGCCAGAGACTGGAGCTCTGGAATGTCATTCCGACATTGTCCCTGGAGAGGGGGAGGAGAAGAAATCAGGGCAACCTCTAAAGACAGCCAGCCCTCACAAATGCAGAGGGGCCAAACTTGCCTCTTTCATGAATGGGGCTGGATTTGGAGGCATGCCAAGCTGGGCTTCAAGACCAAGCTGTGTGTAACCTTTGGTGATCCATCTTTCAGCTCTGAGCCTAGTTTCTTTGCCAACAAAATAGAGATTTTTTTAAAAGCACCATCCCCCCCACCCAGGAATGAGGAAGATGAAAGAAGATAACCTAGATAAATTATCTTTCCAGCAGTCCATACCCAATAAGGTTTCCTCTCTCCTTCTGGCACTCCCTACCCTGATCCTATGGCCATGGAAACAAATCCTTCCTTTTTCCTACTGAAAGGTGCCATGGAACTTGAATTTTAAGCAGTAATTTCAGCCCATGCCAGCCAGTATTTCACTGCTTTAGCTATTCATCTGGTTCCACACGGATTACCCATCCACCCCTTCTCCTTTCCAATATTTAGCAGAATATTCCTCTCTCATACAGGTTGTTTATATAGAGCCCCACAAGGGAATCTTTCCTCTCTTAGCCCTCCTAAGCCACAAACTGAAAAGAACTACTGCTTTCTTCACTTTTCATGACCACCTCTGGATGTACAAGTCACTTAGCACTGGCAGAAATAATGAATTCTTCCCTTTGCTGCAGAGGTTATCCACTACAGGCCATTAAAAAGATACTCATTTTTAAAATATACTTGACAGCCTAGAAGATATATTTGATAGATCAGAAAACTGAGCCCATTATATGACATTTAGAATATATAGTGTGATGATATACTTCTAAAATGTGCAATATACCTTATGAATTTATATCGCATGGGTGGCACTTCGTTATTTGTATTATTTTCCCACTGTGAATTCAAAGTTTCTAGATGATTTCCCTGTTTGAGCTTTCCCTATTACTTAGGCCCCCAGCCAAGCAGGAAAAAATTAAAAAGACATAAATGCAGAGTTCAAGGTTGTTGATTTTGCACCAAATACTAGAACTCCCAGAGAATGCACAGAACAGCGAGGGGTCTCAGTTCAGCAGGCATATTTACACACATTCTCAATCTCTCTCTCTCAATATCTCTCTCTCTCTCTCTCTCTCTCTCTCTCTCTCTCTCTCTCTCTCTCTCTCTCTCTCTCTCTCTCTGTGAGTGTGTGTGTGTGCCTTCCTCTCTCCTCTCTCTTCTGTCTCTGTCTTCCTGTCTTTCTCTCTCTGTCTCTGTCTCTATCTCTCTGCTCTCTCTGTCTCTCTCTGTCTATGTCTCTATGTCTCTGTCTTCCTATCTCTGTCTCTGACTTTGTCTCTCTGTCTCTGTCTCTCTGTCTCTGTCTCTCTGTCTCTGTCTCTCTCTGTGTCTCTGTCTGTCTGTCTGTCTGTCTGTCTGTCTGTCTGTCTCTCTTTCTCTCTCTCTCTCTCTCTCTCTCTCTCTCTCTCTCTCACACATACACACACACAGACACACACCATAGTTATAGGGGCAAATGGGAGATTATCTCTACATTACAAAGTTGAAAGCAAGAATTCTAGAGCAATGGAGCCTCCTCTTACAGTCAAGCAGCTAAGGGACGCCATAGCCCCAGCCTGTATTTCTGAATGTTATCACCTTGTTGCCTTCAAGGATGAACTTGAGGTCTGAAGCTCACTGTGTTGGGAAGGTAGTAATTGTGGAAGAAGACTCAAGTTTCAGTAGAAGAGCACGTGCAGGAACTTCATTCCAGAGCTCTGTGCTACACCCCCCAGAGCCTTCCTCATCTGACCTCAGTTCTCTTGCCATACCTCCTCTCTCCCTCACATCCATTATGTACAGACACAGCCTTGCTATTTGGAGAAATGCTCTCCAAAACCCATCAACTAAGCTTTCTCCAGTACCATGTCTTCCTTTTGAAAGGTTTTGTTTTCTCTTCCTCTGTGGATTCTGCCTGCCATCCTCACTCTTCCTCTAGGTCTTTGCTAAACCCATCATCTGCCTGACTAACATGGCCTCTCATCCTATTCCTGCTGTCAGTACTTACTCTTCGCGACTCTTTCCATGTGTCATAACCCAGGACTCCCACTCACCAGTCTTAAGACAAGGTTATTCTGCAATCCAAGGGGCACAGACCAACCAGAGGCCACATCATCAAAAAGCATATATAAGTTAATAGAATAAGCCGTGGAGCCAGAAAACACTACTTTGTTTGAGTTTCTCTGGGGTTTTTTTGTTTGCTTGTTTTTGTGGCTGTCATGGGGCTTGAACTCAGGGCCTTAGGTGCTGTCCCTGGGCTTTTTGCTCAAGGCTAGTATTACCACATTTGGTGATTCGCTAGGGATAAAAATATGACAGATGCTCCTGCCCAGGCTGGCTTTCATTGGCAATCCTCAGGCCTCAGCCTTCTGAGTAGCTATGATGACAGGTTTGAGTCACCCCACAAGTTTCTCTGCTTTGTGTCTGTGGTTCAGAGTCATTCTCCACAGCTGCTGAAAGAATGGAGATTTTTGAGACCTTTCTTCCTTAGCTGTCGCAAAGACTTTTCCTATCATAATATAGGTATCAGAAGCAGAAGAGGTATAATGAAGTGAGTATAACTTTCTGACTGTCCTGTGGCTAAAGGGAGCAGCCTGCTGACAATGAACTCGAGCACCAGGTTCAGAGCTGAGTCTAGGGCTTGCCTCCAGCAGTTCACCTCCTTTTGGCTTTCTGTGTCTTCAACCCACTTCACTTCACCCTTTTGTTCCCCACACAGACCTGTGTTGTTAGGGTTCCAGGATACCAGTGGGATCCCTTGGCTGACTAATTTGCACCAAATGAGCTATGATGAGTGGCAATTGGGTGGATACCGAGAATGTCATGGGAACACAATGACAGAGAAAATAAAGTTTTAGTGGGGTCCCTGAGACTTGCCTAGAACGTTTCTGGTTGTGTAGAATCAAGCTTGGTACTTAAACTCTTCTCAAGAAATGTATGCTCCATAACTGCAGTGATTAACACCAAGAGGCTTTAGACAGGACACGATCACTTCCCTCATGTCTTTCTTCTTCCTTTCACTGGAGCTCCTGCATTACTCCTGTAACTTAGCCAACACATCATCATGCCCACCTTCACTCTTGTATTAATCTTCTCAATTAGATTTGGCTAGACTGGCTTTCATCTATAAGTATATTCTGTAAACCTATAGCCTGGACTTAGTCAAAGTCCCTCATTTTCCCCAGCCCTTGCCTCCTGTAGCATTGAGATTTCAGTAACATGAGCCTCTCCTACTCACTCCTCTCCACCAGCAGGACTGAGTCCATGCCCTTCAAATTCCATGATCAGACAACTTGCTCCAAAGCTCAATACTAAGCCAGGTGCTGGTGGTTCAAGCCTATAATCCTAGCTATTCAAGAGGCTGAGATTTGAGAACTGCAGTTCAAAGCCAGCCTGGGCAAGAGACCGTGAAACTCTCATCTCTAACCCTCCCACAAAAAACTGAAAGTGGCCCTCGCTATGGTGCTAGCCTTGAACAACATTTTTATGGGGCTTGAACTCAGGGCCTAGGACATGTTAAACCACAATCCCCTTGTACAACAACAACAACAAAAAAAAGTTCAGTTACTGCCACCCCCTCCATACTATCATGTCCTGCGAATATAGTCCATCTTTAAATCCAGCATATCAGTGCCAACTCTCATATCTGAAACATCTATACCTGTGAGGCCAAAGCCAAAGCTACAAAAATATTGACCTCACCATGAGTCCTCGGAAGCACTGCTAGCCCCAGGGTTCGGCACTGTAAGAGTGTTCCCAGGCTCCAAGCTGCTTCCACCAGGTCCTGACCATCTAATTGGTTTCCTGCCAACAAACATGTGGCCATAGTTTTCACACCAGGCCCTACACAGGGGACTTTAGAAGCCCAAATATAATGAGGCTCAACTTTTGGCCCCAAACTGATTCAGTTGTTATTTTCTGCTGGCTCCAACAATTCACTGACTTCCAGGGATGACACGGATCAAAATGCATCATACCCACAAATTGACATGTTGAAACGGAAACTCTTATGCGAGATCATTTGAAGATGAGTAAAAAAGAAATTATAGCCAGGCGTGGTGGCTCATGCCTGTAATCCTACATACTCAGGAGACTGAGATCTGTGGATCACAGTTCAAAGCCAGCTCTAGGGAAGAAAGTCCATGAGACTTATCTCCAATTATCACCAAAAAGGTGGAAAGTGGAACTGTGACTCAAGTGGTAGAGTACTGTCTTGGAGTAAAAAGAAGCTCAAGAGCAGTACCCAGTCCCCTCACTCAAGCCCCAGAACCAGCCAAAGAAGAAGAGAAAGAAAGAGGAGAAGGAAGAAGAGGAAGAAGAGGAGGAGGACGAAGGGGAGGAAATATATTTTATTTTATTTATTTTTTTATTTTCTTTTTGCATTTTTTATTGTAATTAGTAAAAATAATTAGTAATTAGTAATTAGTAAAAATAATTGAGATTGGTTATTCGTGGATGCTATAAAATTTGCACTGTTTCACAGTTTGACAATCACCTATTTTGTAAGTCCTGCCCTTTCATCAACAAAAGTTCTTAATCTTCCCTACCAAATCACAACTGCTTATTATCAGAGAACTGGTATCTGACTTTGATCCCATAAGATCAGTTAGAGCCTTGATGGCACTTGTAGGATCTAGGACACCCACTTTGAATGCTTTTGGCCTTGGAGCTGTCCCTGAGTTATTTATCTTTATGTTTTTTTTTTCTTCATGGCTATTGCTCTACCACTTGAACTACAGTTCCAATTCCTTGGGCACAATGGAATAAAATGGGAATAAGATCATAGGTATCATGATCATGGGTTTTTACAACAGCTACTTCCTCACCAGAACCAGTGTGGTTCTGGGCAACATTACTGAAAGCTTAGCTTCAGACCTTTGATCTGCACCTTTTCAATGAGCCCATAAGTTTCCTAAAATCAGAGCAAAAGCTTCCCACTGTGTACAACTCAGAATCTTAACTGAGAGTGATTGGGGGCTGACCTTCATTTCTCCAGCGCTTATTGCAATGAAGAAGAGGCATTTACCTGATTCCCAGGACTTCTACTGCTTCTGTGGCCTCCTCCTCTTGGCCATCTCAGATGGAAAGAATCCAGCCCTCTTGCCAATGTCACCATCCTACCTGGAAAGTGGCAGAGTTTTATGCTGAGAATGCTGAGAATCCTAGGAAGTTTTTGTTAATTCCTTTCCTGGGCTCTGTGTGTGTGTGTGTGTGTGTGTGTGTGTGTGTGTGTGTGTGTGTGTGTGTCCCTACTAGACCTGAATTCAGGGCCTGGGCTGTGTTTATGAGCTTTTTCATTCAAGGTTTAATCATGCTACATAGAATGGTGCATAATTTAAAACCTATGCATTCTTTAACTCTGAGATTTTTCATTTACAGCTTTTGGAGGATAGCTGACTTTGGATAAATGGAATACTGTTCTGCAATGAACTCCTGTGGGATCTTTTGCAATTTAATGGCTTCTCTTGTTCCATCCTCATACAGTAAATTAAGGCCACCAAATCTGGGAGGCAAGACAAACCTTGGCCACAACGTTCTGAGTGAGCCTTAATGTTTAAAATGGACCACTTTGGGTGCCTGAATTTTCTAGTTGGCTGTTGTCTCTTTAATTCTTATTTTATATCTAGCTTGTTAATAGAATATTTATTGATTGGAGGAAAAAAAGACTGTGATCACATTTCTTTTCAGAACCTTTTAATTTCTTAGGTAGACAGCCTAATAGTTCTTTACCTGAAGACTCTGGCCAAATTTTTGCCATTTGGAAAGGTGCCATAAGTAAAAACAATAAGTCAGTATGCAAAGTAGGGGAAACCAAGCATTCCTGCAAGTAATTTCTTTAAAAAATGTTTCCAATTTATCTATAATTTTGTAGCCCATTAGATTTTTTTACTTATGTTAGACTCCCGACTCAGCGGGATGTCTTCCAGACGGAGCCCCTTTCCCAAGGAACAGCAAGTCCACGCAGTCGGATGCAATCAGCAAGAGGTTTATTTGGGGACACGGGCGCGCCCGGGGGCAACAAGATCTCCTAGGAGACTTGCGCGCCTAGGCTGGGGAGAGGGGGATATTTATGGGTGGCTGAAGCAGGTTACAGAAGCAGAAGCATAGTTACAGGGTAATGATTGATTATGATCACATTAGGTAAGACTCAGCTAGGGGTTTATTGTATTTTCCACTTGGTTAAACAGGCAGTTGACTGCATGTCTTGTTTCTGGCCATATTTTATTGTTTTATTCCTGGAATTTCCCCCTCTTATTCAGGTTCATAAGGTATACAGTTTCACTGACTCGAACCAACTCAAACTGCACATCCTGTTGGCTGTTTTTCAGCCCATTGTATAAACTGCAGCTACTTGCACTATTCTAAAGGCCATTCTTTTAAGACTTTGGATTATATTTGTGTTGTGAAAGTACTTTTGAGTGGTTGCTATTGGTTACTATTACATTATGGGGAGATTTTATATTTCTCACATCCCCCATTTTCTTCTGGTTGAATGGAATCTTTCATTCAATGAGAGTGGTCTCTCTTTCCTTAAGTTGCTGATACTGTTGAGTGAGCACTAAGGCTTGTACCACAGTTAATCGATCTTTTACAAATTGGACTAGTCTATTTAAGATACAGGGACCCAAAGTGAGAATTAGAATGAGTATAATGAGTGGTCCTGCTATAGTGGATAACAGAGTTGCAAACCAGGGGGATTGATTAAACCAGTTTTCAAACCATCCTTGCTGAGAGCGGAACTCTTTCTCTCTTTCTGTCAGCCGCTCCCTAAGTTTGCCCATGGTTTCCCGGACAATTCCTGTCTGGTCTGCGTAAAAACAGCATTCCTCTTATTCAAAGCAGCACACAAATCACCATCCTTTAAGAAAAGTACTTCAGACAAGGATGTTAGAGATTTTTACAACCAAGAAAGTCTTATCTTTAAAGGATTTGGAGTGCATTGCAGTTTCCATTCTGGTGTCTGATCGGCAGTAGAAGATATTTGTAGCCATATTGTCCAGGTTTAATTTCTGTAAAGTCAATTTCCCAATGAACACCTGGGAGGTGTCCTCTCACTCTAGTTCCAAGTCCAATTTTAGTCTGTCCTGCATTTACCCTAGCACACGCTGGGCACTGGGCAGCCACTTGTTGTAAAGCCTCTTCCTTTCCCAAGAAGTGGCCAAAGTTTTCCTGCCGCTCTATGAGAGTTTTCATTTTAAAAGTCCACTTTTTGGGCCAAACTGTTTTTCCATCAAAAGTCCATTGTCCTTGTTTGGAGTCATAGGCCGCCCCCATTTTCTTAAGACACTCAATGTCCTCTGGGGTGTATGGGAGTGGAGGAAGGTTACAGAGGGACTTCTCTGTCATTGGGAGGACTCGCACTTGTGGAGTTCTCTTACCCTGGAGTGCAGCTTCCCGGGCCGCTTTGTCTGCTAGGCGGTTACCTCTGGCCTCCATTGATTCCCCCTTTTGGTGGCCCAGGCAATGTATAATGCTCAGTCTTTTTGGTAAAAATATTGCAGCCAACAGGGCTACAATTTCTGCCTTATTTTTAATGTCTTTTCCCTTTGAGGTCAATCTCTTACCTTCTGCCATTTGGAGGGCCTCGGTTAGAGCAATAAGTTCCGCTTTCTGGGCCGATGTTCCAGGGGGCAGCCCTCCAGCCCAAATTACCTCAGTCTCAGTGGTAACAGCTGCCTCTGCCTTCCGCTTTCCATTTTCCAGAAGGCTACTGCCATCCGTGAACCAGGTGAGCTCAGCATCCTGAAGGGGGTGGTCTGTCAAATCAGGTCGGGTCCCATCACCAAGAGTTTAGTTCCAGTCCTCTCAGTAAACAATTGTAAGGTGGTGGTTGAATCCGGCAGCACAGCAGCTCCAATGGAATGTCACACCTCCTGATGGGTCACCTGCAAAATTTCTAAAGAAGCTTAACCTAAGGCCTGACTCTGGTGAATTCTCCCAATGCTTTTCTAGTTGCTTTACCCGAGCACACTCATTTTTGCAGGCTGGCACCCGTTGGTTTTTAAGACAGTATAGGATTGAGAATCCAAAGTAATACCAGGGTGGCAACTTTTAGTAACCAGATTGAACAAGGCTTAGCGCTCTCTAGACAGGCACAGAAGACTCGAAACAGTAGCCGTTCCCCACAAGTGCAGTCTCCACTCTTGCACATTTGTTACTACTATTTTTTCCATGCCTCTAACTTATGCTGTCTTAATTTTTAAGAAACAACTTTTTGGTCCCTTTATCTAAAGAGGACTGATGGGCGACGATCCATCTTCTATAACTTCTTCAGGCTGACTCAGGGGCGTTGTCTCTATACCTAGCCAGGGACCCTGAAAACTTAGCCAATTTTACCAAGAGGCTGTCAAGATTACATATATTCTACTCCAAATTGGAGGTCATGTAAAGCATTTAACAACTGCACAAACTTTTTTTTTGGCTACAACAGTGTAGCTTACTTAGCACCTATTTGCAAAGACATTTTCCTGATTTTCTGGGGAACTTAATCCCTGCACTCTATGCTTCAGTTGCCAGATCTAAACATATAATAGGGACACAAGCGTCACATCCACCCTGAATTTGTGGCTGGTGTCAAATCAAACTTCACTCAGTTAGGATTTTAAACCATCCTCTATCACAGATGATTGACAAGTTCCTGCCCAGGTATGGAAGGCATGGGCATTAGTAAGGCATGCTTACAAACTATTCTATGACCTCCCGGCTCTGATTAATTTTGAATGGCCAAGCACAAGTGACTCTAGGATCTGACACCACCTCTGCCATCCAAGCTGTGGCTTACTGCATCTGGATGCTTCATTGTCCCAGTAATGTCTCTCCACACAGGAATAAATGTCCCATTGGCATTTCACTTTGTTGGTTGCTGGACTTGAACTCAGGGTCTGGGTGCTGTCTCTCAGCTCTCCAGCTCAAGGCTAACACCCTGCCACTTCGAGCTCCAAAGCAACTCTCAATAGCACTCTGACAGATTAGACACCACAGTCTCACAGGGACTTTGCCTTGCCCGGGCTGGCTCAAAACTGCGGCTTTCAGATCAGTGAGTCCTACAAAGGCCACTTTACTCCAATTAGAAGCAACAAGGTGGTCAACTCAGAAATAGTCTCTAAGCATGACCTTACCTGGAACTTGGTGAGGGCCAAATTTACATCTGAATGAGGATCTGCTGTCCTTCTCCATGGACCTGCTGCAGATTGCTATAGAGTAACTTGCAAGAATAAGCTGAAATAGCAATTAAGCAACCGTTTTGGTAGTCCTAATTTTTCTTGTTTAAACAAACATTTAGGATAATTTCAATTTCAAACTTTGTTCAGAAACCCATTTCCAATGTTCTTTAAAATTTTACTGATATTTGCTTAAACAATTAACACTTTAGCCTTTATGTGCATTTGAAAAATCTTTAAGGGCCCAAGGAACTCCCTTTGTTTCCAGGTTTCAAAACTCCAGCAACAGTTTAAACTCAAATAAGTTTTTCCTCAATGCAAGAACTGTAAACATCATCAGTGCACCAAAAGTCTAAATCTGGACTTAGTTTCCTTCTTTTTCTAGAATACATCCAATTGCAATGCAGTAGCATGATCCCAAATTATACAGAGATAAATTTTTAAATATTTATTCCTTTTAAAATATTAATTATATTACCCAGATTTTACCATCAGATTTTCAATGTCAGTCTGCAAAGAAAAAGAGCGAAGATGTGGATCTCAGTTCACCTGACCAAGTTAAGTGAACAGTCTTCACTCCAGCTTACCCAAGGCTGCACCTTTGCCAGTCCACCTCTCACCCCCCAAGATGGTCACATAGGACTATTCTAAGTTTTCCCATCCTTTCTCTTAGCATTCGATTACCTAGACAGTTTTGATAGGTAAGGTCTCTGAAATAAATAAATTTACATTTTAATTCCTAATATTTATCTCCAAATTTTAATTTAAGGAAATAGATTCTAAATTCCCTAATACCTCTGGGTTAAACAGGATACAATGTTTACAATGTAAACAGCTCTATGCATTTCAATATCAAATTATTAATGCAAATTTCATTTAGAAAATACTTTTTCTACTTTAGAAAAATACTTTTTACCAGTTTCTCTTTAAAGCAATGCAATAACCCTTTGAGACATTGTAAAACATTTTAACCTAATAATTTTTCTTGAAGTTTAGACTTAGATTTACCCAATTGCCTTTTTGTTTCAAGTATACAGCATGCAGATAATTTAACCTTGAACATGTTCATTCACTCATTCACACATTCATACTCAAAGATCTTAAAGCGCGCAAAATTAATATCGGCCGTTCATTTTCCGGAAGTTTGTGTCAAGAGAGCTTTGCCAATTTTACTCTTGCAGGTGAGAACCAGGTTCTAAACAAAACTTTTTACAAGGCAACTTGGCAGTGATTTATTTTTCTAGGGCTTGTTACAACTGCCCAGAATACACACACAAAGATTGCAAGGATCCATATTTAAGATTGGTACCAATTTTGAAAACAAAACCAGACAACAAAAAAACACCTCATAAAACAAGACAGAAGCAGAGACCTTTAAGTACCCCAAATTTTGATGGCATACATGGCAGCAGTCACAGACTGTCCCATATTAATAGTCAGTCCCCAGTCCCGTCACCATAAACACAACAATTAAACAGAAACAAAGGGCAACACACTTCAGAAAGTCATCCATCTGTCTTTGCGGACTTCCACTGACAGATTGCTGGCCACGGTCCGCACATCCTTCCAGGGCTGTAAAGTTAAACTTAAAGGGGTTGTCACAGTCTGTCCCATGTTAGTAGTCAGTTTCAGTCCCGTCACAATTAGCACAAGAAACAAAAATACACAACAGACAAAAAAACTTCCCAATACGGCTTCTTTCCAAAACCGAAAGTAAACTGGTGTTTGGAAGAAACCCAGACGTTTCCCTTATCAGCTGGACTGAAGAGTCCTCAGACTGAGGCGAAGCCCCAAAAGGGGAAACCAGACGGGTCAGAAATCTGACCCCAGATGCCCCAGGGACGTCTCCCAGGGGCTGCGGTTGGGAGTACGAGCTCGTCAGCTCCTCCACGGGTCCGCCAGATACAGACTGCCGAATCACAGATTCCAGAAATACAGATTGACACGGCCGAGCCACAGATTCCAGAAATACTCTTAACATAGGACAAGACATACAAAAGACAACATGCCAGAAATACTCTTACTCTTAACATAGGACAAGACATACAAAAGACAACAGAAATTTGCTGGCCAGCTTACCTCCCGGAGGTGGGTCGGTGGTCCCTGGGTAGGGGTCTCCTATCTCGCTGGGGCCTCCAAATGTTAGACTCCCGACTCAGCGGGATGTCTTCCAGACGGAGCCCCTTTCCCAAGGAACAGCGAGTCCACGCAGTCGGATGCAATCAGCAAGAGGTTTATTTGGGGACACGGGCGCGCCCGGGGGCAACAAGATCTCCTAGGAGACTTGCGCGCCTAGGCTGGGGAGAGGGGGATATTTATGGGTGGCTGAAGCAGGTTACAGAAGCAGAAGCATAGTTACAGGGTAATGATTGATTATGATCACATTAGGTAAGACTCAGCTAGGGGTTTATTGTATTTTCCACTTGGTTAAACAGGCAGTTGACTGCATGTCTTGTTTCTGGCCATATTTTATTGTTTTATTCCTGGAATTTCCCCCTCTTATTCAGGTTCATAAGGTATACAGTTTCACTGACTCGAACCAACTCAAACTGCACATCCTGTTGGCTGTTTTTCAGCCCATTGTATAAACTGCAGCTACTTGCACTATTCTAAAGGCCATTCTTTTAAGACTTTGGATTATGTTTGTGTTGTGAAAGTACTTTTGAGTGGTTGCTATTGGTTACTATTACATTATGGGGAGATTTTATATTTCTCACACTTATTATGTCAGTTTTTACATTTAATGGTCTAAAGGGAAATTATCCTTTCCACTGGATTTTTTTTGGTGGCATTATTTAACAAGTGTGTAGGTTATTCACTTAAAACTTAAAAAAAATCTGGTATATAGATGTCTTTTTTTCCTTTCTTCTTTCTAATTTTATTGATTTATGTCTTTTGTCTTTTGCCTTGATTAGTTCAACAGGTATTTGTCTCTTGAATTCCTCTTCCCAGAGAACCAGGTTTTGTTTTGTATTTTAATGTTCCCTGTTTTGTTTGTCTGTGTTTACATTGTTTTCTGTTGTTTTACCTTTTTTCTTTAGATTTAAAGTGAGATATCTATCTTTTTTGCTTTCATAATTTTATATTCTAGAGCCATCTAATATTTTGTCAGTACTGGGGCTTGCACTCAGGGCCTGGGAACTGTCCTTGTGCTTTATCAAGGTGAGCGCTCTATCACTTAAGCCACAGCACCACTTGCAGCTTCTTCTGTGTATGTAATACCAAGGAATTGAACCCAGGGCTTCATGCATACTAAGCAAGCACTCTACCCCTAGGCCACACTCCCAGTGCCCATCTAATGTTTCAACTAAACAAAACATATCTGCTATGCTAGCATACCCTAGAGTAATTATGTTAAACTATGTTGTAACTTTATTATTTACCTGAGTCTGATTTTTATTATTATCACAAAATAGCCACAGATTTTTTTCTTTTTGGTAAATAGAATTTTAACTGTTCAGAGAAGTTACACTTTTGGGTTCCTCCTCTAAGGGTATCCTTTGTGAGTACTAGAGTCCTGTATAGTTTATCATGTTCAGTTATATTTTAGATCTGGTTTCTACATATAAGAAAAAAACATAAATAATTTGACCCTCTAAGCTTAACATACCTCACTTAGTATGGTTTATTCTAGGTCCATCTATTTCCCTGCAAATGAAATAATCTTACTATTTTTAATAGATGAATAAAATTCCATTGTCTGTATGTGCATATATGTATATATATACATACATACATACATACATACATACATACATACATACATACATACATATATTTAGAGAGAGAGAAGGAGAGAGATCGTATTTTATTTATCCATTCATCTGTTGATGGGCATCTGGGCTGTTTCCATAATTTGGCTACTGTGAATAGTGTGGCAAGGGTAATGAGTGTTTTTTTTGTCTTTACCATAGCCTTACTTGTTATGTTCTGGGTAGGTGGCCAGGAGTGGTATAGCCATGTCATAATTGGAGATAAGAGTCTCATGTTCTTTAGTGCCATGGTGGCTTTGAACCTTGCTCCTCAGATCTCAGGCTCCTGAGTAGCTGGGATTATAGGCATGAGCCAAGATGCCTGGCTTTGATGTTTAGTTTTTGTGAGGAAACTCCAATCCAAATTTAATTCCCACTAAAATAATTTATTCAGCTGTGTTGAAAGCCCAAAAGCATGGTACAGCTGGTGAGCAGCTATCTTGCTGCATTACAACATGTTGAGGGTATCCTATGATGTACATTTGCTCAGGTCTCTCTTTTTTTAAAGAGACACTGATGACATCATAGGATCCCTATTCTCATGTCCTACTCCAAATCTAATCATCTCCAAATACACTTCACATATGAACTAGGGGATTCATTTTCTAAAATTTAAATTTTGAGGGGGGACAATTTAAACATTAACACTTTGGGGCATTCTTTTCTTCACACACATAATATAGTGAAGCATGAAAGTGAAAAATGTAGATTTCTCATAACACTGGGTGTGTTAGAATCCCAATTTATATGTTAACTCACATGTGATGTCATGAAGACTGGATAAAGTACCCTGGGGAAAGATTTTGTTTATATCACTCTAAATGTGTTTGCAGAAAAGTTGTTTGTAGAAAAGTTCCTTGGGGAAGTATTCTAACATGGTGGAATATTGGTGGAGTAGTGGTTTAACCATTGGATATTTGGGTGTTGTAAATCTTTCAGCAAGGGGATATGAGATGAAGCTGATACATACTTTGTGCTGTGTTGCATAGTCCTTGGTCTTGGCTGTGGTGGTTATGTTTTGTGTTTGCTCTAATGTCTTCCTTTATAAAGCATGACCTTCCCTATCTATGAATTTCTTCTCTCTAGACATGGTATAAACTGTCTTATATCTTCCTGGATATTTTCCCTTTCTTCTATTCTCTTTTGGTTGTTGGGTGTGCCATGTTTTTAATGGTGTAGTACAAACATTCTTATTTTAACCATTAAGATTATCATTTTAAGACACTGAGAAAAGTTTTCATGCAACAACTTAGTTGAAATTTGGTAATATTAAGTTCTCTTTGCATATGAGAAGTTCTTTTTAACTCTTCCTTTTTATTCTTTATTAATGTAGCCTGTGACTTAAGTTGTTGAATATTTTCTTGGATGATGTATTTTCTTTCGAGATTAGTCTAGTTATAGTTACTAACAAAACCCCTTGTTCTCTGCTCATTCTCATTTTGAGTTTGTTCTCTGTTAGTTTCTTTTGTTTATTTGTCATCACTAAGTAGTTGTACAAAGTGTTTACAATTCCATAAGTCATGAGTATAATTCCTTTTGGTAAAAATCACTCCCCCTACCCTCAAATTACATAGTTCACATTTTTACATAATGTATATCAAATATAATGACTGCATTTTTTAATATTTCCTCCATTTGTGTGCTCATCCTTTCCCTTCCCGTCCATAAAACATGTTTCTTCTTCCTGATACTCACTCTGATAAAGAGTACTTCAGTTGTTCAGAGGAGTTGCACCTTTGGATCTCTCACAGAAATATATGTTTCTGTAGTCAGTTTGCTTCTGTGCAAATGCACAAAACCCTGTATATGTTATCATGCATGAGATACTTCCAATGTAAGTCCTTTGAACAACTTAACTTAAGTCTATCAAAACGTTTATCAGGAAGCTGGAATTTGAGTTTTGGGGGATGAGGTCAAGGGAAAGGGTGAGCCAAATGCAGAGGGGGCATAGCAGATATAGTCATAATATTTAATGTATGGAACTAGGAAAATTAAGAGGATGCATGGAGTTGAGAGAGATGGGTAAGAATGATGAAAGGAATGATACCGATCAAGGTGCATTGTACTCATACAATGACCTGCTGAATTGAAACCCCTTTGTAAAACTACTTAAAGATAATTAAAACAAATAAAAGAGCGTATTAGCCTTTGGACAGAAGTTCTAAGTAAATAAGATGTCCTTCCCAGAGTCAAGATGGCGGCCAAGGTGGCGAAGCCGCAGCAGCAGCGGCGAAGGCGGCAGCGGTGAAGGCGGCAGCGGCTGGAGTGAGCGCCCGACTCGTCGCTCCGAGCGAGGGCTTGTACAGGGCCTCGAGCCGGGGCCGCGCCCTGATCCTCAGCCCGTAGCGGGCGGGGGCGCCGGCTCCCACGTCCTGCCAGCTCTGGGTGGTTTCCTAGAAACATGATTGATTGTTGGACTTGATCTCACAACCCAGTGAGGATTACTTAAGTGATAATGTCAAGTTCAGGATTTCCTCCCAACCAAGGAGCATTCAGTACAGAACAAAGTCGTTATCCTCCCCATTCTGTCCAGTACTCCTTTCCTAGTACCCGTCACCAGCAGGAATTTGCGGTTCCTGACTATCGTTCTTCTCATCTTGAAGTTAGTCAGGCATCACAGCTCTTACAACAACAGCAACAGCAGCAGCTTCGAAGGCGACCTTCCTTGCTTTCAGAATTTCACCCAGGTTCTGACAGGCCCCAAGAAAGGAGAACTGGATATGAACAGTTTCACACAGGCCCATCCCCAGTGGATCACGAGTCATTGGAATCCAAGCGACCACGTCTGGAGCAGGTTTCTGAGTCCCATTTTCAGCGTGTTAGTGCTGCTGTTTTACCTTTAGTGCACACACTGCCAGAGGGGTTGAGGTCTTCTGCAGATGCTAAGAAGGATTCAGCTTTTGGAGGCAAACATGATACTCCCTCTTCTCCAATTGCTGGGCAACCATGTGCAGATGATCAAAATGCTTCTCCTTCAAAGCTTTCAAAGGAAGAGTTAATACAGAGTATGGATCATGTTGATCGAGAAATTGCAAAAGTAGAACAGCAGATCCTTAAACTGAAAAAAAAAAAACAACAGCTTGAAGAAGAAGCAGCTAAACCTCCTGAGCCTGAGAAGCCTGTATCCCCTCCTCCAGTGGAGCAGAAACATCACAGTATTGTCCAAATGATTTATGATGAGAATCAGAAAAAAGCAGAAGAAGCTCATAAAATTTTTGAAGGCCTTGGGCCTAAAGTTGAATTGCCACTGTATAACCAGCCATCAGACACCAAGGTGTATCATGAGAACATCAAGACTGGAGTACATGCAAGGCGCATGATGAAGTAAGATAATGAAGCTTTTTCATTTAAGACTAGTGATGACACCGTCCCCCACCAAGCCACATCTGCCATTGCAAAGTAGAAGTGTCACGGATCATTTTATCATTATTCAAAATCCTATTCTAGGGAAATCCCTTCCATGACTCTTTCTAATGACGGTATTTGTAGATCCTTCTGCCATTTAATGTCCTGGTGCCCTGGAAGGCTCAGGCACCTCATGTCGGTGAGGAGGCTGCTCCAGAATGTAGTTTGCTCAGCCTTACTCATCCTAGTACCAGGCCTTTATGGATGCAGATCTTGGAATAAGAAAATAAGTGAAAAGAAAACTTAATTTCTTGATCTGATTGAAGAGAGGAACCTAGATAGATATCTTTTTTTTAAGTATTGTACTTTAAGAGCATTTTCATTGAATTATTCTTACTTGGTGACAAATGTGATATTTCTGTTACACGTTTTATTAAATATAACTGATTACTAATGAGCACATTGCTATATATATTCTAAGAGTGTGTGCAATAGTTAACTACTTTGCAGAACTGGTGGCAAATATAATTTGCATGGTAGTGTGCATGAAAATAATTGAATTTGGAATTTAAACTTTTGTTAAGTAGTTATGAACGTCACATATGAAGATTTTTTTCTGTGAGATACTACTCTGGTCTCAGGAATCATTAGGAGTAGAGTAGGCTAAAACTTGTAAAATGTCTTGTTTTAGAATTGTTTTAATTGTTTAAACCTTTTTTTAACAGATAAAATTTAGTTCTTTCAATGACTTTTTTCCCATAAAGTTTTGGTTATGTTTATGTTTTTGTCTTCTTATAAGTTGAAGAGCAGCTCTGTCCTTGATTTATTTCATGTTATCCACATTATCTATTTGGTGCTTGTCACACTGTCCTCAGAGTGGTAACCAAGTATTGGATTCATTTAAATTCTTTGAAAGCATTTAAAATTACACAGTTCAGCAATACTGAAAAGTAAATAAATGGACCAAGTCTCATGAGGCAAGCTGGCAACTTCCTTTAAAGTATAAATGCAAGCCGGGCATGGTGGCTCATGCCTGCAATCCTAGCTACTCAGGTGGCTGAGATCTGAGGATTGTGGATCAAAGCCAGCCAGGGCACGAAAGATAGAGACTCTTATCTCCAATTAACTTCTAAAAAAACTGGAAGTGGTGGTGTGGCTCAAGGAGTAGGGTGGTAGCCTTGAGCTGAAAAACTCAGAGACAGTGCCCAGGCCCAGGCAGAGTTCACGCCCCATGACTGACCCCCCCCCCAAAAAAAAATTACACTTGGCTGTTATTTGCTCTAATTGGAATTAGGGAAAATTGAATGTATGATGCTTTCACTATATGTTGTCTTTGGAATATTTACTGAGCTGCGTGCATATATATTAAGTCATTCTATAGCTATATTCTTTCATTACTGTCATTTGCTTTGTATGAAATAGCAAATGTACCTTTCAATAATACTTTTAATCTCTTGGCTACTCTTCTTTTTTTTTTTTTTTTGCCAGTCCTGGGCTTGAGCTCAGGGCCTGAGCACTGTCCTTGGACTTTCTCAAGGCTAGAGCTCTACCACTTGAGCCTCAGCACCACTTCTGGCTTTTTTCTATGTATGTGGTACCGAGGAATCGAACCCGGGTCTTCATGCATGCTAGTCAAGCACTTTAACCACTAGGCCACACTCCTGGCCCTTGGCTACTCTTCTTATATAGCTATCTTTTAATTGTGCATGCTTATTTGAGTATAAGCAGTGCCACTGTTAGTCTTAAGTGACAGATCATTCAAAAAAAATTGCATCTAGTTGCGTTGGCTTTCTATTTTATTTGAATAATAAGCTTGACTTCCTTTCTGGAAGTAGGTGGGGTGTAAATATTTATATTTGAACCTTCATGTCTCTATTTTTGAAGTCATAGTGTTTCCAATTTAAACCTGTTGAGGTATAGTGGAAATCTTGTCTGTCACATGCCCTCCATTATTTCTTAGAGTGGGTTGTGTCATCTGTAATAGAAGAAAATCATCTGTTTAAAGCAGAAATCACCTCTCTCCAAATGTGTTCCTGTACATTTTTCTCATAGTATAGAGGCCATGGCCAGCTTGTTACCTGAGTAGGGAGGTACCTGTAAAACTTTTTCCCCCCCCTGGTTTTGCCCTGGTTTCCTTTATCCATTATGTGACTAGGTAATTCGAAAATTAAAATGTTATAGCTAATTTAAAAAAAAAATAAGATGTCCTTCCCAATATGGGGAGCATGATCTTGATGTGAACCTTGAACAGAAAATCAATGGAATCCAGTGGGCCTCGAACTGCAGTCTCTCATTCTGTCTCCAGTTTTTTTTTTAAAGCTACATATTTTTATTGTTAGGAACTTATGAGGAAAAATTCCTTTGTGCAGCCAGAGTCATATAGTACCACTAGATAGGGATATCGCCTTTTCTCAAGAATGGAGTAGAACAAGATGAGGGGTGCAGGTGGCAGGGGGAGCGAAATGGGGACCAAGACATGAGAAAGGGTATCAATGGAGGTGAATTAATGGACCTTCTATCTGGCAAATATAATGTAACCCTTCTATTAATTACAATAAAAATATATGAAAAAAATTAAAGATTTAAAAAAGAAATAAAAAGAAATTATTTAGAAAAAAAGAATGGAATAGATTAAATGTGTTGATGGCACTCTTTGTTCATCCTTGGAAGTTATTGTGGTTGTAACAAGGGAAAAGTTTGTGTGATCTGCTATATGCCTTTTTGCTTGTGGTGATTACTTCGATTTTTATTGCCCAATGAAGGAATAGGAAGAAACTTGTAGCCTATCTTTCATGACTGGAGGATATGAGATTTTTTTTAAAAAAAAAAGGTTTGTAACATATTCCATCCAGTCTCTGTGCCTAGTCTAATGCTTGAGTCCTTAGGCTATGATAATAGAGGCTCCTCTGTTGGCAACTGTTCTTCCAGCTTTTCCTGTCATGAGGAGAGCTTCAGTGTGGGGACTCTGGCTTTTTCCACAGAAGAAAAAGTGGATTCTATGCATAAGCACTGCATACTAATATCTGACATTCATGTAGACTTTGAGTGGGAATAAGAGGAGAAGGGATTGGAAGAAGTGTGTCTCAAGCGGTAGAGTGCCAATCTTAAGCAAAAATCTGAGCAAGAATGTAAGGCCCTTAGTTGAAATCTCAGTACAAGCTTTCTAAAAGGAAGAATGCGGCCTTATGACTACCCCTCTCCTAGAGGAAGGCCTTATATGTGAGTGGTGCTGGTGTATGAAATCCTCTCCAAAATTCATAGATCTATTTCTCGAAGGGGTGAGAGTCTCCCCTGGAAAACTCAGTGAGCCACAATGTCTGCCTTGTATTAATGTGCTTGGCCTTTGACATTTTTCCTTCTCCCTGGCTTGCTGGGATGTACCCTACATCAGGAGCCACTCCCTGCTCCCCATGTAACAATGTTCCATATCTGTTTGTTTGTTTTCCTTTTGCTGGGGTTTGAACTCAGGGCTGGGCACTGCTTAAGGCTAGCCCTCTGCTTGTGCCATGGCTCTACTTCTGCCTTTTTGGTAGTTATTTGGAGATAAGAGTTCCATAAACCTTTCTGTCAGGGCTGACTTTGAATCTGGATTCTCAGATCTCAACCTCCTGAATACTAAGATTGCAGGATTGAGCTGCCAGCAGCTGGCTGCTTCATGCGGTCTTATTTATTTACTTATCAACTACTTGGTGAACCTCACCTTTCCTGAACTCCACCATGATCTATGATCCAAGCTGTCTGGAAACCTTCAAAGAAACTCTAATGCTCTGCATTCTACTCATCCCAGCATACAAGAAGTTTCTTTGAATCTTTGATTTGTCTGAATCAAAGAGCTTTTCTTGTTTTTCCAGATGTGACTGGGGTTTCTCCTGGTGTCCTCTTGGTTTAGATAAGCTGTCTGCTTCCTCCTCCATCTTTGTGTGTGTGTGTGTGTGTGTGTGTGTGTGTGTTGAAAGCAGTGCTTCTTCATTACCATGGCATTGATTTGTTGTTGTTGTTTTGTTTTGTTTTCTCGTTTGCAATTTTGGTTACCTGTACTGGTAATGTTCTCTCCCTTTCTCTCCCTCTCTTTCTCTTTCCCTCTATTTCTCACTCCCACCCTCTCTCTGTGTCTCTTGTGCACAGTATGTGCTTTTCCTCACTTTCTTTTTCTTCCTTTTCTTTCTTTCCCTCTCTCTCTCTCACTTCCTTGCTTCCATGCTTCCTTTCTCTTGAATTGTTACTAAGGCTTTAACTCAGGACTTAGGCTCTGTCTCTGACCTTTTTTTGCTTAAGGCTAGCACTCTACCACTTGAGCCATGGTTCCACTTACAGCTTTTTTGGTAGTTGGTTGGAAATGAGTTTCCAATTAACTTTGCTACCTGGGCTGGCTTCAAATTGCGATCCTCATATCTTAGCCTCCTGTAGCTAGGATTGCAGGTGTGAGCCTGTGGCACCCAGCGGGTGCTATTTGTAACCTTCCAACTGTACCCTGAACCTCAACAGTCTATTCTGAAGCCAAAGAGTTATTTTTCTTGTTTTTGAAATTTTAATTGTTGAGCAGGGCATGGAGTCTAGCTACTCAGGAGGCTGAGAACTGAGGATTGCAGTTCAAAGCCATCCTGGGAACTAAAGATTGATTTTTTTACTTGTAAACTAAAGTTTTATTTGTATACATGTTCAAAATATTACTCCCCAAATGGTCACAGAATACATTGTGTTTAGTCATTTATATAAAAAAGGAACATGATGGATTCAGTAAATATAACATTTTATTTTTCTTTGTAAAAATTGATTATTTGTGAAAACTATATCATGGGCCCTCCTTCCCCGGCAACCAGTGGCTGTTTAGATGACTTAGAGTTAGGGCCACCTCCCACAGTCTCTGTCCTATCTGGCCTGAGGTTGAAGTCCAGTCATCACCCGTTAGGTGCAGGCCTAAAAGATTGCCATGGTGGCTAACAAGTCTTTAAAGAAACACTATCGCCAGCACATCATTTTCCTCAGCCTGGAGAAGAAAGGAGAGGGTCGGGATTGCTCATTGCCCTGGCCAGAAAGCTCTTCAGGGGGCTGGGTATCAGGCATCAGCATCACAGTGGGCTCTGGGGTGGAGGCCTTTCGGGGACCAGGCCTCCCTGCCTCTACCTGGGCAGGCTACACACTGTCTTTGAGTTGGGCATCTGCAAAGATTTTCTGCTCCTTGCTGTCTTCAATGTTTGAGGGGCTTGGCAGGTGTGAAGTGACCTCAGCAGCAGGGGTCTCAGGGTCTGCAGGCGTCTGGCCATGGCACTGTATGCCTTCACCCACAAGGAGCACCAGAAGTTCCTGCAGCTCCTCCTTCTTCTGCATCTTCTCCTGGGAGAGTTCCATGACACACTCATCTTTCTCCTTATAGAGTTGGTCCAGGACTTCCATCTGTTCTTTGTACAGCATTATGGAGTCGTCGAGGGTGCTGATGTGTTTGGACAGCTGGGCACACCGGTGCTGGAGGTCCCCTGCTGGACTCTGGTGCTCCACTTTGTCAGGCAGGGCCTGGAGGAAGCACATTCTCATCTTCTTAGACACCTGCGTGTCCTGCTTCCTGTCCCCTGAGGGACCATGGTTCCTGCTCTTGGGAAACAGGGCCTGCTGCTCCAGCTTGGTCTGGCACTGGGCTGCCAAGTTGGCCAGGCACTGGCAGTGGGCCTGCTGCTCCTGCAGCTGTTGGCTGAGTTTCACTTTTGTCACCTCAGCAACTGATTTTGCTTTCGGGTAAAAGGCCTTCATGACTAGTGTGATGTCCACAGCCTCTGGGATGGTCACGGCGGCTGGAGTTGCCTCCTCAGCCCTTGCTTCTTCCTTGTCCCCTTCTTTACCTTCCTGGAAAGCCAGGAAGCTCAGCTGGGCCTGGAGTTGCTCCTTCTCTTGTGTAGTGGCTTCCAGACATTGGAGAGTGTCCTGCAACTCTTGGGTCAGGGTCAGGTCCTGCTGCTGCTGCTGCTCCAGCAACTGGGCGTGCCTCAGCAGGTGCTGTTGCAGCTCCTCCTTCTCTGCACTCAGCTGCTGAATGGAGGCCATGTTCTCTTCACAGGTGGTTTTGAGTTCCTGCAGCTGGGCCAGGTACTGAGCATTGAGCTCCTGAAGACTCTGGGCTGTTTGAAAACTTCCTTCAGCCACCTCTTTCCATTCTCCTAATTCCATCTCTCGCTTCTCCAGCTTCTCCAGAAGGTGTTCTTTCTCCTTTTGCTCTGAGGTCAGGAGGCTGATGAGCTGGTCCTTCTCAGTGCGCAGCCTATGGAAAGCTTCCTGCAGCTGCTCCAGCTGCTCTTTCAGCTCTCTCGTTTGCAGGTCTGTGCATTTCTGGGTCTCAAAGATGTTGGACTGAGCCTTGTCGCCCACTGCAGTATCAGCAGCCGTTCCTGTTGCTCCAGGTTCTGGAGACTGAGGCTTTGGTTTTCCTGAACCTGGAATTGAAGTTGTTGCTCCAGGTTCTTTAAGTCAGCCTGAGATGGTCCTGCAAGGGGCTGTGCCTCTGCCAGCTTGTTCTCCATTTCTGCCAGCTTGTTCTCTAGATCCACCATCTGCCACAGGTCTTCCTCGCGCTCGTCTGTGAGTTGGTTCATCTCCTGTGAGAGCCGCCGCACCTTCTCCGTCCACGTGGACCTCTCCACCCTCAGGTCCTCCGCAATCTTGTCCTTCTCCAACCTCAATGCACTCACCACACTTTGCACATTTTCTATTCTTCTTTTCAGCACTGCCCGCTCCTCTAGCACTCATTGTAATTTTTCTATTTTCAATTTCATGTTGGACTTCTGGGTCCGGAGCACGTCCAGCTTCCCCTGTAAGTCTGCATTCAGCTCCTGCAGGTTGTCACAGCTTCTGCTCTTTTCCTCGAGCTGCAGCTTCACATCACCCAGGTCTTGGATGAACTGTCTGTTCTTCTGCTCAATGTCCTTCTGCATGGTGGTGAGGGCAGACAAGGCCATCTCTAGGTCTAAGCTGCATTGCTGAGAAGCCTGCAGGCGGCTGGTCAGATCTTCATGCTCCAGCTGATTCGGGAGATCTAGGCAGAATGGGTGGAGTCTGCTCCTGCAGTCCCAGCCCCATCCAACTCTGGTCTAGTTTGGGGAGAGTGTGGGACTTGCTATAGTTGGACAGGTGCAGTTTCTTTTTCAATTTTTTTTGCCAGTCCTGGATTTGAACTCAGGGCCTGATGTCTGACCTTGGACTTTCTCAAGGCTGGAGCTCTACCACTTGAGCCACAGCAACACTTCTAGCCTTTTCTATGTATGTGGTACCGAGGAATCAAACCCGGGTTGTCCGTGCATGCTAAGCAAGCACTATACCATTAGGCCATACTCCCAGTCCTTTCATTTATTTATATTAAAGAATTTTTGTTTGCAGATCCTGGGGCTTGAATTCAGGCCCTAAGCACTGTCCTTGGGCTTTCTCCAGTCCGGTGCTCTACCACTTGAGCCACAGAAATATTTCCAGCTTGTTTTGTTTAGGTGGTACTGAAGAATCAAACCTAGGGCTTCGTGCTGGCTAGGGAGCCAGTCTACTCCTAGGCCCCTCTCTTGGCTCCCAGGTGCACAGTTTTACATGCACCTTTCTGGCTTCCCTCACACAATTGTGGCCTCCAGAGTTTACCCCAAGGCCTTCAGTTGGCCTCTAGAAAGTGAGACCAAGAAACACATCTTCCCACATCCAATATCTTCCTGTTGTCACTCCATGAAGTAGCTCTCTCATTATAATCGTATTTGCTGACTCTTATATTCCGACCAGGGAGCCCCTGAGGTTCACCATGTTCTTGATATAGCCTTTCTTCCAGTCCCTAGGGACTGGAGTTCAGGCACATCACAGGGCCAGGGTTCCCCTCCATGAGTTTTGGCCATGCTGCTCACCTACACCGTGTTTAGGGCAGCACCTGTTTTACACACCATGTCTGGTTATCTCAGAGGATTCAGAATCAGTGGAATGAGAGTGTGTAAGAATTTCACACTGCGGCCGGCCGCCCAAGAGCATGTGAAATCCTCCCCAGCCAGTGCCCGTGGGGCCTGTTCATCTTCTGCATGAAGTTCTGAGCTCATCACAGTTTTCCCTGCATTCCATCTATCACAAGACTCCTGGTTCATTTCTTGGAAACATTCCATGCTTCCTTGCATCTTGAATCTAGGCCTTATAAACTTTAAATTCTAATTAATAGAAGGGTTACAGTCTCATTTGTCAGATAGAAGGTGCATTACTTTTCACACACTGATATCCCTTCTCATGTTTTTGTCCACATTTCCCTCCCCTGACCCCTCTCCTCATCTTGTTTTTCCCCTTTCCTATTTCAAATAAACAAATAAATGGATACACAATGACAAGGTAACAAAATCAGATACAGTAACAATATGAGATTAACCAAGGGACAAAAAAAGAGGTGAGAAATAACATAGGACATTAAGAACACAATCACACATTATATGGCTCTTGATTCCATATCCTGGAAGTCCTTTCATTTAGCCTCATCCTATATGGCCTTATGTATCTAGGTTTTGAGCTACTGTAATCCTCTGCTAGGAGAGTCCAAGGTTTGAACCAATTATTACAAATGAGGAAAACCATTGAGTCTATGTTCCTTTGGGTCTGGCTTACTTCACTTAATATGATTTTTTTCAAATCTTTCCACTTCCTTACAAATAGGCAAAGACATTCTTTCTGATGGCAGCATGGAATTCCATTGTGTATGATTACCACATCTTCTTGATCGAATCATCTACTGAGGGGCATCTGCGTTGGTTGCATATCTTTGCTATAGTAAATAGTCTTGCAATGAACATCATTGTGCTAGTGGCTTTAGTATGTGCTAGTATTTACAATTGGTTAAATGCCAAGTACTGGAATTGCTGGGTCATAGGGGAGCTCTAGGTTTGGTCTTTTGAGGAACTGCCATACAGCTTTCCAAAGTGGTTGAATGAGTTTACACTCCCACCAACAGTGTAGTAGTGATCCCTCCTGGCCACATCCCCTCCAGCATCTGTTGTCATTAGATTTCTTGATCATGGCCATTCTAACTGGAGTGAGGTGGAATCTCAGAGTTGTTTTGATTTGCATTTCTTTTATGGCCAGAGATGTCGAGCATTTCTTCATGTGTCTATAGGCCATTCTTATTTCTTCCACAGAGAAGTGTCTCTTTAAGTCTTTGGCCCATCTTTTAATGGGATGGTTGTTTCTTTGAAGATTAGATTTGGAGTGATTCAATTTTTTTAGCTGTTGATATATTTTAGCTATGAGGCCTTTGTCTATTGTATAGTTATTGAAGATCTTCTCCCATTTGGTGTGCTTTCTATTTAACTTGCTAGCTATGTCCTCTGCCATACAGAAGTTCTGCAGTTCAATGCAGTCCCATTTATCCAAGCTTTCTTTCATATGTTGTGTTTCTAGGTCTTTATTAAGAAATTTTCAACCTTTGCCAAGGAGGTCTAGTGTATCTCCTATTCCTTCTTATAAAGTTTTTAGGGTATCTGCTTTTATCTCAGTCTTTGATCCATTTGGAATTAACCCTGGTGCAAAGTGACATAGAAGGATCCAACTTTAGCTTTCTGCAGGTGCTTAACCTGTTCTGCCAGCACCATTTGTTGAAGAGACTTTCTTCCATTCTATTTTATTGGCTCCCTTTTCAAAGATTAGTTAGCCTTAGGTCTGTGATTTAATATCTGGGTCCTTAGTTCTATTCCATTCATCCTTGGGCTTGTTCTTGTGCCAGTATCATGCTGTTTTGGTTACCATAGCTCTGTAATAGTGTCTAAAGTTTGGTGTTGAAATTCCTCCTGCGCTGTTCTTTCTGCTAAGAATTGTTTTTGCTATACAGGGTCTTTTATTGTTCTATATAGAATTTTGGATTGCTGAGAAGATCATTCTTTGGCTACTTGGTGTTGTTGTTGTTGTTGTTGTTGTTGTTGTTGTTGTGGGGCAAAAGCTATGGAAAAGTGCCCAGGCCATGAGTTCATTCTCCACCCCTCCCCCACCATTCCAACCTAAAGCTCTCTATAGGATTGGCTGATTCCCTTTTGAGAACTTCTCATGATTTCAGTTCTTCCTTTGTTCAACTCTGTTTCTTTTCCTGGAGTATGCTCTATACAAAGTACATGAAGAACAATTTTATTCCTAGACTTTGCTGCCTAGATAGCCTGAAATCTGCATAGCTGGGTCACTTCTCTTGGGCCTCTGATACCCTTGTTTGGGTGGAGCAGTGCTGAGCACAATAGAACCTCATGGCCTTTGCATGGGTCCTTTCTTCTGATCCTTTTCTCACCATGATGTATGACTTTTTCACTTTATATGTCTGGTCAAATGTTCCCTCATCAAGCAAGCCTTCACGGTTTCCCTGCTCAAATAAAAGATCTTTCTTCATTATCCTGGTTTATTTTTAGTACCTCTTATGGCCATGTGACAAAATGTTTTCTGGTTTATTATATCTTCTCCAAATAGTTTGTATGCTCCACGGGAATATTTTATTTATTACTCTTTTCCCCAGTGTCTGGTCCAGAGCAAAAACCAAGTAAATATTTGTAGAAACAAAGAATAGTGAGAGAATTTGATTTGCATTTTTGTGGTAAGTCTGCAAGTATTTTGTCTTTCCATATTTTATTTTCCATCTAGGTTGGGGTGAATAGTTGGGATCCAAGTGGATAAAGCCCATCTGCACTTTCTTCCTTCCTTCCTTCCTTCCTTCCTTCCTTCCTTCCTTCCTTCCTTCCTTCCTTTCTTTTCTTTCTTTCTTTCTTTCTTTCTTTCTTTCTTTCTTTCTTTCTTTCTTTCTTTCTTTGTATCTTTCTTTCTGTCCTTCCTCCCTCTCTCCCTCCCTCCCTCCCTCCCTTTCTTCCTTCCTTCCTTCCTTCCTCCCTCCCTCCCTCCCTCCTTCCCTTCATCTCTCTGTCTCTATTATCTCTCTGTCTGTCTTTCTCATTCTAAAGATTGAATGAAAAGACTTGTTATTGTTAGGTAGGTGTTTTACCACTTCAGTAACACTACCAGTCCCTTTTGCTTCTTTCATTTTTCTTAAATATACTTTTTTGTTTATGCTTTACTTGCTTTCCAAATAGCTGGGATGGCAGGTGCTCACCACTGACTCCAGATTTTTATTAGTTAAAATGGGATCTTTTGAAGTTTTGTTCCCAAGAGTTGGTCTGAAATACAATCAGACTGTGTGTTCTTAGTATCTAGGATTAGAGATGTGCATTACCATACCCAGAATGATATGACTAGCTGCTTGAGTTGGGGGCTGGAGTAGTACATAGGATTCCTAGAATAATCCTCTCTTGCTAACTTCCTCCCATTCTTCATTCTTCCCTCCCTTCTTTCCTCCCTTCCTGCCTCCCTCTCTCCTTCCTTTTCTTTTCTTCCTCTATTTTCCTTATTCCCCCTCTTTTTCTTCTTCCTCCTCATTCCATTCCTTCCTCTCTGTCTCTCTTCTTCCCATGTCTTATCTTCTATATGAGAGATGTCCCATTTCAAATCACTGGACACTATTTTCTATGGCTACTTCCCTATGACCTTTTTTGTCAGCTGCTGTGTATATGATCAGGAGACATGGCTTTGGCTTTGGCCTTGAACACCCTCATTTTGGAGGACAGGCTAGTTACTGTCCAGTTTCCTGACTTGCTTGTGCCTTGAATCCATACTTCCTATATGTCTATAGTATTCTGATCCTTCATTACAGAAGTGAATACAAAGTCCTTGTGATATAGTTTTCCAATTAAGAGCAAAAGAAATGAGTACATCCAGATTGTTTGCTTGTGTTGGCAAGATTTCTTGTTTGTTTCCCCACATGAAATAAAAAACCTGGGCATCTCTTTCCCACTATGAGTGGCTTCAAAGGAAGCTATTCAACTATGAATCTACTCTATGGAGATCTTGATTGTGAAGGGTTGTTTGTAGACTCCATCAAAGATGGCCAGGTAAATGAGCAGTGACAGATTCAATTAACTGATAATAATGGATTAGCACAGGTCTGAGCCATCTTGTTTGAACACAGAGCATCATGTACAAGTAAACACGCACCAGAATAGCTGGATGTCCTTTCTTACAGGAGATGATGATTCCATGTGCATCTCAGCCCAGAAGGTGGCGACATACCCATTTAAGGGATAATTAATTTTTAATTGCCAATAGGCCTCATGCAGGTAGCAATTTGTAAGGAAACCTTCTAATTGAACAGCTTTTACAGTGGCATCCGTGTGTGTGTGTGTGTGTGTGTGTGTGTGTGTGTCTGTCTGTCTGTCTGTCTGTCTGTCTGTCTGTCTGTCTGTCTCTGTGTGTGTCCCTAGGTCTTCTCCTTTGGGTAGGTTGGGGAAGTCATAGTCTGTATATTTCTATCTTTTTTCTAATACAGAAAGGACAACTAAGGAACTAGTGCTTGAAATTCTTTCTTTGCCATTTGCAAGTCCGGCTGCCTGAGTGTGCCTCTTAACCTTGGTTTTGCTCACTGTAAGTCAGAATGAATGAAAGCTCTGTCATTGGGCTCTGAGGGTAAAATGAAACATTAAGTTGTTACCCAGTGTCACACCTAAGCCCCATCAGCCCCTCAATGACACCATTTCATTCATGTTGAAAGCAAGTGTCCAAATATCTGTGTGACAAATAGCTGTGGTCCTGCCCACAGACCTCTTGGACTCAGAGGTCTCATATTCAAAGGTTCCTCTTCATCTCTCTATACCTTTTAGTTTTCAGCCTCTTACCAGTCTCTATGCTGGTTTTCATGCTATCTCCTTCCACTCACCTAATTCTTTTTCTTATTTCTTCCTAATCTCTCTTTGGTAATGTTACTTTCTCAGTGAGGCCTGTATAGCTTATTTTATTATACATTATAACCTACATTTCACTTTTCACAGTTTTGTTCATGTGTATTGGTTTCCTGCTTCGAATAAACATTGGTGTTTTCTGCGTTATTGATTTGTTTGAAGTAGGGCGAGCCCGCAGCTCTGTTCAATCACCAGCGTCCTAAGACCAATGTTTTCCTGGACTTCAGGGACCATTTCTTCATTTATCACTCTTGATCAGCAAGCATTCCTGTTCCCTACATTTATTTACTTTTGTGCTTTTTTATTTATATATCTATTTATTTATCAGCACAAAGGATTGAACTCAGGCTCTCCTGTTTTCTTACCATTTCAGGTGCTCTAACACCTGAACCATACTCTCAGTCCTTTTGAGTTTAGATTATAATTCATATAGGGTCTCCTTTTGGCCCGCTGGCCTCTGACTGAGAGCCTCTACACTCAGCTTCCCAGGTAGTTAAGATTACAGACATGGGCCCACATGCCCAGGTCTCCACTGTTTTCTTTTTAATCTTTTTTTTCTTTTTTTTATTGTAATTAGTAAAAGGGTTACATGATATTTGCCAGATAGAAGGTGCATTAACTCACATACATTGATACCCTTTCACATGTCTTGGTATCCATTTCCCCCCCACGCCCCCCACCCGTCTTGGTTTTCCCCCCTTCCCTATCAAATTTCAAATATCCAAATACAAATAAATTCAATATATCAGAAAACAAAGTGAGATACTATACCAATATGAGATAACCAAGGGACAGCAAAGGAGATGAGAGACAACATAGTACATTAAGGACAACAATCATTCATTATATGGCTTTTGTTTCGATATCCTGGAGGTCCTTTCAATTAGCTTCACATTATATGGCCTTATGTATCAAGATTTTGCTCTATTGCAGATCTCTGCTAGTAGAGCCCAAGGTTTCTACTGATTATGACCAATGAGGGAGACCATTGAGCCTAAGTTCCCTTGAGTCTAGCTTACTTCACTTAATATGATTTTTTCTAAGTCTTTCCATTTCCTAACAAATGGGGCGATGTCATTCTTTCTGACAGCAGCATAGAATTCCACTCTGTACAAATACCACAACTTGTTGATCCACTCATCAACTGAGGGGCATCTAGGTTGGTTCCATATCTTTGCTATGGTGAATAGTGCTGCAATGAACATTGTTGTGCTAGTGGATTTAGTATGTCCTTGTTTCTGGATGGTTGGGTAAATGCCAAGTAGTGGAATTGCTGGGTCATAGGGGAGTTCTATGTTTAGCCTTTTGAGGCACTGCCACACTGCTTTCCATAGTGGTTGAAAGAGTTTGCACTCCCACCAACAGTGTAGTATTGATCCCTCCTGGCCACATCCCCTCCAGCATCTGTTATTATTCGTTTTCCTGATCCTGGCCATTCTAACTGGAGTGAGGTGGAATCTTAGAGTTGTTTTGATTTGCATTTCTTTTATGACCAGAGATGTGGAGCATTTCTTCATGTGTCTATAGGCCATTTTTGTTTCTTCTTCAGAGAAGACTCTCTTTAAGTCTTTGGCCCATTTTTTAATGGGATGGTTGTTATTTTGGAGGTTAGTTTTGGAGTGATTCAATTTTTTGAGTTGTTGATATATTTTAGATATGAGGCCTTTGTCCGTTGTTTGTTTGGTGAAGATTTTCTCCCACTCTGTAGGCTATGTCCTTTGCCATACAAAAGCTCTGCAGTTTAATACAGTCCCACTTATCCAGCCTTTCTCTGATTTGTTGTGATTCTTGGTCCTTATTAAGAAAGTTTTGACCTGTGCCAAGGAGGCCTAGTGTATCTCCTATTCCTTCCTGTAAAATTTTCAGTGTGTCAGCTTTTACCTCCAGGTCTTTGATCCATTTGGAGTTAATTCTAGTATAGGTGACAAAGAAGGATCCAATTTTAGTTTTCTGCAGGTGCCTAACCAGTTCTGCCAGCACAACTTGTTGAAGAGGCTGTCTTTCTTCCATTCTATTTTTTTTGGCTCCCTTGTCAAAGATTAGGTGGCCATAAGTCTGTGGTTTAATATCTGCGTCCTCAGTTCTATTCCATTGGTCTTTAGGCCTGTTCCTGTGCTCTGTAATGGAGTCTAAAGTTTGGAATTGAAATTCCTCCGGCGCTGTTCTTTCTGCTAAGAAGTGTTTTTGCTATACGGGGTCTTTTATTATTCCATATGAAATTTTGGATTGCCTCTTCTATTTCTTTAAAGAATGCCATTGGGATATTGATGAGTATTGCGTTGAATTTGTAGATAGTTCTTGGCAAGGTTGTCATTTTCACAATGTTGATTCTTCCAATCCAGGATCATGGGAGGTTTTTCCATTTCCTTAGTTCTGCTTTAATTTCCTTTTTTAGGGTTTTAAAGTTGAGGAAATATATTTTAAAAGAAAGAAAGAAAAGAAAGGACTTCACAATCTTTCTAATACCACACTGAGTCCAAATCTGAAGCTGGACACTTCCTCAAGCTCGCAACCAATGCTAAGAATAAAAACAATAATAGAGCAGTTTACCACTGCAAATTCCCATGATTTAGGCATTGAGAATTACACTGCAAAAGACTCACTAAAGTGACAGGTGCCAGACCACTTTTTCTTCTAGGGGTTGAGTCACAGAAGCGAAGAAACGAGATGAGCCCTGTTCTCTAAGGGCTTACACTCTAGACCTAATACAGGCTGCTCAAGCTGGGCCTAGAAAAAGAGGATGGCTGGTGCAGAGTGTAAAGACACATTTGGGCCACTGGCAGCAGCTGGTAAGACAGGAAGGAGCCTGAGCAACGTGAGGTCCTTAGTATAAGAACCACCCAGGCACATGAGGACTCTTAACTCACAGGGCTAACTCTGCCTGGCACCCATCTCAGCACTTGAAAGGCCTTCAAGTCTCAAAGGATTTCTTGCCCCTGTGTCCTTAAAGTACACTCTGCTTCCATTGCTGTTTACAAAGGACAGAAAGTACAGCTAAATGCCCCAAACTGGCACTCAAAAAGCTTTTAGACTTCAGCACTACACAATTGGTAGAGACTCAGGAAAATAGAGGCTTAGCTTTAAGAAAAGCCACTCATCTGATGCTTCAGAAGAAATTCTGTGCCAGCTCAGGGAGTCCCACCCTGAAACCAAAAAGGAGAGGAAGACACAGGGATACTGACGACTATGAGTCAGCTCACAGGTTCCCTGTGGAATAGGTGATACTTTCCTACTGGGACACTTACCCATAGTGCTATGCATTCAGATCTGAACTTCAGCCATAGCAGAGTAGAAACAGTCCCACCACCCTTCCAGCCTGAGGCACTGCACCATCCTTAAATTCCAAGCACAACATCCAGAGCCATTATTTCTTGACAAAACCTTAGCGTCACACATGAGCTGTGCAGTTGGTGTACTTACTGAGGAGATCCTTCATTCATTCCAAAAGGAGCAGGCAAGGTTGATGTTACGAAAACCCCATAAATAGCCAGAGAAGTGTCAGCTGACAGCCATTCCCAACCGCCAAAACAGAAGCAAGACACAAAAAGTCAAGTGTGGACTGATATGAAACACAAAGCTATGAACCCCTCGGGAGATCCCAGAGAGGCTGTCAGAAAAAGGAAAATATGTTATGGTATCCTTCTCTACACAGCTCACAGCCGGCAACACATCCCCTGCCTTGAACTGTGCTTTGTATGGAAGTACTGGGAAGAACAGACCTCTAATCCCCTGCTTCCTAAATGGCCTTTGGAAAAGAATTCAGCAGAACATTTATGTAGCTCAACTATCATTGTCAGTGATTGCATCTGTATTAACATAAGGCCTATGGCTAACTATGGTTCATCTTAATAGACCAGTACTGGGGGAAAAGTACAAGACCTTATTTGAAAATTAACGTAAAAGAGCTGAAGGCATGGTTCAAGTGAAAGTGTCCTTGCTGGGCAAGCACAAGGCCTTGATTTCAAATTCCAGGAAAGAAAGGAAGGAAAAGGAAGAAGGGAGGTAGGGAGGGAAGAAAGGAAGGCGAGGAGGAAGGAAGGAAAGAAGGAAGGAAGGAAGGAAGGAAAGAGCGAGAGAGAAAGGAAGGGAAGGAGAGAGGGAGGGAGGGAAGGAGGGAAGGAAGGAGGAAGGCGGGAAGAGAATTGTATTGTGTTAAAAAAAAGAATGCAGGGTCTTTTGTCTCTGTCAAAACTGCATTCCCTGGTGAGCAGATACTTTTTAAATAAATGAATCTGAATTTTATTCACTTGTCATCAACACTGCATTTATGATTTGACCTTTTGAAAAGGCCATCAGTCCTCCTGGAATCTTTTCAGTACAAGTGTGATAGCAGCTTTTCTATCAGGGGAGGAGTAAGCAGAGGAGATATAACAGGTACAAGCTTTAGCCCTTCTCAGTTTTCCCTCTAAGTGATTCCTCATGCATTAGTGGATATAAAGTAGGAGCAGAGTCTTCCCTGGGTGTCCTGCAGACAGCTTTGATCACACACATCACAAGCAGAATTCATTATCCTCAATCATTGAAACCTTCTACATGGAAAACATCAATTAGCACCATCCGGTTTTACCTGATAGCCAAGCCAGGCATTCTGGAGTGCTTCTTACATTCTCCCTCTCTGCTGCACAGCAAATATTTAATGTTTTCCAAATGTCTCTTCTCTATCCTCATACTAAATGGTTATCCAGGGAATCACTAGATCCTTACAAAACTCCTCCCATGACTTCATGCTCAGGTTCCCTTCCCCAAGCCCGCCCCTCCACACCATTGTCATTGAGACCCAAATATATCCACTCTCCCACAATCCTTTGCAAACCCAATGCTGCAAGACTAAGTCCTCGCTCTAGTTCTGTTCACAAGACTGTGACTAGAGTAGATTTGGCCACAGTTCTCCTCTTCAGTCTCATCTCCTGACAACCCCACCCGTTGATGCTCCATCTACCATTTGTCCAACATGCCAGCTTTCCAATATACTGATTCCATGTGGACACATACATATCTACAAGTGGAACTGCTGAATCAGATGATAGTCAAATAAGGCTATTTAGTCTGTCTGAGCATACACATTAGCTGTCTGTATTTTGCAATACGCTGAATACTTAAAGATTTAAATTAAATGTCATCTTCTTCATTACTATTTTTGTTGTGGCGGTTGCTGCTGCTGTTATATACAAAATTGTTTCTTACTTTTAGACTGACCTTTGTGCTAAGTAATGTATGTTAACTCTCCCTAAACAATCACAAGAACCTTGTGAGTTAAGCTGGTGGGCAAAGGACAAGTCTTAGAGATATAACCAGGCTTTGGTTCATATAGCTTGACTCCAAAGCCAGTGCTTATAAATGCTCATAACTTCCTGTAAATTCCACTGGACATAAATCCAGGGAGGCCCTCATCAGTATAACTGGCATCTTCTGCTAAAGATCCAGTCTATAATGAAATTATACTTAACTTTGTTTGGCTCCTGATTCAATGATTGTAATTTTAGGACATTTTTGGAAGACAAAAGGGAGTGGGGGTGGGGGGAAAGGAAAGAGTGATTGAGAATGAATGATATTAGAATATGTGTAAAGATAGCATAAGAAAAGTCATGGAAAGCTATTGAATAATAAAAGTGTAAAAGGAAAGAGGGGAAAGTTGATCCGGTTAAATCTGAATATGTGCACATGTGAAATATCATGCTAAAACTCTTTCAAACAATTAACATCTATTAAAGAAATGAGCAATAGGAAAGTAAAGCAAGATGTGTGGGAGAGGAGATGATCACTGGAACAGGTGAGTAAGGATGAATATGGCTGAGGTGATTTATATTCATGTATGGAAATAGAACATTGAAACCTGTTCAAATTGTTTTGAGAAGAGAGGGTGTTGGAATGGAAAGATGGAAGATCTGGATTTGATTGGAGCTCATTATGTGCATGTATGGAAACGTTATACTAAGGAAATCCCTTGTATAATTAATATCTGCAAATTTAAATAAGTCTTTTGAAATAGAAACCTATTTAAACCCATACACACACATTTATAAAATGATGGAAATACATTGAGCCACTCACTGGCTACTTGGTGAAACCAAATATAACTGATTGCAGGTAATTTTTTTTAAAGTTTTAAAATTATTTCTTTAGCAATGCAATAAGCTAATATTATGAAGAGAGGCAGGATATGCTTAAGGGGATAATATGTGCGAGTGGATAAGAAACAAGCTTTGCCATTGTGTGGTTAACGACTAAAAACCAGCAATGGATTCGCATAGATCATTATTCACCTCTTTACAGGTTTGCATGTCTCTGGGATGAAAATATTCTATAAATTCCCTCAAACAAATCAATGTACATGCTTAGCCTCCCACCTTGGAGAGCTGAAGACCTCTGAGTCTTTCTAATGACTGCCGCATGGGTAGCTCCTGGCGTGAGTGATGAGGTTACAGGAGGAAGGTCACTTCCTAAGGCAGAGGGTAGTGTTGTGTTCCCCCTTGACAGTGCCACTGAAGGCCATCGATCCCATTGCCACCAGAATTATGGATGTGTCCCCAGGGATAGCTGAAGCCAGTTGCTGGAGTCAGACTCCACATCTCATGCCAGCCTCCTTACTATTCAGTTGCTTCCCTCAATCTCATCTGAATCCTGTTGGATTCTGATGTCACAGCTTTCTGCCCTTGAAAGCTGAGCTGGCTTGCTCTAGACTACTTAGTGTCCTTAGGGACTGGATTCCCGTGTTCTTTTGGCTGCTGTAAGCAAGCCTCCAAAGGCCCACCGAGGCCCACCTGACCCTCATCATTTAACCCAGAAGCAATTTGGCCTTTCCCTGTAACATTATTGCTGGTCTCACTCCTAGGGCTTAGGTTATCCATCATTGGGATGAGAGCAATTTGAAGCGGGGTGTGCTTTCTTCACTGTGAGAAAATGGCAGAGACTGGATGGTTTAGAAGAAAAGATACTCTACACATCTGGTCCCCTCCCTCTTTCTCACACTTCCTCCTGTAGGTGCCTCTGACAGTAGTGGAAAAACTTGCTTTTCTGCATATTCAGGCAGCTCTGATATCCCCCTCACAGGGAGGAGCCAGGCTTTGGCTCAGCACAAGTGTCTATGGGCCCTTGTCATGAACGGCCACCCTCTGTAATACAGTAGTGTCCTGTAGGCCTGGAGAAGTTAAAGGACAATAACCATGAGCAGACTGGTGGTAGCCAGATTCTGAGAGGATCTCCTCATCGGAATGTGAAAAGCCAGCCATTTGAGTCAAGACTCACAGCAGCCCCACCCCCGCCAGGCAGGAGGAGAAAACTACATGAGGGTTGAGCACCCAAATCAGAAAGAGAACCCCAAACATGCAAGGCCTTAAGGGCTCCTGTTGTTTAAAATTTCATCCTCCTGGTCTCATAAGGATGAGCAGCAGCAGCAGGTCAGATACACCTGAAACACTGGCATGTGCAAGGGAGGGTGGAGTAGAGAACTAGCTGCATACCAGAGAGGTAGAGTCTCAAGACTTAAAGACTTGCTCCTCCAACTTCGAGAACTGTCCAGATGTCCTTGTTCGTCGACTTCTTCAAGGGGTTAGGCAGATGAAGGAAGGCTCCTTCCTAGGGTAGACCACATCTAATAATAAATGCACATGGTGACATGAGAGCATATTTCTGTCTCCCCTACTGGGCACAGTTCTGAAGGTTTGATCCATCTTCACAAGTCCCTATGGAATCAACTAAGGAGTTCACTGAGACCACACCACTGGATTCTTCCTTCTATTGCTTCCCTATCTTCCCTTCCCTTCTCTTTCCTTTCCAACTTCCCTTCCCTTGCAAACATATCAACCCTTTCCTTCCCGTCTCTGTCCTTCCAAATTTCTCTGTGCTTTCTATTCTTTACATTTCCTTCCCTTCCTTTCCCTTCTCTCCTCTTTCTTCCCGTTCCCCCTTCTCCCTTCCCTTTCACTTTTCCTCCCTTTCTTGTAAGAATGTCCTCAGTGAATATGAAATGGTAGGGCTGGTTGTTAGGTCATAGGGAGACTGGAAGGAAAATGCTAATAGGAGACACAAGTCCTGAGTGGGGCATGCTTAGTTCAAGGCAGTTGTCAAGGGGCAGATGCTAGAGTAGATAAAGTGCAGTGGTCTAAGCCTTTATTGGGTTTCCACAGAGAAGGCAAGGCAGGGCAGACTAAATAATTCAGGGATACTGTGCTAGAATAATGCCACTGGGTTTGGACTATCTGGCAGTTATTTGTTTCCTGGTACCAGGCCCTGAGAAGACTTAGGTCAAGAACATTTTGGTTTTATGTAAGTTAGAAAAGGCTTTTGAGGCTATATAACCTTGGTGTTGATCGGTCTGCAGTGAAAGGAATGCTCAGTTGCTATTATCTTCAGGAGTTACCTAACACCACCAGAAGCAATATGTCTGTTCTCGAGTCTATTAAGGGTCCCTACTTCCAGAGGATCAATAATTGAAAAAAAAGAAAATATACTTAATAGAATTCTCTGTGATTAATAAATGTTAAATATACAAAATCTAAGAAAATATATCTTTATTGTGATTACAAAGCACTCTGACCAAATGCACTCAATATTACCATTCTGTATTCCCTGTGTGCCAACAGCTGCGAGAGACTAGGTTGCAGAGAGGGTAGGAGACAACTGTCACTCAGGGGGACATTTGAAGCTGCTTGATGCTTTCAATACCTTAAAATCTGAGCTTTGGAAAGAGAGACCTAGTCTCAAAATATCACCTCTGCATGTACAAGTTGTATAATTTTGGGAGATTCACTTGACCTTTCTATGCTTCAATTTCTCCAACTGTAGACTATCAATAAAAGCACTAGCTGAACTGGTTGTCATAGAGATCAAATGAGATGCAGATGTAGAAAGAGACTGTGACATATTTGGTCTAACAAATACTACTATGCATCCAAAAAAGCTAAGTATTCTATAAATAAATAAATAAGAAAGAAAGATAGGCAAAAAGGAACAATTCTAGCTAGCTGGGTGCCAGAGGTTCAGACCTATAATATGCAATCTTACTGCACAGGAAGTTGACTTGGAGAATCGTAGTTCAAAGCCAGCCTGGGTAGAAAAGTCCAAATGACTTTGTGACTTACCAACCAATGAAAAGCTGGCCTGGCGCGTGCCAGCTGAAAGAATGTCAAACAAGAGTGCAAGGCAGCCTGGACTAAAGAATAAAGGGCCAACATGGGATTGTTTAAATGACATGAAGTGTGAATTTAATTTCAGTATAGAAACAAGGAAAAAAATATGTACCAGGGCAGCTGGTCTCTGGTGGCTCATGTCTATAATCCTAGCAACTCATGAGGCTGCGATGGGAGGATTGTTGTTTACAGTTAGCCCAGGCAGGAAAGTCCTTGAGACATTTATCACCAAATAACTACCAAAAGTCACAAGTGGAAAAATGGCTTAAGTGGTAGAGTACTAGCCTAGAGTGAAACCCTAAGGGACAGAATTCAGGCCCTGAGTTCAAGTTCAAATACTGGCAAGAAGGGAAACAAAAAGAAAGGAAGGATGGAAGAAGGGAAGGAAAGAGAGGGAGGGAGGGAGGGAGGAAGAAAGGGGAAAATCACACAATTACAATGAGAAGTAAACTAAAAAAAAGAACTGTGCTTTCCAGTGGTTGGGGCAGAAAGTTACACAAAATGAACTAGGGAAACCGAGGCTTGAAGCAAGTAAAGAGATTGTTGTGAAGATATCTATAGGACTGCATTACATATGAGGAGACATGATGGATGACATACATACACATACATAGCTATGGATTCCTATCACTAGGAATTATTTTGTCCACTCTAAATGAGGAAACTGAGGTATAAGACTGATTTAATAACTGGCTCAGAGTCACAGCTCAGGAATTTAAGGATTGAATTCAGAAGATCTGCCACTTGAACAGAACACTATTACATTGGAGAGTTTATCCTTGGAGGTTGGAGAGGAGATAGGGAGATTCTCAGAAGCTTTCTCTGGCAAGCATCCCAACTCTGTGACTTTTGTTTATTTATGTATTCATTTATGTGATTATTCTTCACAGTCCAAATCTTCAAAAAACAAAAAAACGTCCTGCTGCCTGGTGCTGAGTTTCTGGAGCATACATGGTGTTGACTTCAGAGGGGATTTTCAAGTGTGATCCTTCTTAAGGCTGAGTCTGCCCTATCAAGCATCAAGAATGTCATAGGTGACTTCGACTTTTGTGTAGTCTAAATCCATTCCTGCCTTAGACTGGTCCACATCAGCTTCCCCCTCGTGAACAATCACTCTGTTGTTTCAGGCGCCCAGGCTTCTTTGGCTCCCCATGAGTGGTAGCTGCTGTTTCCACAGGCTCTCATTGCATCTCCAAGAGCCAGGCTGTTCCTTTCCCAAGTTTTATTGCTCTGCAGAAACTACCCACCCCCACACCCGTTCTCCATTTCCCAAGCCCACATTTTTTACCCCCTACCCTTCTCTCCAGCTCCATCTCCCTACTTAAGCCTGGTCAAGTTGCATATTCAAGAACCAAATAAATGGTGTTTTTTTTTCTCTCTCTCTCTCTTTTATTTTGCCAGTCCTGGAGCTTGAACTCAGGGCCTGAGCACTGTTCTTGTGTTTTCCTCAAGGCTAGCACTCTACCCCTTGAGCCACAGCACCACTTAGTGTCACTTTTTATTAAGTCACTCTTTTGAGGAATTCCAGTACTCATCAGTAGACAAGCAAAACATATGCAATCAATTAATGTAATAATAAGCAAGAATATTTACAGGTGATCTCCCTCAATAAAAGTGTGTTTAACAAAATCAAAGGTTTCTTTCTAAGAACTCTTAGTAAATGAGAAGAGACAAGTCCCTTACTAATGTCATGAATTGCTGTACAGGAATATCAGCCAACATCAAGCATACATGCCCTGGACTACATGTCCATTACAATGTGAAGGAAAATAATCGAAATTAAAAGGTGGAGTTCTGGAAGTCTAGGTCAATTCACTAAAATAAGAAATCAATACAGACTAATAGAAGAAATCAAATGAGCAACATACATAGATTACAAGATTATGTGGTTTTTCTACCTCAAAAAATTAAAGACATTAAAGCATTATAAGAAAGGCTCAAAGGTCAAAGTTGGTTGTTGTTGTTTTTTTAATGCGTCTTTAGGACATCTCAAAATGACCATGTGCCCTTAACATTGAGTCACCCAAATACAGGGCCATTGCCTTAACTATCAAATAAAGTGGACAAAGATGAGGAGCTCGTGCTTGTGAGAATGAACTTAAGCTGCATAGTGGCATAGCAGCTGCCACACTAGTGAGGCTCTGGTGTTTACACAGCCTGATTTAGATTCTAGCTCCTCCTTACACACACACTCTCACTGTCATTCAGTGTCCTTGAGAAAAGCATGTTTTCTTTTAATTTTATGCCTCTGTTTCTTCAAATGGAGATGCTACCAAAGGCACCTAAATGAATATAGTTGTAGTAACAATTTTCTACATACTAAGTTCTTAGTATAGTGCTAGCTGATAATTGGCATGATTACATATGAATATTGATCTGGGTTTCTCAGAGAATCAGAACCAACAGGAGATATAGATGAAGAGGTTTATTTTGGGGGAGGGTTGGGGGAGATTTGATACGAGAGGCTAAGAAATCTCACCACTATAAACTAGAGAAAGTCAGTGGTATAATCTATTCTGAGTCTGAAGATCTGAGCACAAGGGAGGCTGATGCAGTCAATCTTAATCTAAGAGCAGGAAAAGATGGGGTACAACATCCCAGCTTAACCCTAAGCCAGGAAAAAGATGAATTCCCCCTTGCTCTTTGTGATTTGTGATTTGTTGTTTGTTTGGTGATGATGGTACTGGAGTTTGAACTTAGGGATTGCTAAGGCAGGAATTCAACCACTTGAGCTAGACTTCCAGTCCTTTATGCTGTGCTTCTTTTTGAGATAAAATGTTTATTTTTTAATTGTCTGGTAAAACTTTGAATGCAATGTTCCTATTTATGCTTTCTACCATAGAGAGGATGACACATGTGAGTCACTATGTTCAACTTTTTTCTGCTGAAATGGAGTCTCATGAACATTTGACCTGGGCTGGCCTGGAGGCACAATCCTTCCAATCTCAGTTTCCTCCCTCGCTGGAATGACATATATGCGCCGCCATTCAAAACCATCCAACTATTACTTGAGATGCGATCTCACACAAATTTTGTTCAGTGAATCATAATCCTTCAAATCTCTACTTTCTGAATAGCTAGGATTATAGTCACATATCTCTTGCTCCATTTTTATTTTACTTAAGACCTCAACAAATTGGATATCACTAACCCATACTTCAGGGGACAATGTAGATTATAGAGCATGAATGCTAGTTTGATCCAGAAACATTGTCACTCAAAGATCCTTTCAGAAATAGTGTTTAATCTGGGCACTGTGTAGCCCCATCATGTTTATACAAAATTAGCTCTTGTAGACATTGACATTAGCACAAGTTCTTGGCCATCCTGTATGCCTCAGGGAAGCCACATGTAATCGTTGTCCTCCAATAACAAATCAGTGAACTTGCAATTTAAATTATATGTAATGGTGTGTATACCTATTAATATTTAAACATATAACCAGTTACATTAGTCAACTTTTAGTCCTACTACAAATACCCGAGACCAATCAACTAGGATCTAAGGCTTATTTTGGCTCATTGGGATATTTTTGTGTAGAAGATGCACAAAAATAACCTAAAGCCAGGAGAGTGGTCTAGTGGTAGAGTGCTTGCCTAACCTGCACAAAGTCCTAGGTTCAATTCCTTGGTACCATATACACAGAAAAAGCCAGAAGTGGTGCTGTGGCTCATGGGGTAAAAGAGTGCTATCTTTGAGGAATGCCCAAGGACAGTGCTCAGGTCCTGAGTCCAAGCCCCAAATCTGGCAAAAAAATAATAATAACCTAAAATGTCAATCAACAATGGACCAGGTAAATAAAAGGGTATGAACAAACAGAATAATAGTATACGAAAAATATTGTATGTGATAATATATAGAAAGTTCTGTAACTCTGATTTTTAAAACATAAGATCCATAATTTTCTATCCATTAACATATCCAGACTTACTTTGATCTTATGTATATGCACAACAACAAAAATAAACAGCTGTTTATAGCTGTTGGAAGTGACTAATGGCTAGAAAGACTTTGGGGTTTGTTGATTTATTTAATTGTATTTTATTGTTGGTGTGATGCATAGAGGGGTTATAGTAACATTTGACAGGCAGTGGGTACATTACTTCTTGAACAATGATACCCTTTCCCATGTTTTTCTCCCACTTTCCTTCCCCCCATCCCTTCCAATCATCTTGTTTTTTCCCTTCCTTTCCCTATATGAAATAAACAAATTAACATATTTCTTGTGGTTTATTTTGAATTTTGTGCTTTAGCTTATGTTGCCCTCACAATAAAAAATGATTTTTAAAAACATAATAGGACATTTTTTTAAAAAAATCACACATATCAACTTACTAGTAAAACCAGAGAAATGAAAAGCATTACAACAACCAAAAAAAATATTACCAGCCATAAAACAACAGTCTTTTTGTTTTGTTTTATTTTGTTCAAGCATAAACAATTTGATCTGTGTTTGAAAAACGGCAGGAAGTGGGCAGTCTCATATGCTGCTAGTTAATCATGGCAAACATTGGGTGAAACAATTACTTGGAGTTTACGATGAGTAACTCACATCTAGAAACCAATCCAAAATAATTCACTAAAGCAAGGGACAGAGATTCATGCACAAATGTAAAATCCACATGACTCAGTAACGTAAAGCTTTTAAAATATGATCTGAAATATGCATATATATAAAACAGTATGGATATCGTGCTTTCAAAGTTTAAGGAGCTTATTTTTCACAATAAAAGGAAGACTTGAACTTTGGAAACGATGGGTGTCAGGAGAGCAACCTTGTGAGATATCATCAAATAAAGAGTATATAGATGGAGTAGGAACTTTTGTATATCTTTACTCAAGGAAAGCTTTGCTGGTTTTCAAGTGCCAGATTATTTCAGCTCTGTGTCACATGCTCTAGATGTGGCCTCCATTATCCCTTCACAATATACAAGACATGGTAGTCAACAGATCAGTCTTTTTTTTTTATAATTTTTTATTGTAATTAGTAAAAGGGTTACATGATATTTGCCATATAGAAGGTGCATTAATTCACATACATTGATACCCTTTCACATGTCTTGGTACCCATTTCCCTCCCCCCCCCACCACCCACCCGTCTTGGTTTTCCCCCTTTCCCTATCAAATTTCAAATAACCAAATATAAATAAATTCAATATATCAGATAACAAAGTGAGATACTATAACAATATGAGATAACCAAGGGACAGCAAAGGAGATGAGAGATAACATAGTACATTAAGGACAACAATCATTCATTATATGGCTTTTGTTTCAATATCCTGGAGGTCCTTTCAATTAGCTTCATACCATATGGCCTTATGTATCAAGATTTTACTCTATTGCAGATCTCTGCTGGTAGAGCCCAAGGTTTCTACTGATTATGACGAATGAGGAAAACCATTGAGCCTAAGTTCCTTTGAGTCTGGCTTACTTCACTTAATAGGATTTTTTCTAAGTCTTTCCATTTCCTAACAAATGGGGCGATGTCATTCTTTCTGACAGCAGCATAGAATTCCATTGTGTACAAATACCACAACTTGTTGATCCATTCATCAACTGAGGGACATCTAGGTTGGTTCCATATCTTTGCTATGGTGAATAGTGCTGCAATGAACATTGTTGTGCTAGTGGATTTAGTATGCCCTAGATTCTGGATGGTTGGGTAAATGCCAAGTAGTGGAATTGCTGGGTCATAGGGGAGTTCTATGTTTAGCCTTTTGAGGCACTGCCACACTGCTTTCCATAGTGGTTGAATGAGTTTGCACTCCCACCAACAGTGTAGTAGTGATCCCTCCTGGCCACATCCCCTCCAGCATCTGTTATTATTCGTTTTCCTGATCCTGGCCATTCTAACTGGAGTGAGGTAGAATCTTAGCGTTGTTTTGATTTGCATTTCTTTTATGACCAGAGATATGGAGCATTTCTTCATGTGTCTATAGGCCATTTTTGTTTCTTCTTCAGAGAAGACTCTCTTTAAGTCTTTGGCCCATTTTTTAATGGGATGGTTGTTACTTTGGAGGTTAGTTTTGGAGTGATTCAATTTTGGGAGTTGTTGATATATTTTAGATATGAGGCCTTTGTCCGTTGTTTGGTTGGTGAAGATCTTCTCCCACTCTGTAGGCTTCCCAGTTAATTTACTAGATCAATTTAACAGATCAATCTTAAGGACAATGGATTAACATAGCATCCTTGGAATAAAAATACTCCTTATAATCTAGTGCCCAAAGGTGGAGATGTAAATGGATGACCCTGTGGACTATCACAGTATCTGCTGAAAATCTCATCACAGTCCTAGCTCCAGCAACATCCGGTTCTGTGAGGCTGAATGACTGAAAGCCACTTTTCTAAGATGTCCCAGCCAGCAGGTCTGTGGAAGAGTCCAGCTACTGTCCAGGCACTCATTTGAGATCTGGCCAACAGAGGAGGAGGAGCAGGTAGTATTTTGTAGCTACTGACAAGCTTACAGGTGTCAGCAGATGGCAAATATGTAGATGTGCCTGTGTCCTCCAGGTTGTTTCTTCTAACAATGACTCACGGTGCTGCTACAAGCTGTTGAGATCAGCAGCAGCAAATCCTCTGGGATTTCTGCAGCCTTCTCATCTCCTTGAAAGCTTCTCCACAAACCTAATTTACAGATTCTCAGAAATCCCTGACCTTGATTCCCCTGCCCAGCCCAGCCCACCATGCTGTGGGCTCCTCATTCCCTGTATTCCTTATCTTTCTGATTAAAAATACCTAAAGTTGCCATGCTCCACTAATTCCTGATCTGAGGCTTCTACATTCGTATCTCATTCATCTTCATTATATGCCCCTTTTTTACTTTGGTCTGTCTTTCTTTTTTTCTAGTCCTGGGGCTTGAACTCGGGCCTAGTCTCTGTTCTTAAGCTTTTATGCTCAAATCTAGTATGCTATTACTTGGGCCACAACTCCAATTCCATTTTTTGGCAGTTAATTGGAGATAAGAATCTCAGGGTCTTTACAGCATGAGCTGGTTTTGAACTTAGATCCTCAGATCTCAGCCTCCTGACTAGCTGGAATTACAGTCATGAGCTAGTAGTGCCTAGCTTTTCATTATGCTTTGTGAAAAAAAATGTTTTTTAGAAATTCCATTCAAATGGAATTTTATTACCTCAACCATGACCAATTATGAATCTAAAACTCAGGTCTTCCCAATTTTTAGGTATACAAGCTAGTGATTCTCAATCAGAGGTAATTCTTCCTGCATGCTTAAAGGATATTTAGTAGTGTCTAGTAGTTTAGGCAGTCACAATTAGGTAATAAGGAAGGAAAATGCTACTAAACACCTCACAACATGAGAAGAAACCCCTACAAAAACATAGTTATCAGCCTGTAATCCTAGCTACTCAGGAGGCTGAGATCTGAGGATCAGAGTTCAAAGCCTTCCCAAGTGGGAAAGTCCATAAGAATTTGATCTCCAGTTAACCACCGAAAAGCCAGAAGTGGAACTATGACTTAAGTGGTTGAGTGCCAACCCTGAATGAAAGGTAAAGGAAAATGCCTGGGCCCTGAGTTCAAGCCCCAGAACTAGTGCAAAAAGAAAATAAAGAAAAAAGATCATGAATTATCTAATCTACAATGCCCTTTGTGCCAAGGTTGAGAAACTGTCTCAATTTGAATTCATCAATCTCCAGGATCAATACTTGAAAAGCTCAAGTTTGACACATCTTATGTAATAAGGAAAGAGAAATCTTTGCAATTAAAATGTGTCCTGGTCAAGACATAGATACAGGTGACACATACAAGTTCTAGAAGAGAGTACCTCACTGAAAACTTTAAATGTGGCCAACAAAGCAACCAAAGGATAGCTGATCAGAGAAGAAAGAGGTAAGGATAGAAAGCAGGCTTCTACTTCTCCTCTCTATCTCCCTCTCCTTTTCTCTCTCTCTCTTACTCTTCCTTTTCCTCTTTACCCCCCTTTCTCTCTTCTCCCCTGCAAAAAGATGACAGGGGTTATTATTGTGTGATCATTTATACATGCTCTCTCTATCTCTCTTTATGCCTTTTCACATTTTCCAAATTTTATATAATAGACATACATTACTGCTATAATTGTACCCCCCAAAATCAATGAGCATTATATTTCAAAAACCAATAGAATGAGAATAATCAATCATTTAGAGGAAATATTCTGGTCACACTGCTCTGAGTATTTTACATCATCTTTGAAATTCTCCTGGGAAGTGGAGACAAACAGAAAATTTATGTAGCCCCTACCAATCTTATTGTTCTACTTTATAATTTTCCTCCAACAGAAATCTATTGACATAGTGTCTGAGAATTACCCAACCCAAAATGGTCTCAAGAATGAGCTGGGATTTCTCATGACAGAGACAAGAAGAGCCCCCAAATCAAGAGATTGTTTAGAGAACACAGAAGCCTCATAAGAGAAAGAAAGAGGTCCCTGTGCCCCCTCCCCTGTATTCCCTTTAGCCAGGCCAGGCTGTCCTACTTGATTTTCAAGACCCCTCTGCATGAAACTATGTAAACTGGTAATTAGGTTTGTCCACTAATAGCAATCTTTTACTATGCAATGGTATTTGTGACTAAAGTCTAGCTTTTAATCTGTGAGTTTCAAGGGTTCAGCTTACTGCTAAAATTTAAAAACCCATAAAATATTTATTTTGTTATTTTAAGTATATGAATTATTTAAATACCACTGGGCTGTACCTAGAACTAGTCCAGCTGACTCTCTCTCTCTCTCTCTCTCTCTCTCTCTCTCTCTCTCTCTCTCTCTCTCTCTCCCTCCCTCCCTCCTCCCTTCCCACCCACTCTATCCCCTCTTCCAGAAACTCCTTCCTGGCTATAACAAGGATAGAATAGCTATAAGCCCATGTTCTTGTCTATAAATTCATCTAAAGACCCTTATCAGTACCACTGATACCAACTTCTGACTCTCCTGCAAACTCATGAGGAAAGAATTCTTTGCCTGTTCCAGGGCAGGGGTGGGGAAGGGGAAGCAGCTACAAGAGGCCTTTAGTGGTTGGACTTGTATCTCCAGGCTGAGTTTGGAGCAAACCAAGACCCAAGATAGCCAAGATGTCTACTTAGGAGTCATCCCCCAGTGTAATTTTGTGACAGGAAATGTAACATGTTATGTCCAATCCCTCCATTCTCTAACAAAATCAAAGCCTACAAGACCCTTTTGTTTGCTGCATGTAATGATGGTGATGACCTTCTGAAACTGCAGGAACAGAGAATGATAGAAATAAATAGCTCCATTTGCTCATGTAAGACATGTAGGGACCTAAGAACTTGGGAGATTTGAAAGGGGAGTGAGGTAAATGCTGAAGAAGATCATATCTTCTGTCCCCTTGTGTTGAAGGTTTGGTCCCCAGGGTAGCATTATGGAGGTAGTGAAACACTTAAGACCTAGAGTCTACTAGAAGGATGTGAAATCATTTGGAGTGAGAAGGGGATAATGAAATGACAGCTCCTTTTCCTCCCTCCTTGCATCTTTGTGACTGTAAGGCTAGCAGAATTCCTTCCCTATGCACTCACACCAGCTGCACTGTGAGGCCACAGGCCCAACATAGCAATGACGACCCAGCATGAACTGAAGTCATGATCCAAAGTAAACTTTCCTTCCTCTAAAGTGATTGGTATTGTGTCACAGTAGTGAAAATTTGATTAATAGAGTAATAGTCTGCCGGGGCCAGCCGGCAGCAAACCAGGGTTCGCAGATTGGGGTTCCTGAAATAGGGGGCAAGGACTAGGAAGAAATAGAAGAGAGACAGACACACCGGGTCCGGGATGTCTGCAGTCCAGGTAAAGACTGCCACGTTTATTTTCCACTCCAGCCTCTTCCCTTCTTGAGACCCAGGGAACTTCCAGGTGTTACATTCATATGGTTAATCTCAGGTCATTTAAACAGAGTAAGGCCAGAAAACAATAACACAATAAAGCCATTGTCTGATGCAAATGAAGGTACTGTTTGATTCCACTCTGGCTCCCAACAATAGTCTATCAAAGAAAAGAAGGTCAGAAGGTCAAGAAAACATTGAAGAGTAATTTTTTAAGGGAAGAAATAATGAGATTTTTTTAAGGGAAGATTAGTAAGTAGGGTTATCTAAATCAAATGTCATGTGAGGAATGATTTCCTCTTATCTTCCATTTCCCTTGGAAAATGTTTGCGATAAACTCAGTCATCCTGCTCTGGTCGTTACCAGGACCTTGTATATTGTAAGTACTCGATAAATGATTTTTAAGTGAATGAATAGAAGCAAAGTGTTTGTGGAAGTGGATTTTAGCTTTGGGGGTGCATAAAAAGGGCTGAGTCTTCCCTCTTTCAGGCCATTTCACTGTCATTGTAATAATGGTTTTTAAGAGTGCTTAAATTCCAACACACTGACATGCTATAATTTACTTATTCATTGCAATTTAATTGTGTCTTCTATTGGAGAACATCTTTGAGCAAGCAGCCTTTCTCTGAATACACACAAATAAATTGCTTTCCCCAAATGGGTTGGGGAGCCTAAGTTGACTGAGCATGGGACAGTTGGATATCACAATTTGAGAAAGATAGAAAGCTCAGAGTCATCAGATTTCACCTAGGCTCGAAGTCTCTATGATAGTCTTCATAGAACCTAGGTAAACTAATGAATTGGAGAAAATTTTTCTGAAACCTATCCCCAACTAAACTCATTGATGTGTCCTTAGAAGACAGAAAGACTTCCAAAATACAAACATTTAAACAAGCGATTAATGTGTAAGAAGATGAGTAGTATGACAGAAATTCTGAGTAGAACTGAGTGGTGGAATGAGCTGGGTCACGACTTGCAGGCCAAGAGAGCACCATATACAAAGATATAGATATGAAAGCAAGAACACTGGTACAGAAAATATACAATGCCATATATGTAACAATGTAACAGAGATCTGGAACATGGAGAGAGATGGCTAGGAAGATAAGCGAAAGAGAAAAATTAGGTTCTTGAATGGATTTCTGGGAACTGGAACAGGACAGCACAAATATATGAAATGTGTAATAAGCCAAGAGCTAACATCCATAATCAGATTTTCCTTATGTGTAGCCCACTGCAGAGAAAGGGAAGACTGGAAACAAGGAACCAGGTAGGAGGCATCCAGGAGCCAACTATTAATCATAGCTTTAGTAAGAAAAGCACCACTGAAATTGCAGCCTCCTTAACAACTTCAGGGAACATACCTTAAGCTAATCCAGGTTAGCAAAACAACAAAGCTCAGCCACAGTCTTACAAATACATTTGTTTTGAGTGTCATTGCCAGGGCTTGAACTCAGGGTCTTGCACTTTTGTTCATGGCTGGCCATTTAAGCCATATCTCTAGTCCAGCATTTTTCCAGTTAATTACAGATGAAGTCTCAGAGACTTTTCTGCCTAGACTGGCTTCAAGCTATGATTCTCTGGATCTCCACCTCTTAAGTAACAAGGATTAAGATCTGAGGCACTGGTGCTTGCTGCAAAATTAATTTTTTCAACTTCTCCAAGGCAGATAACTTCCTTCTATTTTTTAGATTTATTTCTGACATTTCCAAGTTTCTAGATTTCTGGGTCCTTTTTGCTTCTGGCTCCTAGATGGCACCTTATTACTTGGATCATTCACTCCCCCCGAAAAAAAGTGAACCCAGAATGCCACCCCTCCAGTATGTTTATGGATGGAGATGGAATCCACCATCCACCAACTGGTATTTCCATGACAGATTTGGTGATCAATACCACAGTCTATGGGGAATAAACACACACACACACATACACACACACACACACACACACACACACACACACACACACATACACACACACCAGGGAATAAGCTGAAACAATGATCACAACCGAAAAGTCCAAGTATCTATAGTCTGCAAGATGGAGATTTGGGAAAATCAATGTTATAACTTCAATTGGAATTGAAAGGTCTAAGATGCAATAGAAAGGAATGCCTATGTTCCCGTCTGAATCTAAGTCTCAAGCAACAGAAGACTCATGTTCTTGCTCAATGATAGAGAGAGAACTCTGTCAGTGAAGTGTTCTCTTCAGACCCTCAATGGCTTGAATAATGTTGTACTCTCTCCCCACACCAGTCTGTTTGCCTTAGGCTTACCCTTAAGTAATGTTCACTTCACCCAGAAACACCCTCATAGACACACCCAAAGACAGTTGGCTAAATAATCTGGGCATGCTCAGACCTAAAGGAACATAGGCTCAATGGTTTCCCTCATTTGTAATAATTAGTACAAACTTAAGACTCTCCTAGCAGAGGATTATAGTAGCTCAAAACCTAGGTACATGAGGTCATATAGGATGAGACTAAATGAAAGGATCTCTTGGATATGGAAACAGGAACTTTATATTGTGTGATTGTTGTTCTTAATGTACTGTGTTATTTCTCTTCTCTTTTTTGCCCTTTAATCTCATATTGCTACTTGTATCTGATTTTGTTACCTTGTATATTGTATATACATTTATTTCTTTATTTGAAATAGGAAAAGGATGTGGTAAACAAGATGATTGGGAGGCGGTGAGGGAAATGGGGACAAAAACATGAGAAGGGATGGATATCAATGTGTGAGAAGCAATGTACCTACTACCTGATGAATATAACTGTAATCCCTCTATACATTATCTCAACAATAAAAAAACAATAATAATCTGGGCATGCTATAGTCCAAAGAAATGAAGTAACTTACAGGACCCTAGCTAGGATTTGAACTTAGAAATGCTAGTCTACAGTTATGATCTTTAACAAGTTGGCTGCATGCTGTAGATGCCACCCATCTGAACTGAGAAGTGTTAAAACAGCAAAACATCCTATTACAAAGGATTGCTATTGAACAAAACAGGTAAAATATTTCATTGTGATAGTCAATTTTGAGTGTTAATTGAATTAATATAGTAGGTAGAATATTGTTAATTCCCCACAGTGGCTTTAAACATTCACAAATGTTTAAAGATTCTCAGTCAGCTCTTGGGTAGATTCTAAGTCAGCTCTTCTGCTGAAAGGTAAAGCCAACAATTGGACATTTCATTTAGAATAGTTGGACTGTTTAGGCCTGACTATGATAATATCTCTGGAGGATATTAGCTTGTAGTTTATTTGACTGAGTATGGAAGAGCCTTTCTAATGGGGAAGGACATTATCCCATCAACTGAAGATCCAGATGAACCAAAAAAGGTAGAGAAACTTGTTTCTCTCTTCCACAATGTAAACACACTTTCTTTTTTCTTTTGGGTGTCAGAACTCCAATCAAATATAGTCTAACATTTGTGTTTCTAACTGGATATAATTCTAAAGGTGCCTGACGTGAGACAGAGGCCCCCAATACCCATATCACTGAACAAATAATCAGCCTTACTTTTCTCTTGTTTGCTTTTCCAGGCACTGAGAAGTAACAGAATTAATTCCTTTACTGAGAAAATTTCAAATCCGCTTGTAAACACTGGCTAGGTTCTTAAATGGTCCTTGAGAGGTGATATATAATTAAAAGCTGTTTAGCTTTCACTTAGGCAAGAAGTTTCCAAGTGTGATGCTGCTGGAGGTGCATGTTTACAGATCTTATTAAGCTCTGACTGACACCTACAAGTGTCCACCAAGCCAGTATTGACAAATGCCCAAAGTATGAGGCTTTGCTCTAATGGGAAGAAAAGCTAAGGACTAAGGACTTTCTCTTAAGCAAAGAAAGAAAGAAGAAAGAGAGGGAGGTCTGGAGGGAGGGAAGGAGGCCAGAGAGGGAAGGGAAGGAAAGGGAGAGATAGAAGAAAAGGAAAGGGGAAGGAATGAAGAGAGAAAGGAGGGGTGAAAGAGAAGGGAGAAGAAAGGGAGAGAAAAGAAGGGGAAAGGGAGGGAAAGGGAGAGGAAAGGAAAAACTTTCTCGTAGCTAATGGGGCCACTGTGAATTAATAAATAAATCACAGCTGGTCGCCCTAAGTCCTGCTAAAACAGAACTTGTAAGTGCAACTTCCTGAGTTTGATCCAGTACCAAAAGAGAAAAACAAACAAAAAAGAATACAGTTAAAACCATCAATCTCTGCTTTATCTTCTACCTTCTTTGCCATGAAGTTTTCCTTCTTGGGGGGGGGGAGGGAATGATGGAAGGGGTGACTGAGATTATGGTGTACTGTATGCCCAAATGGACATGTTAAACCACAATCCCCTTGCACAACAATTTGAAGATCAATAAATGTTTACCATAACTGCTAAGTCACATATTCTGAGTGGATCATCACAAATATGTCTATATCAATATCACTCTATCTCCTATATATATATATATAATCATTACTTGTTAATTTAAATAAATAAGTACAAAAAATAAGACAACTTCAGTTTGATACCAAAGAAATAGAGCTCAAACAGGTAAGACTGGCAGCTGGTCCTCAACTGGTGCTGACTGAAGAACGCAGTCTGTTCCATTCCTTCTCCTGAGATAAACAGGGCCACAAAGAAAACCCCAAAGTCACTGTATACTTGTCCCCTGGCTTGTCGCCAGTGGGCATGAGATGATACTGGGAGCTGTGTGTTCATGGCAGTCAGAAGGACGAGGGACTCGCATAAGATTACCAGGATCCCTTTCCTGCTCTCTTTGGGATTCTGATTGGTTTTAGAGGGAAGCGGATGGTTTCAGGAGTTTATAAGACCCCTCAATGTGAGCAAACTTAGGTACCTAGAGGTTCCCCAAGTGCCAATATTCTCAAAGACAGCCAAGCACTAAGGATAGGCAATGGTGATATAAGCAACAAAAATCTGCAAAGGGCTTTCTATGCCATTCATCTCTATAGTCCTATGATACTGCTTTGGTAGAAGGTCATGGAGTAAAATTAGTAACATATCTGTACGTGCACGAATATGTTCCCACCCTCAGTTCACTGAGCAACTTATAAGACTAATTTGCAAACTTGTGTATCTCTGACTCCAAGGTCAGTTACACAGTCGTATGTGTTGGTGAAAGAACAAGAAAAGGATAGAAACTGGGGATAAGAAGCTGAAAGTTGTGGGCTCATTCAGGAAACTTTTGAGGACAAACTTGTGGGGAACAGTTGCAAAGAAGAGGCAATGTGAGGGGGGGAAGAAAAGGACAATTTAAAAGCATTACCAAAGAGCAGGCTGTCACTTCCCTGGGTTACAGAGGGACAAGCACAGAAGGTAAATTGGTTTGAAATTACTTTGGGTTGTATACACAGTGTTCTTTTAGCCACAGCACAGCCTTGGGAATAAATCACAAGCATGGTAGCTCTACAAAAGTCATAAAAAACAATCTAAAAGTTTCCCTCAGAGATAGGAGGACTGTCAAAGATTTCCCAAAGCCTTTCTTTCCTTCCATTTCCAGGTCATTTGTGGGCACAGTGATCTTTCTACTGTAACTTACAGGCCCAGCTCTTTGCCTTTCATGTAGTAGTTTCCAGAGATTCTCTGCCTCTCAGGGTCACTTCTGTAGCTCAGTATAGAGGGAAACACAGACCTCCAGGCCTCTCATTGTATCTCCACCACTGACACAATCCAGGATATGTATTTAAGAACTAAACATGTATCTGAGCTCTTGTGACTCATGTCTGCTGCTCAAGAGGCAGAGATCAGAAGACTGAAGTTTAAAACCAGCCCAGTGCTGCATGTGCACACACACACACACACACACACACACACACACACACACTCTTAATTTCCTGAGTGAAAATCTATGAAACAACCAGCTCAAAACAGTAAAGTAGTAATGATTCAGAACGCAACCCGTGTCACACGTGTTTGTGGCTTCTTTGGATCTCCAAGCCCAGGAGGAAAAGGTGGTGATCATTGATAATTCCTTCCCTGACTCCTTGGAAGAAGATAGATATGGCACCTTGGGAAAAACTGGACTAGGTGAAGTAGGTGGCTTTTAAGAAGTAGAAATAATCAGGAGAGTAGCAATGCTTGAAAAATAACTTCCAATTCATAATTCAAGGATCCAGCATAGTTAACCTCAGCCCCCTGTATGCCCATTATTAATTTATTGCCTTTCACTTCCAACATTTTAAGATAGTTCAACATCTTCATTTCATCAGCACACTATCATTATATTTCTTGACCTCCTCAACTCCAGTATTGCTCTCTGACCTCCATAGCCAATCGTTCTTCCAGCCTTCCTTTTCATACCCGTGAAACATTTGACCTCAGAAACATATGAGACCCTGATACCCTTAATTTTCTTCCAGTTTACCAGGATGCTGTAGCCCTGTTTTCCTCCCAATGCAACATTAATCTCATCATTAACTCCCTGAACCATCTTCCTCCTCTGGAATTAGAGAAATGATTTGGTTTACAACCCTATGTGCAGTACATATAATATATGTAATTTTGCTCACCTGGGTCCTAGTTTCCTTATCTGTTAAGTGACTCTAGTATTAATTCCAACCTCCTAGAGTAGCTAAGAATGTCAAACAAAACCAAACACATCAACAGTTCAGATCTATATACCCTACCTATAATATGCATTCTATAAATGTATCAGTGTTATTATCACTATCCATCAGAATCCCAGTTTAAAAGCTGGCTCTGGTGGTTCATGTCGGTAATTCTAGCTCATCAGGAAGTTGAGACCTAAAAATTTCCATTCAAATTAAGCCAGGGCAGAAAAATCTAACAGAATCTATAACTAATTAACCAGCAAAAAATGCTAGATTGGAGGCATAGTTCAAGGGTTCAAATTAAAAAGTCAAAATGAGAGTGTAAATCCCTGAGTTCAAACCTCGGTACTCAGTATTGGCTCTCTCGGTTTTGTCTCCTCTCTCTCTCTCTCTCTCTCTCTCTCTCTCTCTCTCTCTCTCTCTCTCTCTCTCTCTCTCTCTCTCTCTTTCTCTCTCTCTCTCTCTCTCTGTCTCTCTCTGTCTCTCTCTGTCTCTCTGTCTCTCTCTCTCTCACTCTCACACACACACACACACACCACACACACACACACACACACACACATACACACACACTCCCAATTTTTGTTTAGTATTCTAATAATGCATCTACTAGAGTCCTGTACTGGGAAATTGAACACTACTAAAGAAAACTTTGCAACACTGAAAAGATTCCATCACTTCCAATTAAACCTAAGTATTCTCATTGGATTCTTGGCTCTGCTGGGTAGCCCTTATCTGTAGTGAGTGCCCCCATTCATTCTCACTAATTTCTAATCCATATTTTTCTAATTAATCTCACGTTTGCTTATTTAAGCCCTGACCATGCCTTGCATAAATCTTTGTTTCCTTCTCCATTAAGAAATGGTGACTAGACGTGTAACTTTTCTTAACATCTAGCCTTTCTGTTGCTGTTGTTGTCTTTAACTCAAAGCCTTGGTACTCTTGAGCTTTAGCTCAAGGCTAGCCCTCTACCACCTGATCTACAGATCTACTTCTAGCTTTTTGGCAGTTTATTAGAGATAAAGTATCTAGCAGACTTTCTGCCCCAACTGGCTTCATACCATGATCCTCAGATCTCAGCCTCCTAAGTAGCTAGGGTTACAGGTGTGTTATTGGTACCCCGCTCAACATCTAGCTTCTTTAACCTGCAAACATCCTCTTCCTGTCCAAAACCCGATGCCCCCCTCCCGACCCGACCATCTACCTCTTAATTTTCAGATGCTTCTCTCTCTGTCTCTCTCTGTCTCTCTCTGTCTCTCTCTGTCTCTCTCTCTGTCTCTCTGTCTCTGACTCTCTCTCTCTCTCTCTCTCTCTCTCTCTCTCTCTCTCTCTCTCTCTCTCTCTCTCTCTCTCTCTCTCTCTCTCTCTCTTTCTTCCTGTACCCTTCACGGCTCTGCTGCCTAGACAGAGTAATAGATGTCTAGTTGAAGTACACTTTATAAATCAGCATATTTGTCTCATCTTAGTCCTCATTCCCACCCCACTTCACTTTTACCATATCACTTCTAGGTTATTTCTCTGCTCATCAAGAAGTTCTAAAGCAGAGTGCTGGTGGCTCGTGCCTATAACCCTAGCTATTCAGGAGGCTGAGATCTGAGGATTGCAATTTGAAGCCAACCAGGGCAGACAAGTTTATGACACTCTGATCTCCACTTAACAAAAAAGTTAAGAGGGGAGCTGTGACTTAAGTGGTAGAGCCTTAAGCAAAATAGCTCAGGGATACTGCCCAGGCCCTAAGTTCAATCTGCAGGACCAGTGCACAAACATGTTTGTGTGCACACACACACACACATAATTTAGTCCATTTTCTTTCTCCATCATCTACCTCATTTCCAACCCTTGGCCTCTCTTCCCTGTGTTTCCACAACCTCCCTATGGATCTTCTACTTTTGATTTATTCTTCGGAACTCTCTCCTGCTTATAGTCCCAGAAGAAGATATCAAATACAAATCTGATCCATATCTCATTCCCATTAAACATTTCCAGAATGCTTAAGGGCTCATATCATCTGGATTTCAAAAAATTGTTCTCATCCTTGTACCTGCCCACCCATCTTGCAAGCATAGCTCTACCTGGACCAACCATATAATTCGTCATACACAGTGCATTGCACTTGCATCTGTGTATTGCTCGGGTCCTAGCAGATGGAGTACATCTCCTTTTCTGTTCTCTTAGCAACCTTCAGAAACTGACATCTGAGCTTTTTTTCAGGGTTGGGAGAGTTTGCTTGTTTATACAACTGAGCATCAAATTTGAGGCCTTGTGCAATGCTCTACTACTGAGTTACATCTCCAGCCCAAATGGCTGGGACATGACTGTACATTTCATTAGGAGTAATTTTTTTTGTTGTTTTCTGACTCTCCCACCCCATCTGTTTTTGAGCTCCCTGAAGACACAGCCTTCTCCTTCTCTGTATGTCTGGCACCTTCCCAGCCCTGGGCCTCCAAAGGGTCTTGAGTAAACGATGGTTGAAGTGAACTGAACTGACTATCTAAGTTGGCCACTGTGCCGTTCATTCTCAGAACTCTCCATATCTGGCCCACATCAAACCTTCCTGTAACTGCCTCTTCAAAGGCACGAACATTCCTTCCAGATGAAAGTCCTCTATTGCACTGTCGCTAGGCTCTTTTCCTGACTCGTTACATGACTTTCCACCTCACCGTATGGTCCCATAAGGGGAAGTTATTTTCTGGTTTTAAATAAAAGTCATCTGACACCTAAAAGTCATCCCAAACGACCTTTGTGTGATGGAAAGGACACTCGCTGGGGTGTCAGGAGACTGAGAGTTAACATTCGCTGCTCTGTGGCTGATATTCTGTGTAATGGAAAGCCACATGCTGTCTTGCTTCCTTCTCATTTCCACAGTGCCAGGTGGGCAAAGCTGTGCCCAGGGCTTCATTGCCTGACATAGCATGTGTGAGGAGCTTTCCTAGTGAGCTTTCAGAGTGACCATTAAAAAGGCCCAGAGACAATGAGTGGTGAGGAAGGAGGACAGAAAGGGTATGGAACACAAGTTCTGCTCTTCTCCTCTAAGGATGACTCCAGGGTGAGAAGTCGCTCAAGAAAACTACAGACCTGAGAATGAGGCTCTGATCTGCTGGCCCTGGTTCTCTTAACTAGCTATTTCTCAGAGTCCAGACTTATCTGGCTTGAACTCATTCCCTCCTTACTTCCTCTCAGCCAGTTCTTTCCAAATAAATACTTCCCTATAAAGCTTTCTGCTCTGTTACAAATGGTCTTAAAGCCAGAAGAGCCATAGCAATAAAGAAGAGCTGCTCTCTGCCTCCAAATTCTAGAGAATGCCTCATCTCTCCTTAGAGAGCTAGGGTACACTCAGCCCTCCCCATCTTGGCTGCCCTCCCAAAGTTCTGCCAGATATAGTAAATCTCAGAGAAAGATGGTACCCTGTCCAGTGCTGTGCTCCCAAGCTTAGAGGAGGATGCACAAAAAGGAAAAGAAACTCGCTTGTATTTAAAGGAGGGGGAAAAAAAAACATCGAGCAAGCAGTCGATGCATCATCGCAGGAGAAGAAAGGACCTGACTTGCAGTAACTCAGCAACCACTCACTTGCCAAGAACAGAGCACATGATCTGCTCTATGGGGAGTGTGAAATGATTTCTTTCACAGTGTCCCTTATTGGAACATTCTCTACCGACAGTAATCACTCACCCTCCCAGAGAGAAAAAGATCAGAGAAACAACAAAGGATAGAGAATCCACAGGATCGCCCATGGACATCAACACACCTACACACAAAAGCACAAACTCACACACAAGCACCCAGGAGTGAACACACCTTAGTACACACAAATCTAACATAGCCATTTTCAGAGACACGTGCTGCACAGACATAAAACCCATTTACATCGATCTGGACTTTCTCAGATTCAAACAGCTCAATGATTCTTCTGAGATTCAAGTACACCATGCCCAAGCATGGGACACACATGTGTGCCTCTCACTGAGGTCCAGTGAAGTCCAGAGAAGCATTGACACTCAGAAAATATTCCTTACCCAGACATGGATAGGTTTAGCCACTTCAATCCTCACCACCCAGTGAGATGTTGAAACAGCACAGCGATTTTTAGAAACAGAAGGACTTGAGTTTGGAAGGCAGGCTGAGTCACTGACCTGACTCCATTTTTTTCTTTGTGTGTGTGTGAGGAGGATAGAGATCAGGTTGTACTGGGGTTTGAACTCAGGATTTTCTTCTAGATTGTCTTCTTTGTTGTTGTTGCTCAAAGCTGGTGCTCTATCAACTGAGCCGCATATACATTTCTGGGCTTTTGACTGGTTAATTAGATAAGAATTTATTTTTTTAATTTTATTTTATTGCTGTGGTGATGTATAGAAGAGTGACAGTTACATTCATCAGGTAGTGGATACATTACTTCTTGGACATTGACACCCTTTCCCATGTTTTTCTTCTACTTTCCCTCCCGTCACCCCCTCCCAATCATCTTGTTTTTCCTTCCCTATTTCAAATGACAAATAAATGTAGATACAATATACCAGGTACCCAAGTTAGATGCAGTGACAACATGAGATAAACCATAAGGGGAGCAAAAGAGAAAAGAAATAACTTCACATAGTACATTATAAACAACAACCATGAAGATAAACCTCTCAGACTTATCTGCATAAGCTAATTTCAAAGCATGATTCTCAGATTTCAGCCTCCTGAGTAGCTTGGATTATAGGCATGAGACATCTGTACCTGGACCACTTTGTTTCTGATGCCATCTCATTTTGCTTTGCTACTTCTGGTTTCCCCTGGATCTTTACTCTTCAAGGTCATCTTGATCCTGAGAGCAACAAGTGTGACTGATGAACATCTTAACATAAAAGATTAAATCTCACCCCCATCCCCAGAAAGACCTCCTTCATATCAACAAAATCTTGCCTTGGGGGCGGGGAATTCTTGTGATCCTATCCTGTATGCAATAATCTACCCAACCAGTAATCTGATCAGGGTGAGCTGGACTACTACCAAGGAACCCCCTAATTCAGCCCTTTGTTTCTCCTTACTACATAACATCAAGACTGTTGTATGCACTTTAAAAAAAATCTCATCTTCAGGTCTTTCAGCCCCTGTTCTGCCCAATGTGTTCACCTTGTGAACTGAATTATTTTCACGCCTTCAGCACCTTTAGATCATTGCTGGGCTTTCCAGGAAAGGCCCTGTTGTGTTGAGACTTCTGGAACCAGGGCTTTGGCTCAAATTCTAGTATCACTTTTTAGAATTAGTTCTTTGGGCTTTCAGAGGATGAGTTCTTAGGGAGGTAGCATCACTAGGGTGCTGGTAGAGCTGTCCGTGAGTCTAAACTAGGAGAACTTGAGCTGGGGCTGTAATGGCTTCCATAGATATATTTTAGGACAACTGAAGCTAGTGACAAATTCAATGTAGAAAAGAATAGGGGCGTGGAAGCAATGCCTCCTGGGACTCTGGCCTAGGCCTTGGGTACAATGGCAGCACCAAGAAAGTTGGTGGGTGGACCATTGCAGTGACCACTTTCAGTTGTTTAACCTGTACTAAAAGAATTCTGAGTGTCAGTCATTGGGCCATTGTTTTGAGCCCAAACTAGAAGGCCAGAGTCCACAGTCAGAGCCCCAGTGAACTTTCAAAGTTCTGCCCTGGGAATTTTTGCCCATCAGTGGAAGATAAGCACACAAAAGGCAGACCAGATATGAGCAAAGATCATGCTGGAAGGACAGAGAAGCACTGAGACTTGAACTTGCTATTCCTAGGGCCTGGCCTCCATACCTACTGTGATCCTCACTGACCCAACATCCTTTGGTTCTACCCAACTACTTGGGTCAGTGCTCATTACCAGTGCCACCTACTCTTCCATTCCAACCTCTCTGGAATCCATGAGCCATTGTAGAAGACAATATCACCCAGTCCCTCAGCTCTCTCCAGCAGGATCTGCTGCTTAGGACAACAACTGGGTATGTGTTTACAGTCCCATTTCTGTCATCATCCTCAGCCTCCCACGTGTGATAATTTTAATGACAACGGGGTGCCTGAGGCCTTAGGACACATAAGTACCTAAATTCCACACAACTTCAGAGAACCCATTCTAGGAAAGATTTTTGCCTCCGGGAGGAGCCTTGATGACCATGGTTGCAGGACGGTCACACAAAGGCAATACCTAAACTGCCTGCACTTTCATCTTTAAATCATTTCCATGAAGGATGAGGGGAAAATGCTTCTCTCTAAAGCCTAATTCATTGCAGCTGAATGTGACTTTGATAGATATGAGTTCTCGATGAAGGGAATTCTGGAGCAGCTCTGAAAGCTTCTGGGGCGCTCAGCACCTCCCAGGAGGATCTTGCTCCTTTGCAAGCATGCTTGTCGCTACCTCTCCTACTTCAGGTCCTCTGAGCTGGGAGTGTTGATTGTCCTCAGCACATAGGGATTAGATATCAGAGATCCCCAGTGGGTCAAATCTGCCTCCAGCCTCAAAAGTACCAAGTAAGTTTACCCTTAGAACCAAGGGGACAATAAGAAGGTGAGGCCTGCAGATAATATTCTGGGTGGAGGATAGGAATGGGGGAGTAGATTTTCTTCCTTTCTCTTCTGATCCTTTCTCTTCTGCATTATATGGTAACAGAGCAAAGTAGAAAACATAGATATACCAGAAGTATTTCATTAGTTCAGATAGACTTGTCAACTAATGTTTTCGGTAAGACAGAGGTAAGTGTAAATAATGACATGTACCAATTATTTGGAAAATAGGCACTCCCCATATTTATGTGTATTTGGGTAAAGAGTTATTAGAAGACTTCATTAAAGCAAAAAAAGGGGGGGACTGTTATATGTATTTAGAAATTGCTTTTGCTGCCAAAAAAAATAATGAAAGCTCTGAGTCCTTTTACTTGAGCCCATGAATTGAGTAAAAGCAAAATAAAAGCTTGCCATTTCTGCCTCCACTTTATAGCTACCTACTTTCCTCTTGGAGTTACTTTGCAACCACCTTGGTAGCCAGAGAGGGCAGAAGTTCTCCAAAGACATCCTTATAATGAGATACCATCTTTGCAAGAATGATAGGAAACTGTTGTAAGGTAAATTTTAATCATGAGAATCAGAGAAGCCACATTTTGAGAGGTCGGATTGGGAATCTTCATTAAAAAGCTGGCATCTGCAGGTAGACTCCTGTCTCAAAGTTCTGCAGCCCCTCTAATACACTGAACACTTTTAGAAAACTGAGAGAGCAGAATAAACAATACCAGATCAACTCCACTCGAGCGCTGAAGTGGGAAGCCATGATGACCAGAAGAGAGCCAGGGGACGGCAGACAGGAGACATTGACATAGGCATGGCTTAATGGTGTCTGAGCTTGTCAGAATCAGGGGGCAGGGTCACAGGAAATTTAAGTCTCTCAAGCTCCAGACACAACACTAACAGGTCCAGTAACCTATTGTTTAAGTCCCTGCCATTACTTTTAGGAATTCAGGCATGTCCATTAATTGGGGGGTGGGACTTTCCCCTTTCTCCACCATGAAAACAAGATGGCACCAGTTAAATCCAATTCCCTATCTACCATGTGGCCAAGCTGGCACTGGCTAGAACCAACATCCTTATTTCAAAACTATGCCCAAGGGAAAGGTAGCAGAGCCTCCTTGGGACTGACCCTCTAACAGGCAATAAGACCTTGTTTAACCTGACCTACTACTCCCTTTACATGATAGATAGAAGTGGTAAAAAAAAAAAGATAATGAACACAAATCAAGACACATTGGGACTAGAACTGCTTAAATGTGTATAGCTGTCACCCTCTGCCACAATGCTTTCTCTATTTAAAGCTAAAACTCATGCCTACACCTCAGAGGTGAGCCAAATTGTTTACTGTGTTTCTTCCCACACTGTGTATATGCCTCTTAATAAACTTCCTTTCTCTGTCCTTCACCACCACTCATTTCTTTGTTTGATATACTAGGGTTTGTACCTGGATCTGACACATGGAACCACTGGAATTAAGCCTGGGGAAACACACTCTGGTTTCAAGTCCATAGTGGGGGGAATGTTGTGTGGGAAAGCATAGGGTGAGATGGTGGGGTGAGGGTTCTGACCACCTGCAGCCCAGGGATGCAGCCCAAGCACTCTTCCCTGGGGTTGTACTTCCTTCCTCAGCACTATCAAGACAAAATGGGACCAACATTGCCAGGGATGTTAGGAAACTGAGTCCTGAGGGTATTAGAATACAGAAAGAGCACAAAACAACCTTAACAGAACAGATCAACTTTAATGAAAAGTTAAAGAAGGGGAACATGGTGACATAAGGGGAGTCAGAAGATGAGGCATGGCATGCTGGGGGCAGGGGTGAAGGGACTTAGGTAGGGTTCTGAGTGACAGTGGCAAGAGGGGATGAAAGTGTCACAATGGGCTTTGCAAGTTTGTTGTTTCAGTCTGAAGTAATTTACACAGGCCCAGTTTCTGGAGCCTATATTGGAAACCCACTGAGGATAGAGAAAAGTGATGTATCTGACTGAGGAAGTGTCAAAGAAATGCAATGAACCCTCCAATCAAACTCCATCCTGACTACAGCATGGCACCTCTAGATTGCTTCACCTGTAACCAAAAGGTTAAAAGTAGCAAGGTGTATGTGTTGAGGGAGGATGAAATGAAGCTAAGGAAAAGAGTATGAAATCTCTTCAACCTCACATGGGGGCTAGACATTATCTTCAAAGGAATTACCTAATGTTTCTAATCCACAGTGATATAGGGGGTCAGAGGGAGGGAAGGGCTTCCAAAGCCTATCTTAATGAGGTAAGTACAGGAAATGGATGACAAAGAAGAGATACAGAATGGTAGAGACAGATCTTAAAGAAATTGCATTAAAGAGAAGTGAAAAGTTGCCAGAGATGTTTACAAGGCAAAAATCAAAAGGTCAGGCAGAGGATACAGAATTAATGAGGTAGGACATTCTGAAATGGTGAAAAACCAAGGAACAAGACCAGGTTAAGGAAAAAAAATTCTATATTCGGTAACAGTCTCCGTCCCCCTCCCCCCATACCCGCACATGGCCAAGGGATCAAACTACACCATATTATGGAGTAATGGACTCAATAGTATTCCAGAACTCCTGGCCAGGTGGTAATGTGTACTATAGAAAATGTGTATTGAGGAAAGGAACTGGGAAAATGTCTATTGACTTCACATTTAAATCCATTAAAAAATAATCAAGCAGTAGTGTTTCCATTGTATAATTCTGGTGTCCAGTATCTTCATGATAATTCAATTTGATGGAAGCCAAATTATTCTATATTTTTTGACAAAAAAGTTTTACGATTCCTCTTTCTGTTTTAAATAAGTTAAATATTTTATTTCTTTCAAAGAAAAACTGAGATTTATTTTCCTAGACAGCTGTAATAACTCTAAACCCATGACTGTTTCCCCAGTGTATATATTTATTATGTTTTATTCTTTAAATACTTAATATATACACATAACTTCAAAAAATCTACCAATACTGTATGGAGAATCATAAATTAAAAGGTGAATCTTTTTCTACTTCCCATTCTCCCACTAAAGTAGTATGTCAGTGCAATTCAAAGGCAGAAATTGGAAGGATCATGGCCCAAGGAAGCACAAAATATAACTAAACATGGTTATTATATTCTTAGTAATATTCTCAGAAACAAGTTATGCCAACACATGCTGACCAGCCATATGTATTCCCTTCTCCCATTGTTGCACAATATTTCTTTTTTGTTTTTTTTTCCCCTACATAATAGAGTTCTGAGACTGTTCCAATCTCTGGGTATTGACGTACTCTCATTTTAAAATGTCTATCTGGTAATTTCTTCACTTGCCTTAGCAGACCCGATTTCCTTAGATGCTTGTGGATGCACATGTAGTGTCATCGATAATGTGTAAGTGAGACACCTCTGTGGCAGGCTCTCCCCTCCCACACACCGCACTGTGGTGATTTTGGCCCTTTGCCCATTGATGACACTTTTGGGAAGAAAAGGGCTAGCCTCAGACCTGGGCTAAGCCAGGATTTGACAGCCCCAGTTTTTTCAGAAAGTAGAGATATAAATGTGGAATGTAGAATACTGTGCCATTTTGGCAACAGAGTGGGAATACTCCAGGTCTGGGGAAACTGGAAACTTGTCATGAAGTTCTTAGGCTACCTTGAATACAAGAGCCTAAAAGAGTTCTACAGTAACCCATAGATGCCCTAATGCTTGTCCCCAGGGTCTCTGTGTGCCCCACGGGTGAGGGAGTAAAGTTACATCATCTTCTGAGATGAAACTACAATACAGTGATTATTGCTTGTCTCAATACTTTGAGAAAAATAAACAACTTAAAAGTAGAAACTAGTGGTTCATATCTACAATCCTAGCTACTCAGATCAGCATGCTCGGACTCGAGGATAAAGATACAAAGCCAGTTGGGCAGAAAAGTCGGTGACACTCTTATTCCAATTAACCACCAAAAATTAAAATGGAAGTGTGACTCAGGCCCCGAGTTCAAACCTCAGTACCAGCAAAAACAAATTATTAATAAATAAATAAACTTCAGTATTAATTCAAATACGATTGTATCTTGTGACTGCACAAGTGGACAATTCATTGCTTTAATTTATATTTGTTATAATAAGTGGAGCAATATTTCCTACATTTTTACATGTTTATAAGCTATCTTTCATGTCCTTTGCCCACTGGAGAAGTAATATCCATATTATGTATTTATAAGGTGTCTTCATATTCTGTTGGATGGGACTTCTGTCATTTGTGTTGTAATTTTTCTTTTTAGTTTTCCATTTGTTTCCTAGCCATGTTTAGAAGTGCTTTTATTATCAGGAATGATTCAATTTTATAAGTCACATTTATCATCTTTTCCCTTAAGATTTCTAAACTTTGTGAAGTCCTTTCAATTATTTTTCCTATTTTAAGACTCTAAAAGTTTCCTTTTGTATTTCCTTTGAGGACTTTTCTTTATTTCTATTGTTTAAGTTTTAGTATTCAATGTATCTGGGATTTTTTATTTGGGTATAAAGAGTAAGGTAGAGATGCAATTTTATTTTTCCACCTGTCAATGCCTCGCTAATAAAAGCTTTCATACTCTGCTATAAGACAGTGTTATAAGCTGTTTTTCAGTGCTAGAAGTAGCAGGCTTTCCCTGTGCTTACATTTTCTCTCAGGAATGAACAGATTGTGCCAATAGAAAGCTTGAGACATTTAATGGTCTCTTCTACCTTTATATTAACTATTCCTACAAATATGCAATATAAATGCATTTATAAAATTTTGACAGAAATTGAAGTTGTGATTTAGGTAAATATTGTCCAGATGTGTAGAAAATTGGCTACTACCTCACAGAAGATGAAGAATGGCTCTGCCTGCCCAACCTCCATTGCACCCTCCTTTTTCATTCCTATTTTTCCATATGCCAATATAAATTGTTATTCATATTCTTGGTCAGGAGGACCTTATTTGCAATCAAACAGAGATCATTTGATTACAATTTGATAATTTGATCATAAAGATCAAATAAATAAAGATGATCTTTTTTTTTCTTCCATCATATCTGCATGTAATGCTTGATTTGTAAACCCCAACAATATGGCTAAAGACTGTGACTATTGGCCATCCGATAGGTTAAAATCTGAGATGATTTTAATAACAGCACAATCAATCAAGGCAAATTAATCAAAGGACATTGACTCACTGGCTAAAGAGGAAACATCAGACCTGAACAGACCACTCCTTTTCTAAACAAGAAAGCATTGAAGATGATACAAAAATATGTGCTAATGATCAGGGGTCTTGGTGCACCGAATATAAAGGATTGTGATTGTCTTAAGCAAAAGTTGGAATTTAGACTTAGCAGGTGGATGGAAGATAGGTCTAGAAAGGAACCAAAAATTCCTAAACCTAGATATCAAAAGAGTAGAATGTAGGATGTATCCGATAGTCTTATTTACATAATGCTAGAGAAATTGATTCCATTTAAGTGAAAATATATTGACCTGAAATCCCAGAGTTGAAAGAAAGACTAGAGAAGTGAGCCAGGAATGAAGGGACGAGGCATCATGAGATACATGATGTCCCCACATAGGATGAGTCCAGGTGCAGCACACCCCAGAGGTGGAAGTGTGACACAGCATTGCCCCTGCCCCTTGTGGGACATGCAGGAAGCCTCTCTTCCACCCCACATCTTTGCTCTCACTCCAGGGAACCACCCATGACCGATACAGAGCATCCATCCTCTGCTGGCTCAGGTCTTAGCATCACTGGCTTTAGTTTCAAAAGCCCTGAGAATTCCACCTGATTAACCATGTTCTGTCTTCCCAAGGGACTCATCTAAGACTAGCGGATTGTCTTCTTCTTTTTTTTTTTTTTTGAGAAGGGAACTAAGATCTCCAACAAGACCATTCCCTAGACCACGGAGAGAATGACAAATAATACAAGCACCCCATCAAAATAAGAGCACACAGCTTCCAGAGTTCAGAAAAGGAAATGTGTCAGCACTCTAGAAAAATACCTTTTGAAAACAGATTTTAGTTTTTCAGTTAAAATAAGCATGGATCTGTAAATCAAGAGATAAAAGGAATAGGAATCTGGTTAAGGGGGAAAATAAAGAAAGGTTGACAAATGGTTTTGTGTCTGTGACAGTCCTGGGACTTGAACTCAGGGTCTAGGTGCTGTCCCTGAGCTGCTTTTGCTCAAGGTTAACACTCTACAACTTGAGCCAAAGCCATCCTTCTGGCTTTTATGTTGCTTTAGTAGGTTTTTGGAGATGAGTTTCCAGGGCTTTCCTGCTCGAGTTGGCTTTTAACCATCATCCTCAAGATCTCAGCCTCCTGAGTATCTAAGATTACAGACATGAGCTACGGGAACCTGGCTATATTTTATTTAATACAAAAAGGAAGGCCAATAAAGAAGAGATCGGTCTCCGAAGCCTTTCCTTTCCTGAAGAGAACAAAAGAAACAAAAAGATGAAAATTATAGATGTCGTGGAATGAGGAACCGCATAGACCTAAGCAATGTACCTGACAGGAGTCATAAGACACTGGGAGAAGACGTATATCAGAGCCATAATAAAAGAAAATATTTCTAGACAGAAGCAACCTCTTCTGGTATCTTGGAGTAACATTGCTCTCCAAGAATCAAATGTAATTAATGACAAGGAATGATACCTAACTATGCCCTGGTGACTTTCAAAATTCCAAAGATAGAGAAGGAATTACATCAACATGAAAACAGGAAAGCTGATTGTGTTTGAAATGAATAAAATATCAAGCTAGACTCAGATTTTTCCTTCAAACACTGCCAGATGATTGATATATGTTTGACAGAAGGATGGTTTTAAATATATTGGGACTAATCTAAATAGAAATGAAACAAAGAAATTCAGAAGTAAATGAACTGAGATTTTTTTTTAATGGCGTTAACAATGAGATTCTCCATGTAAAGACTTGCCTGAATGATTGGTGTAAATAGGGACCAAAGAAATGCCAAATTTTATTATGTAAATGACAAGAAAAGTTCACACAACTAATAATAAACTTGGGAAGAACAGTACTAAGGTCTGAAAAATAATCCTCAATTTGTTCAGCAAGTATTATTACCACTGAGTCACATCTCCAGTCCTATCTTTTTTTTCTCTCTCTCTTGTTTTACTTCGTTTGTACCAGTATTGAGATTTAAACTTTGGGCTTCATGCCAAGATCTTGCTTACTTTTTCATTCAAGATTGGTACTCTACCATTTGACTTACATCTCCACTTCTGACTTTTTGCTGGTTAATTGGAGATAATCTCCTGCATTCATCTGCCCAGGATGGTTTCAAAACCTCAGCCCTCAAATCTCAGTCTCCTAAATAGCTAGGATGGTAGGCATGAGCCAGTACACACAGTTGCTAATTATTTTTGAGTTAGGGATCTTTCTTGTTGTCGGGGCACACAGTTGTGTGTGATGAAACTATGTTAGTTTTGCTTGCTACTACATTCAGCTCTCTCAACCCTTAGCTAGCCTCTAACCTCAGTTCTCTCCATCTCAAACTCAGCTTCCCCGTAGCTAGTATAACAGGCAGGAGTCACCAATACCTGACTGTAAAATATGAACTTGTAGCAGTGAATATTTGAATATAATGCATAAGATAAAGTCAGTAAGGAAGAGAGAGGTCTCAGAAGACTGAGGATTTGGCAAAGCAAAAAAGAAAAGATGAAAAACTGATACTGAAAAGACAATTAATAATAAGTATAACTCAGTTAATTTATTAAAATAAAGACCAAACAATGAAGAAATGCAACTACAAGCTCTAAGAATAAAAACAAAGTATAACACAGAGACAATTTAAAAAAACACACATATTAAACAAAGGCAAAATAGTCAGTAAAAATAGAGACAGGATGTTTGTTCAAATATAATGCCTCTGTCGTAGACTCCAAGCCAACCAAAATCATTAAACTGAGCAGAAGGGATTTCTTTCTTTTTATTAGCACATATAAACTGCACAAAGGTTTTCAGTGTGATCTTTTTATGCATGCATATAATGTGCTTTGAGAAAATTTACCCCAAATAAGATTACTTTGGTAAAGATGTTGTCTATAAAGATATTCTAACAGTCAAAGAAAAGAGCTTGTCAACTATGTAACATAACAAATAACTGTAATCAAGCAAAATCAGCAGGCTTAAATACAGCCACGATAGCCAGATGCCAGGAACAAATGCCTGGAATTCTATCTACTCAAAAGGGTTGCAGTTTGAACCAACTTGGGCAAAAAAATATTATGAGATACTCAGTCCTCTTCTCAACCAGTAGCTGGACACTGTAATATGTGCCTTTTATCCTAGCTATATTGAAGGCTGAGATTGGAAAGACAATAGTTCCAGACCAGCTTAAGGAAATGGAACATGGGATTCCCCATCTCAACAGGAAAAGTTGGCTATAAAGGGACACACGTGTCACACAAGCTATGGTAGGAAGTAGAAATGGGAGTATTGTACAACAAACTGGCCTGGACAAAAATAAAAACCCTATATAGTGTATATATTACCTTATATTAAATCTTTACTGTCCCTAGCCTTTAAAAGACAACAAATGAACTGGGCCTGGTGGTTCACACCTATAATCCTAGCTACTCAGGAGGCTGAGATCTGAGGATCACAGTTCAAAGCCAGCCTGGACAATACAAAGCTGAGAGACTCTTATCTCCAATTAATCACTAGAAAATGGGAAGTGGGGCTGTGGCTCTAGAGTAGGGTGGTAGCCTTGAGCTGAAGAGCCCAGGGACAGCATGCTGGCCCAGGGGTAGGGCAGTAGCCTTGAGCTAAAGAGCTCAGGACAGCGTCCAGGCCAGAGTTCAAGCTCTATGACCACCCCCCACCAAAAAATGACAATAAATGAAATACATAAAGCTATAAATTAGTGTAAGTGAGTGGTTCTCTGGCTGTGTTTCAAGGGTGGCTCTGGTAATGGCTGACAGGTGTTGAGAAGATAACAGGATTTATCAGTGTCTTCTGAGGTCTTGCATTGGAAGAAAATCACCTTGAGAAGGCAATGGGCTAAATACATTTCATCCCAATTTAAAAATGTCCGTGAAACCATTCCAAGACTCAGGATCTGTGTTCAGTGTCTGTCAATATGTAGTTTCAATGGATTCCAGAACCAACATGCTACTTACAAAAGCCTGAAGAGCTGCATTCCTAGCTGCCTGTTCCGAACCCAATATGCAAAAAGTTGTGGGTGTTTGCTGCAGTTCTGTTAGTAAATCTACTGCATCCCAGCTGTCAGTTACTTATGACAAATAAGTGAAAGGTAATATGTTCTGATTTGTTTAACGAAATAAGCTCAAAATCAACAAAATTCTCTGAACAGTTTTAAGATAAATTAGACTTTTTTATTCCAGGGGCTTTGGGTATGCATGCATGAAAATATTATAGGTGACATGTATTATTTTCAATAGTAAAATCATGTAGGATTGACACATTTCAGACATCTATTTTCAAAATGTTCTTTTCTGAGCACACATTTCCATCAAAAAGCAGATTCTCACTTATTGTTCAAATATTACCTTTCCTTCCAGGGACAGATTAAGTGTGTTTGTGTCTTGGAAAATGTCTGCTTAGAAGAGGAAGAAGAAAATATCAAATTTGGATTGCTTATCTTTGTGAAGGAGAAAAAAAATGTGTTTTACTTATCTACAAGTTTGACAAATCTTTGAAACATTTTGCTATAAGATTAACTAACTCATCCGTGAAATACTAGCCATCACTCTCCTTCCCAGAATGAAAAGATTCTGCCTCAAAGACCCTTCTGGCATCAACTATGCTAGTATATTTCCTTACCTGAATTTCACAAATGGGATTTCACAGGAAACTCCATGTGACAGGTGATCAAAATTACCCAGGATCTACAGCTTATGTCTAAGCTGTAAAGCTATGAATACAGTCTCTCTGTTTCATAAAATTGTGGGGCTTCAATAACTGTCATAAAAAAATGAGCAATGTCTGGGGCCATGGCTCAAGTGGTACAGTGCCTGACCCACAAAACTTAAGGCCCTGAGTTTAAACCATAGTATTAAATGAAGAAAAAGAAAAAGGATGAAAGAGGGAAAGAACAAAGAGGAGAAGAGGGAAAGGGGGAGAGGAGGAAGAAATGAAATTTTAAAACAAGTTACATGTATTACTGCACTTGAACTGAATATCAATAGAATTGACAAAACTGCAACCTCTTACTATCAGATGAGAAAGAAAAGGGGGAGAAACAGGGAGGGAAGGGAGAGAAAATTCAAAACAAAACAAGTTGCATATGTAAATGCATTTGGATTAAATATCATAACAATTAAACATGGCCAACCACCAGTTACTTTCCAGTTTAGAGTTCTTCAGAACTTGGAGGAAAAACATGTATTTCATTATCATTTCCACAGAGTAGATAAAAACATCTGATTAAATCTACACCTATTCATGAGGAAGAGGAAAACCTCCTTAATAATGCCAAAGTTTAAAGCCTGCCTTTGATGTGTCAAGAATCATATGTCTCAAGCCAATTCTAGACATTTTCCTCATAATTAATTTTAGAAGCATTTCCATTAAATTTGGGAGCAATGAAATAATGCCTGTCAAGGTTGAGTTTATTAGAATGTTATTTGGGAATTTCTAATCAACAAAATAAGAAAAAACAAAAGTATCATAGATAGATGCTATACATAACATGTAAATATGAATATATTTATAAAATTCATTATTTAAGAAAATAAAAAATATATAGAACGAGCAAGAGAGCATCAATAAGCTGGATAATTAATTACAAGATAAATAAGTGATTTACACAAGAAAAAAATAATTCAATGTGGATGAAATTTTATACATGATGGCAACAATGAATAAACCTATAATATTCAATTAATCAAGTATGTGAAGAAAATTATTCTTCTTTGAAAAATAAAAGGTTAAACAACAGAAAGTTAATAAGGGGTCATAAAGACATGCAATTATTTTGTATTTTGATAAAATACTAATCGAAAATTTAATGTGATTCCTGAGGAGCTTACAAAATAAATATATTTTTGTAACAAAGAAGAAAGTAATTTTTAAACTATCATAACTAATCTATCTAGCAAAGGCATTACTAAAGAATTAATCGTATGCCATAGAGCATACTATTAAGAAGAGAAGAAAGTCATTTGAAAGCAGAGAAAAATATGAATTTTATTTAATAAATAATAGTGAAGTCATTGTTTAAACATTTAAAATTAACAAATCAGGTCCTCATTTCATACTATAAACTAAAATAAACTCCAAACAATTAATGAGATAAACTAAGAAGCTAACCTACCAGCGATGAAAATGAAATAAGTGACTTTTTTATTAAATTCATTTTTATTTGCTTTAAATACAAAGAGGTTTCAAGGTAATGTGTTGACTTATGAATAAATGCATCGTGATCAGTGTCATCACTTCTATCATTCTCCATCTTTCCCAATTGTGCCGATTCCCTCAGTTCCTGGCTTTACTGTCACATACATTGTCATATATACATTGAGTTTTAGGCCTATATGTGCCCAACATTCTGCTTTCTAGTCATCTAATTGATTAGCTATTAGATCTCAAGAGAGAAAAGATCTTTGTAATAATAAAAACAAAGGGGAAAACAAATCGAAAATAAGAAGTCACTTTTACTACTCCAGATTTTTAAACTTCTGGACATCTAAAAGCACCATGAACAAAAATGAAGACAATTAAAAAAAAGAAAAATATAAGTTAATTTTACATCAAATGAGAGAGAGACTTGGCTACATCTTTCTGGACAATAAAGTTGATATGTAAACATGGAATAGATAAGCCAAGTTAAAAATAAGAAATTAGTGGAAAATAAACACTACATAATAGAGTTATGTTCATGTGAAATCAAAGAAATAAAGCATAAGACAATAATGAGATAGCAATACACCCATCAAATGGGCCAAGTTCATTTGCCGGCTTTTGCTTTGCTTCTCTTTGTTTGGGATCCAGGTTAGTGAAGCACAGAAGAAGGGCCAGATGAGAAAGGCAAACAGGAGCTGTCAATCTGCAGAAGCATGCAGAACCCTAGATTCATTCGGCACTCTTTATTTTTAATTTTTATTGAAAATATGTACAAATGGCTTATAGTTACCTATGTCAGGTATTGAGTACATTTCTTTTTTGAACAGTGTCAACCTCTCCCTCATTTTCTCACAGTTTTTGTTTTTCACTCTCCATCCTCCTCTACTCAAGTTGTATAGTCTCTCACTGCTGAATTAATTCGCCCATTGGCCCATGATTTCTGTGCTTCCTCTTCCCTTCCAAAATCAGATAAACTTACATAAAAGACAAAAGGTGCAGAAATCAAAAACAGTGACAAAAGGAGAAAAACAGAAAAAAGAAAAACAGCACAAAAAGTAAAATAAAAATCCCTCATTTCCATTGCTTGGAATGCATTTCAATAAGCATCATTCTGTATTGTCATACGCACATTGCTATTGAGCTATTGTGATCCTTTCCTAAGAATATCCTCCATTCACTGTGTAGAGTCCTGTTTATCACATTAAGTATAATTTTTGTCATTCAGCGGCCGAAAGGATCAAGAAAAGGTAGTATACATATGTAATGGGATTGTATTCTTCCATCAAAAAGGTGATGCTGCTGCCCATTTGTAAGGGAATGGAAAGACTTGCAAAAAAAAAACCAACAACATATTAAGTGAAATAATCCAGAGCCAGAGAAACATAGGTCGCATGGTTTCCTTCCATTGCAATCGTTATAATATGCCTATAAATCTAAAAATACACCCAAAGGATAGTAAAAGACCTTCAGCACTCATTCTTTAGATCATGTTCTTTGCATGCTCATTAGGAAATGATTCTGAAGAAATAATTAAGAGGCATGCATGGAGACATTTCTACAACGATTCTTATCACAGTGTTATTTATAACTTCGAAAATAATTATCAAGCCAGGCACTGATGGCTCACACCTAAGAAAGCTGCCATCTTAGGATCACAGGTAGAAGCCAGCCTGGAAAGGAAAATTCATGAAACTCTAAACCGTAAGTGGAGATGAGACTCAAGTGATAGAGCACCAACATCGAGAGAAAAACAAGTGATTAGTTCTCAGGTACTGAGTTCATGCCCTACCTCTGACACACAGACACTTACCAGCAACCTAAAGAATCAGCTTCAGGAGTACACGTCCATAAGGATTTGATTCTACAATCTATTGTAAACCTATGTGGATGAAATAACTACTAAAATTATAAATGGAATATTATGGGATGAGGTAAGACATCCTTCAAAACAGAATGTTCAGTGGACAACTCACGTTTATTGTCTAATGACTTGTTGGTTTATGAGAACGAGAGAGAAAAAGACTGACTTAGAAAATATGCCATAGTTTAATTTTGATAGCTGTTCTCTGTATTTCTACTTTTAAAATGAACATCTATTACACTTATAAATCAGAAGGAAAATAATAAATCTTCAAAATTCAGTCATTCCGTTCTTTTAAAGCACAGTATTCTCCAAGGATACTACCATAGCAGTGTTCTTAAATAACCCAGTGTTCATTCAGATATATTAAAATCATCTGTCTAGAATTCTAAAGCTAACAGCCATTTTATACTTTCAGCTTGCTCTCTTGTCCGATTGTAGCAGGCAGAGAACATGAAGCAAGGTAATGGCAATTAAAAAAAAGAAATACATAACAATTTTAATAAACATTTTGAAAGACAATAGATTTACAATAATTTAAATGGCAAATGCACACACACACACACACACACTTAAAAAAATAATTCCCTAATGTAATGCTACCAATAGTTTTATTATACTGGAATTACAATTCCTCCTGAAGTATGTTTAGCAAAATTGACTGCTATAAAACAAAATAGTTCTACCAGGATACATAGCCACCATTCCCCAGTTCTCAGCCGCTCGTCTCTAAAGTACCTTAGGGGTACTTTAGGTTGCTCTTCAACCCTTGGTGAGAAAACCACCAGGAGACTGTGCCCTTCGGCACAGGAAGCTGCTCTTTTCATCCATCATTCTATTCCATCTTTATTTATTTATTCTTAAGTAGCTGTGCAAAGGGATTTCAATTCAACATGTGAGTTTCTGAGTGTAATATATCTTGATCGATGTCACCCTTTTGTCATTCTTCTCCCAACCACACCCATTATCTCACTCTCCCTAGTTCTACTTTCCCATATGTACATTAAATATCATGGAAAGCGTACGTCCACCTTCCTTCTGTCTATTCATTTTATACCATACCCTTCATCTCATCCCTATACACAATTTGTGTTCTAGCCCTTTAGTATTTATTTCAGTGATATCATTCATGGACATTTATCCAAAAGATTACACATCAGGATAAAGACATTTGCACATTTATGATGATACATACATATGTATTTGCACACTTATGTTCACATATATATATGACTATAAACACACATACACACACAATGGATTACTCATCCATCAGGAAATAGTTGGACCTTAAAAATAGTTGGGGCAGGGACATAATTGGACCTGAAAAAAATTATGTTAAGTAAAGTAAATCAGTCTGGGAAAGGCAAATGACACATTTTTCTCCGATATGTTGAAGTTTGATCTAAATTATGAGTCTATCGGTAAATATATAAAGAGTCATATGCATGCATACATAAACATATTAACTAGAGTGTGGGACCTGCAAACAGTAAATTCCAAAGGTATAACTGCCTTGGACAACCATCTTCTGAACTTAGATTCCAGCTCCAGACAACAATTATTTATCAGAACAGCAAGCCCCAATTAAGAGGAAACAAGGTTTCCCAAGCCTAGAGCACAAAATGAGAAAGGAAGTAAGTGGGGAAGGAAATGAGCTGGGAGACACGGAAGGAATAGAGCCAAGGGGCAGAGCAGAATCTCTGGTAGATGAAAGTGTTGGCAAGCTTCATACTAAGGAAGCAATGCTTAGGGATGTGCTTTGCGTCCCTCAATGGCCAGGGAAACATGATGGGCTTACCTGAATTTAATCACTTAACCCTCTCAATGGTTCTGAGCAATTGAAGACATTCACCCAAAGACCTGAACCAGGATTTGAACACACATCATGGTACTTGCCTGCAAATCCCCAGCTGATTTATCTGTACTTTTGCTAGGCATTCACTAGTGTGGAAGGACCAGCAGGGGCTCACAGGTGCTCTTTATGTTTTCCATTTTGGCAAAATACACATAAAACTTTCCAGTTACTATTCTAATAATTTTTAAACATATACTTCAGTAGTGTTGATTACATTCACATTATTGTATAACTAATTTTCGGAATTGTTTTTACCTTGGGCTGGTAGCATGGCCTAATGGTAGAGTGCTTGCCTAGCATGCATGAAACCCTGGGTTTGTTTAATCAGTATCACGTATACAGAAAAAGCTGGAGGTGGTGCTGTGGCTCAAGTGGTAGAGCATTAGCCTTGAGAAAGCCCAAAGACAGTGTCTAGGTCCTGAGTTCAAGACCCAAAACTGGCAAAAAAAAATATTTCTACATTACAAAACTTAAACCTCACTTCCTACTGACAGATTTACAGCTGCCTCAAACCATTCCATTTTTATTTTGAATTAACATACATTAATAACAGGTTTCATTATATTACGAATTGTTTTTAACAAGGTTTCATCATCATGTTTCCATACATGACTACAGAGAGGTTTGAGTAATTTCAAGCCCTTCTTTCCAATTCCATTCTCCTTTCTCTCCTCTCTCACTTTTCCAACTATGTTTTGTTATAAGATATATATGTATAACTACATAGATGATATTGATATAATAGAACGGGCACTTCAATTCTCTCTATCCTTCAGTATTTTTCTTTCCCTAACCCTTCTGATCCTCCCCAAGAAATCTCTTACAGTCTCATACATTGTTATTATTATCTTAATGTTGTCGTTGATGGTGATGATACTATCACCATTGTTTGGGGGCTATATTCCACAAATGAACAAAAACATGTAATATTTGGCATTTCAAACTTGGCTTATCTCTTTCAACATTAAAATCCTCAGTTCCATCCACTTTCTTTATGACAAAGAAAATTCTTTGAGTGTGTGTGTGTGTGTGTGTGTGTGTGTGTGAGAGAGAGAGAGAGAGAGACAGAGAGAGAGAGAGGTATTCTTTGGCCATTCATCAGCTGTTGGGAACTTAGGTTGTTTTGAAAATTTAGCTATTTTGAATAGGCCTACAATAAATAAGGGCTATGTTGGCTCATTTATCATATATATTGGACATATATTTCTTCAAATACATGCCAAGGAGTAGATTGAGAGATGTATAAATATTCTACCAAAAAGTACCTACATCTCAACTTTTGGCAACATAGCAAGATAGAAAATGAACTAACAAAATTAATTGCTTTTGTATATAAACAATGAACAGACTGAGAAATAAACCAATAAAAAAATTCCAGGGCCAGGAGCTTAGCCTAGTGGTAGAGTGCTAGCCTACCATGCACAAAGCCCTGGGTTTGATTCCTCGGTACTCAGAAAAAGCTGGAAGTGGTGCTGTGGCTCAAGTGGCAGAGGACTAGCCTTGAGCAAAAAAGTGTCCCAGGACAGTGCCCAGTCCTTGAGTTCAAGCCCCAAGACTGGCAAAAAATCCATTCACTGTTGCCCCTCCCCCAAAAAATAAATAACCAAGGATGAATTTAACCAAAGAGTTGAAAGACCTCTACAATAAAACCTAAGAAGCCTTGGAAAAGGGAACTGAAGGAGATAACAGAAGATGGAAAGAGTTCCCATGTTTATGGATTAGTGAAATGAACATCATGACAATAGTTATAGCTCCCAAAGCAGTTCTCAAAAGCACAACTTGTTGGAAAAGCGTTGACATGTTTAACATACTTAGCTAGAAAGGAAGTACAAATCAAAACTATACTCAAACCCCATTCCATCCCAGTCAGAATGGCAATCATCAAGAAAACGACCACAACAAATGCTAGTGAGGATGTGGAGGAAAGTGCACTTGCACATTGCTAGGAGGAGTGAAAATTAGTGCAACCACTATGGAGTTTCCTCAAAGAACTTAGAAAATGATACCTGAAAGACAAAGCACAGTCTTGACCTACCAGTGTCAGCTCCACTCACTCGCATGTTTCCAAGACTATACTGCAAGTTTTCTGTTTCCCAGTGGGCCTCTGATGGCCTCTTTACCTGGATCTCTCTCCAGCTCATCATTTTCTCTCGGAAGCCCTATCCTTTGTTCAGATTGCACATCCTCTTCCCTTGTAGCAGCTGCCAGGCTCATCATCTCTGCCCTCTTACAATCCACTCAGCATGCACTGCCAACCATGTTCTGAATGACCAAACATGTAGAGAGTCCTGCAATAGATGTGTTCAAGATAAGTTGAGAGAAAAACAATTGAAATCTAGTCCACAGAAGAAACTGCATATACAGGTCCCTAGAAGAAGGGAAACAATCTATGGAGAGAACGGTCAACAGAGAGCTGAGAGTCTTTCACTACAAAATGGGATAGCAAAAACAAATACATTGAGGACATAGGTAAAACTGTCTTTTGTTTAGCACACATAGGAGCCTTTTAAAGGGTTTCTAAGGTTCTATATTGAAGGATAGTTTGTTTTGTATGTTCTGGTACTGGCGCTTAAACTCGAACACTTAACTCAAGGCTAACATTGAGCCACGGTGACCCTTCCAATGGTGTTTTGCTGGTTACTTGGAGAAAAAGAGTTTGACTATCAGACTTTCCTTCTCTGACTAGCTTCAACTAACAATTCTTAGATCTCTGCCTCCTGAGTATTTAGGAAGAGAGACATAAGCCAGAAGCACCTGGCTGAAAAATCATGTTTAAACAATTTCTTTGCACACAGAAGATGACTTTGCAAGACACTTGATAACATCTCGTGGAATACCACAAATTAAGTAACACATTTAAAAGCACAGTTCAAGAAAAAATAAACACTGGTAAATGCTGATGTCCACAATGGTATATGGCAGGAGAAACCAAGAAATATTCCTGCTTTGCTTGTGTTCTTAGTCTTTTGCTTTACTTGGTTAATTTCTTTGAGTATCAGATTCCTTATTGATCAAATAAACATAATAATACCTGTCTTTGAAATGTATCTGGCAAGCTTAAACCACAAGAAATACACTTTCACATGCACCCCCCTCCACGCATATACATATAGCCCATAGACACTTCTCACTAATTTATGGTGAATCGGTCTCTCTTCTCTAGCCAGGTCGATATTGCAAAGAATCTTCATATTCTGTGTCTAAAATTACTTTGGGTTTAGCCTTGCAAGCAGTAACTTCAGCAAGTTTAAGTCTATTTCTTGAGCTATTTCCATTTTCCATTTGTTAGTGACAGATGCAAGCAATTATTGGGATTTCGGGACCAACACTTCCTTCCAAATAATTCTGCGAGTATCTATGTGACAGAACACCTTCTTCTCTTGGCTGCAACATCAGGGTAGAGGATTAGGGTTGTTGACAGCCCTAACTTCATGGAAGAGAACAGCTTCCAAACTAAAATTTCCTGAAAAATCTCAATGGTTATATCCCTCGTTCCTGTTTTCTAACATGCTGTACTGATTTGCTTTAAGTCTGCCCTGGCCATCTCAGTATGTTTGCTGGGTGATAACCCAGCACACCTGCCCCATCTCATACAGCAGAGACTGCGGGAGTTGACTTGCAAAGTGCACTAACTCATTTGCAATGCAGATCCAGAGTCATCCTTTGATCTTCAAAAATATAACACTGTGCATAATTACCCAGAGAGAATAGAACTTGGAAATACAATCACATTTTCCTTGTTACATATTAGAGCTAATGAGACCTCATCTGGCTCTTCTACGTTCTCCAAGTCCTAGCATTTTTATTCCTGCATAAATACTAAGTCAGTAAGCTCATGACTGCATACCGTTTTGAGCCTGGAATGGATAAATGCTGTTTCCTCACATAAGAGCAGTGTTGGAGAAAATACCAACCACAAAGAAAGCTGGAAGCTTGGAGTTTCCTGAGAAGCTGCATGAATGAGCCCTGTAGGCTTTTGCCCTCCAAACAGGATTAAGTGAAAATAAGTATTCTACTTTTTATTGGCAATGGGAATCTCAGCTCTGTAAAGGAGTGTATTTGAAAATAGCTGATTACTTTCCTCCTCTTAAAATCATCCCCAAGTTATTCAACACATTTAGGAACCACTATCACCTTTTGTAGAACCATCACAAGAGGCATCCCTATCAAATTGAGATTAACGTTTGACTGATGCAGGAGAAACCTAGAACAACCCATAGCCTCATGCATGAAACTGACCCAACCTCCCCGGAGCGCCCTCCAGGGGCCTTGCTGAGAGTTGAATGTTCCTGTCTGTGGGTGAACTCTGTGAGATGATGCCTCTCCCTGATAACAAAGGCCTTGTTTAGGAGCAACATCTAAATTACTTTAACTTCCACACATCATTCAACTTCTTTCCTAACTTATCAGTACTCCCTTAGTTCTAGCCCCTTCTCTTCTCCAGGTTTCCATGTCAGCTGCCAAGGTGACACTTTGAAAATCAGAACCATTGCTACAGTCATGTGAGCCCTGTGGTTTAACTCCATCATCACCTCTAGAAAGAGGTGTGGCAGTCTTTCTCCTTACTTCTTTCCTGAATTCTAATCCAGGTCCCACACAACAGAATTTCCAACAGGTTAGCCACAGAGCTCTAGTCTTGAGAAAGTCCAAGGACAGTGCTCAGGCCCTGAGCTAAAGCCCAGGACTGGCAAAAAACCAATGCATTGGATAGGTAGGTGGATGAATGAGAACATAAGTGCATCATAAGTAGGCAGGTGGACAGGTGAGTGGATGAAGAGGAAGAAGGAGAAAGGAAGAAAAATGTGTGAGTATGTAGATGGGTGTGTAAATGAGTTGAGAGGTAGAAACATGACTTATAGATATGTTAATGGATAGGTGGATGGATGATAGAGGGTTGGATGTATGTATGGGTGGATGGATAGATGGATGGATGGATGGATGCATAGATGAATGGTGTCACTTCCTTGGTCAATACAGTCAGCAATTTACACCAGGATTAAATTTACATTTCTTACCATAGCAGAGAAAGCCATCCATGTCTACCTACTTATCCCTAGTTCCAGCCTTTTGGTATTTAGAAAATGTAGGTCGGTAGTAGAAACAAGGAAAAGGTCTTCTAATGCCTCTCAATCTCACACTCTCATACTCTCTAGCAAGCCCTCCTTATGCTCCAAGGGAATTTTAATTCACTATTTACTATTCAGTAATACTATGGTTTTGTCTAAATAAATGTTAACTTTAGAATACTGATAAATTGCAAATGGTTTGTATTTGGTAGAATGAATTTGTACAATCCAAAAGATAAGCAAACGTTATAGTTTTATTGTTAGATACGATCTTAATCTCTAACATAATTACCTTTCTGCATTCCTTCTCTCCTTGACAGTAGATTTCAGGCTCTTATTTCCTCCCTGCAATCAGTTTTGCCTTTGAGCTTGTTCCCCTTCTTCAATGTGTTACATCAATCTTTGACACATGCTCACTATATATTTTTGGATACCATGTTTGACACTGAATTACTAATACTTATGTAACCATTTCGCTCTCTCCCAGCTCTGTAATATTTGCTCCATTTGGTAGTACAACATGTCCCTTATCAACCCTACCCTCTAATCCAGACATATTTTTTCTCAAGTTCATCCCTGTAGGTTAAACTAAATGTCATCTCATTTCGTGGCCTTTCCTGATACACTCCAACACAAGCATACAGACAGACATACACACACACCACTCTAAAATATAGCTTTCCTTCTGTGTTCTGTAAGATTAACCAAGGGAGGAAAAATAGGTTAGAGGAAAATGTAACAAGGGCAGGCCCACCAGCCATAAACAAATGCTTAGACAGACATCTTTGACCAGTGATGGGCATAACACAGCTCCTCCACCAACATAGAAATAAAACAAACAGAAATCCATCTGTTTCCCTGCTTCTGAGAAGTCTCTACTCCTCAGAGGCCAAGCATAGAATCCAAGTGTAGGAAGCAGTGGGGGATTCTTTCTTCAGACACCATCAAGTCATAGTACTCAGCAGAGTTGTCAGTCCATGGCCTCTAGAGCCTGTATTAGGTGCAAATCCTGGATTGGCTGCTTACTATTCTTGTCACCTATGTGAATATGAGCAACCCCCTGGATGTCTCTGGGGTCCCAGTGTCTCCTTCTGTAAAATGCAAACGATTACATATAACTTGTCCTTCATAACTGATAGGGGAAGCAGATGGGTTGAAACAACTGGAGCTCTTGTAAGGAATCAAGGGACATGTGACTGTGATGAGCTATGGTCTTTACTCAATCCTCATGCAAGTTCCTTGCATTTACCTCTTTCTAGAGTCAGCTAGGCCCACTCAGAGTGATGGGAACCTGAATAAATGGATAGGACTTTGGTAGTAGCACACATTTGAAACACTTGGTGAACAACTGGAAATCCCACATGACAGTGGCAATCTCACATGTGGCTGCTGTCCATTTCCATTCCCAACCTGAACTTGATGGCTAGGCAAAGCTGTGGATGCTTTCTATGTATCAGTGAAACACAGACTCAGAGGTAAAGGGCTGTTTCAAATCACTATTCATCTTTTCATTACTGTCACATTGCATTGATTTTTGCATTGATGTTTTTCAACATTTTCAAATGAGACACTTACTTAGGAAGCTCCCAGAGCCTAACATCTTCTCAATTAAAACAAAAACAAAAAGCTAAAAAAAAAGCACATGGATTTCTTTCTCTTCTCAATTTTAATTTAAAAAAAAACAAGTCATCTGTGATGTGTTTAGAAAATGTTAAAATAATAAAATCAACTTGGATTTTATTACAAAGATGGTATTTCTAGAAGTGCCTGTACAAAATTACAGGATTTGTGAGACCTCTAAGTGCTAAGCTTTCTGGAAAACACACACTCTAGAATTCATAAGAGTCAGAAGGACTCACAGAGAACATGCAAGCCAGAAAAATCTTTGCTAAGAATAAATTCGAGGAAAACAAACAGATATGCCGGGATCATTTTGGCATTCAAGAAAATTAGTTTTTGGAGTTTTGGAGAGTAAACCCAATTTTACCTACTAGTTAATAAATAGAAAAAAAACCAGCAATGAAAACCCTTAAGCTACTTTTTGCCATTAAAATAGTTACTGATAGTTTGTGTGAGCAGAAATAATGTGAAGACAGCTTTGTAATCACAGATCATGGAAGCTGATACAAGGTTTCCCTTTCCAAAGCAGGTAGCTCATTGCTAATTGAGAGAACCAGTTGGGCGGGGAGGGCTGGGAGACTGGAAGGAGGGAAGGATACTCAAAGGCTTGAAGACCAAAAGAAACATGTGGCCCACATGAGCTTACAAGCTGTTACAGGGCTGAGCCAGGACAGAAGCAAAGGCTAAATGGTTTCCTGACCCATTCTGATATTCCTTGCTGAAGGGTAAAAATTCCAAAGCTCTGGCATTCAGAAACAGGAAATCCACAGATTTGCTGGCTGGCACTCCATTCAAATGGAAGTCACAGCTAAGGATAATGGTCCATGTGCATCCTGAAGAAAGCATGTTGTTGCCTGATGTTGGTGATACACACTTGCAATCCTAACTTCTCAGGATGCAGAGATGTGAGGATCAGAGTTGGAAGCCAGCCTAAACAGAAAAGCCTGGGAGGTCCTTATCTCCAATAAATCTGGGAAAAGTCAAAAGTAGAGGCATGGTTCAAGAAACAGAACACCATCCTTGAATAATAACCAATGCAACCACAATGCTCACAAGTCAATATGTTGGAAAAGATCTTTGAAACTTGTGGGGGGGTGGAGGGAAGGAGGGAAAATGGGAGAAAAAGCAAGGGAGGTGGCAACAATATTCAATACAAAATGTAGTTACTACCTTATGTATGTAACTGTAACTATTCTATATATCACCTTGTCGTTAAAATTAATTTTTTTTAAAAAAGCTAATATTGGCATAAGAACAAAAAAAGAAAAGAAGGGAGGAAAGAAGGAAGGGAGGGAGGGAAGGAAAGAGAAAAAGAAGGAAAGGAAGGAGGGAAGGAAAGAAAGGAAGGAAGGAAATGAGGGAGGGAGGGAAAGAAAAAAGAGGGGAGGGAAGGAAGGAACGAAGGAAGGAATGAAGGAACGAAGGGAAGAGGGAAAGAAAAAAGAAGGGAAGGCAACAAAGAAAGATAAACTGCTTCTTTCTCCTATGGAAAATCATGACCAGAATCAGATTCAGTGGGCTGAATTCTCTGCTGGCTGCTGGACTTGAAGTTAGGACAAAAGGTGATACACATACACAAGCACCACATTAAAAAAAATCTGGCTTGGCCCAACCCACTGAACTGCCTTTTTATGACCCTACAGAGCACTTTAACGGGACATGTAGCAGGATAATAAGTAGCTTCCAACTTTACTAACCCAGTTCCCACATGGAAGGTGCCTGGGAGTTCTCACTTGGCTCACCCCTATCTGGGTGCTTTCTTCTGCTTGATGGAATTCTATCTTCCCCCCTACACTTCAATTCTTTCCGGATCCAACAGCAGCAAGGAGAGTATATGTCTAACTCAACATTTCTGGAAGCACCCAGCCCTTCTTTGCCAGCATGAAGCAAGGCTGGATGTAGGAGTGAAGTCTAGTCACATCCTTTGTAGCTGAGACAACACTGACATCTTGTGGTCTAGAATCCTGTCTGACCCAAGCATCGCAGGCCAGAGCAGAACTAGCCCTGCCAGATACACAAGTGGGATTAATTAGTCCTGCATCACCCACACCTTAGTGGTACGCAATCTATAAGACACTCAGATAACCAACAATGTGCACATACTGAAGGATGCAGAAAACACACAGCATCTGACCTGACATGCCCAGTCTCAACCAAGTCAGTGTGCAATAGATGGGCACCTTCTGAAGGCAGTTAATAAGGAGCATGCAGATGGAAGGCAGTGATCAAAGCACTATCTATAGTCTGGGTGATGTCTGTGAAACCACAGGACAGAGGGATACACAAACATCTCAGGAATAGGGTAAGGATTCAGAAGTGACTGTGGGTCAGAATCATAATGATTATATAGTAATCAGTTAAGTGGGAGCATATAAGTCCTAATTTCTTTAAAACGTTTTTTTATTATCTGCAATCGTACAAAGATATTTGAATTTAACACGTCAGTTGATGAGTACAATGCACGCTGACCTAAACATCCCTTCCATAGTTCACTCTCATCTCTCCTAATCCCATCCAGCCCCTGCAGTTGTGTGGTTCCATTTTCACATACATTCTGAATATTATAAAGTAAGTGCTAATTTCCCATCCCCACAAAATATATCCAATGTGCAGGTTGAATATCCAGGGAAATAATGCTCATGGTTTGCTTAGGGAGAGGCAATATGAGAAAGGACAAATGAGGGGATTGTCAAAAACCAAAGACCATCTGGAAATAGTCTTAAATGCCAGAATAAGGGGACCAAACTGTACCCAGTAATAAGGAGTCACATAATAAGATGATATTTAAGAAGAAAACGTTAGAGACGGTCAGGATATGTATTTTCTCTCATCTGTGGTAGTAACATCTAAATCTAAATATATATGAAAACACATACAGGATCACATGCATAGACACACAAATGTGTTCACTGACGTATGGCCCACACAGTGGAGGCTTTCAATGGTGTAACTCTTTAGAATAACTAACTTACAGATTAGCATAATGAAGCTAGGACATTTTTTAAAGTCAGATGAACAAAGAGAGAAAAGGTGGGAGAATGCAGTCATAATAGTTCATTTATGTAAAACTGAGCCATGTGAATTAAGGAGATGGGTAGGGTTGAGAGAGATGATAAAGAACAATGGGAGGAAAACAATATCAAGATGCATTGTACTCCCAGATTGGCATCTCCAATTGAAACTCCTTTGCGCAACTACTTAAATAAACGTGTTTTAAAAAGAAGAAAGTATGTGGCAATGATAAATCATGAACTAGATGCATAGGACAAAGTGATCATCATTCTAATGTCATCAGGGATAATCCCCAGCGGTAAAGACCATAATATGTATTTGGATGATTTTTGGTTTTCTTTATGTTTCTATTTTAATGACTTTATGTTAGCTTTTTAATGCAAGTGTAAGTTGCTTTACATGAAGCAGGTGAACGGTAGAATTTGGAAGCTACTCACTCACTGTGGGGAGTGACTGTGATAGTCATGTTCTTCCATGGGGGAACACCTTTCAAAAAGTCCCATGGGACAAACCAGGCACTAGTGGCTCATCTCCATAATCCTACCTACTCAAGAGCCTGAGATCTGAGGATCAACGTTCAAAGCCAGCCCTGGCAGAAAAATCTACCACCAAAACAGCCAACAGTGGAGCTGTGGCTCAAATGGCAGAGCTCTATCCTTGAGCAAATAAGTGCAGGGATAGCAGCCAGGCCCTGAGTTCAAGCCCCAGGACTGACACCAAAAGAGAGAGAAAGAGACAGAGACAGAGAGACAGAGAGACACACAGAGAGAGAGACAGAGAGACAGGGAGACACAGAGAGACACAGAGAGAGATAAAGAGAGAGAGACAGAGAGAGAGAGAGAGAGAGAGAGAGAGAGAGAGAGAGAGAGAGAGAGAGAGAGAGAGAGAAACAAAGAGAGATCCCATAGGGGAAAGACTACATAGAAGAATACATGAGGCTTAGGATCATCACTTTTTTAAATTTTGTTATCATCTTTCAAAGCAAACTGGGCCCAAAAGCCCTACTCCAAACAAGGACAAGAACGATCTCTTGAAGGGAAGTGGGTTTGCCATGAACACAAAAATCCACATGAATTTAGGATTCAAACTCGGCTTTTAATTCACCATTCACAATCCCTTCTTCTTCCTTTCCTATTTCCCAACTGGCAGGGTGAGCAGCAGATCACCAGAATACAAGAGCCTATGGATCCAATAAGGCCAGGCACTATAACAGCAGGTCTGCCATTGTGCAGAGGCCAAGGCAAAGGCTAAAACAAACTGCAAAGATTCATCTGGGGGGAAAAATAGCATCTGGATGCCAGCATTTCAGGCAAAGTGCCAAAGTGTAGATCAGAGACAGGACTCATGCAGGTCCCTATGGCCCTTTCAGGGGTGTCTGTGATGCCAAAACTATTTTCATAATAATACACAGTAAGTGGGGTATTTGCTCCCTTTCCTGCATGACCATATGGTAGGCTTTTCCAGAGGCAACCTGACAGGGTTACCACAACAGATCAAATGAGGCCCCTGAAATGGTTGTTGGACATTCAAACTTTATTCTATTGATTGTACTTGGAAATGAGGACCCAGCCATCTTCTGCCAAGCCGGATATTAAAAAAAGTTACAATGACATACCAAAGTGCCACCCTTCTTGCCAAGTGTTCATTACAAATGCAATTATTTTTGCATATTTTCATATTTATAACTAATGTGTGGATCTGTTGTTTGAACCAGTTAATAAAAAATGCATTGCAATTTCTCACTTCTAACTCCTAACTGATATAATTGATTTGATACAAGCTACATAGCCAAAATAAACCCTTGGGGTATCCCATAACTTTAAGTTGACAAAGGTCCTGACAGCTAGGCACCAGTGGTTCTTGCTAATAATCCTAGCTTCCCAGGAGGCTGAAATCTGGGGATCAAGGTGCAAAGCCAATTCTAGCAGACAAATCTGAGATTCTTATCTCCAATTAATCTGCAAAAAGAAAACCATAAAAAACAAATCATAAAACCCTGAAAGTGGAGCTGTGGTTCAAGTGGTAGAGCACTAGCCTTGAGCAAAAATGTTCAAAGAAAGTGCCCAGGCTCTGAGTTTCAAACTCCAGGTCCAGCTTGATAACTTAATTAATCCAGTAATACTAAGGATAATAATTAAGTCAAAATTTATAGCCATACCATGAAAGCACCTAGACAGAAAGAGAAAAAGACAAAAGTCATCAATTGCTGTGTTTACTTCTGAATGGTGGGTTTATAGGTACATGAGTTTGATTTTTTTATCTGTAGTTCATTATTTTCCATAACAAACATGTGTTGCTTTACAATGAAGAACAGGAAATATGTGAAACCTGACTGTGGGAAAACCCTCCCATACCCCGTTTCCTGTGTACTTCCTGTGGTTCTTCTGCAGAGTGCCAAAGCTTTGCTGCAGAAGGAGGGCAGCACAAGCCAGCATTGCTGCAGACATGGGCACCTGGGTTTCCTGTGTCTGTCCTCCTCTTCTCAGCTCGCTCCTCATTTCACCTCAATTTCCTGCAATCCAGACAGGCTACAGAGACTCCACCTTTCCTTCCCCAGACAGTCTGCAATGCTCAGCTCCTCCGCTTCCAAAGCAACACTCAACCTGAAACAAACTGCCAGGTGACAGACAGCTAGGAATGTCAGAAAGCTTTTCCACCTGTATCCTGGCACGAAAAGACAGTGTGCTCTGGGTGCACCTGCCTGAGACAGCAGGACTCTTCCTTCCCTCTTGTCCTCTTAGTGTCCTGCTGTCACAAGTGACACTTGAGCATCTGCACCTGTCGCTCTTTTCTTCCTTTCTCGTACACACTTAATCGAGGCTTCCTGTAGGGTCACCCCTCCCCACCTAGAAGATAAGCTCCACTGACAATATACTGAATTCATAGAGGGGATCCCTTATGCCTGATTAGATCCTTTCACTTATCCAGCTATATCTTATCGAGGAGGGGTTCTTGTTCCTGAGAACAGTTATTATGTGAGGGGGAACCCAAAATCTAAGCAATGAACCAGTGGTTCATACCTATAATCCTAACTACACAGAAGGCTGCCATCTGAGGATTCCAACTCAAAGCCAGCCCACGCAGACAAATCCAGGAGACTCATCTATTAACCAGGAAAAAAATAAGCAAAAAATGGAGATGTGGCTCAAGTGGTAGATTGCCAGACTTGAGCAAAAATGCTAAGGGAAAACTCAAGGCCCTGAGTTCAAGCCCCAATACCGAAAGAAAGAGAGAGACAGAGAGGACATTTAGTGGAAAACAAACTGCCCGAGTGTAAGGACAGACACAAAATTGGTGTGTTTGAGGATGCAAAATGCTAGGAGCTAGACTTGCTGCTCAAAGCCAGTGGATGTAAGAGTTTCTTCTATTGTCAAAAGATACTAGTTGTGGGGGGCTGAGAATATGACTTAGTGGTATAGTGCTTGCTTAGCATGAATGAATTCTATTCCTCAGTACCACGTAGTCAGATAAGGTCGGAAGAGGCACTGTGGCTCAAGTGCTAGCTTTGAGCAAAAAGGAGCTTAGGGATAATGCCCAAGCCCTGGATTCAAGGCATAGGACTGACAACAAAATGGTACTATTGTGTCCCCCCAAAAAACTAGAACTTGGACTAGAGATGAGTGTTAAGGTGCAGAAGAGAGAAGCAGAAACAAAATGCTCTGCCTTAGGAACGGGATGGTACACATACAAGCGTTAGATATATTATCTGCCCAGCCATCAGGAGAGAGAGAGAGAGAGAGTGTGTGTGTGTGTGTGTGTGTGTGTGTGTGTGTGTGTGTGTGTGTATGAACCAATCCTGGGACTGGAACTCAGAGCTTGGGCAGATGGGTATGAGGTCATGACTCTCAACTGTCCCTGTCCCAGGTTCTGATTCCATTCTTAGAGTCCAGCTTTCACCTTGCTTTTGCATTCCATAGGCTTGCAAGAACTAAACCTGATGTATTTTATTTCCCCTTTTTTTGTTAAGGCTGCAGCTTAGTTTCTATTGTGTGCAACTAAAAATGTCCTAAATTACAGAAAGCTTTGTTAAAGTTCTAGCCTGAACAAAGAAAACGGGGTTGATTCCAGAACTATTTGGGAGATATAGTCAATAGACACAACATAGATGCTTTGTGAACCAGCCAAGCTCAATTACCCTACCACCTCCACCTTCCCCTTGTAAGGTGTCGCTAAGCACCCATAGTTTCAAATGGGGAATGTGTTGCTGTTCCCTGACCTAGAAACTTCACACCCATAGGCAGGTACCCAGGAAAGCAAAGACAACCAAAGCTTCTTTCTCCTAAGAAGAGAATAAGACTTGGAAAAAAATAGTGAAGTAAGCCAGACCCAAAGAAGAGTAGATTGCGTGGTTTCCTCATTTGTAAGAACTAGAATATGTCTATTGTCTTCTTAACAGGGTATCTCAATAACCCAATTGCCTGGATCACAACACCACATATAATGAAATGTATCCATGAACCCTGAGACATGGAAACTAGAGGTTCTTATTATATCTTGTAAGTAGGGATTTTTTGTTATTGTTGTTTGTGTTTCTCTTAAATTTCTGTAGCCTGTGTACTGCACATAAGTTTATTTGATGTGTGGAATGGAAAGGGAATCGCAGAAACTGCAGTACAAAGGATGAACTAATGCAACATTGAGACTCACTTGACACTGTGTTGTATATGAGCAGCTTGGAGGAAGGGGAATAGGGAGAGGCAAGTGGGAAAAAATGAGGGATGGGGTAACAGTGCTCAAAAAAATGTATTCAATATTTGTGTAACTGAAAGTCCCCTGCTCATCACTTTTTCTAAAAAAAAAAAATTAAAGAAGAGAACAAAGAGCCATGGCCTCTGCCTCAATACAGACAACAGATGGAGCTAAGCGTCAAGAGCTCATACCTGAAATATTACCTTCTCAGAGAGCTGAGACTTGAGATTTCAGTTCAGAACTAGCCCAGACACATGAATGTGTGAGACTCTTATCTGCAATTAGCCAACAAAATTAAAACGAAAATGGAGCTGGGGTTTATGTGGTAGAATAAGCTATCCTTAAGCCCAAGAGCTAAGAGCCAGTGCCCAGGCATTGAGTTCAAGCCCTAGTAGCAGCACAGCACTGGAAAAGGATCAGGAGGGGAAAGAGGAGGAAGAAGAGGAGGAGGAGGATGAGGAGAAGCAGGAGAAAGAGGAAGAGGAGGAGGAGGAGAAAGAGGAGAAAGAAGAGAAAGAGGAGAAAGAGGAGGAGAGAGAAGAGGATAGAAGATAGTTAGATAACCACCCAGATAGGGTTCTAGAAGAACACCGAGATGACATCCGTGTCTTTGTTGCTTCTGGGAGGTGCCAAGCTGTCATAAACACAAGCACCACCACTGCCAAGGACAGAAAGAGACAGCAGGAGCTCTGGGCCAGCAGGGTTGCAGCTGGCCCAGAGACATCTGCACTCCTCCATCTTTGCCTTCCATGAATGTAAATGTCACTCCAAAGTCATTTCTCCCTTCAATTAGAAACTTTCTTATTCTCATTTTCTCTGCCAAGTTCAGAAGCTTGAGAATTTTTCCATTAAATATATATATTTAACTCAGATTTTAGATTTGTTCCAGATTTTTGTCTATTTCATAAAAAGAGAAGAGGGCTCCTCCTGATTCTGTGGTGGCATAACTCGGAGTGGGCACGTTCTGGAAATAAACTCCAAACTAAAGAGAGATGGAGTTTTTCCCAAGATACACAAAGTCCTGCCAGTTCTGGGCCCAAATCCGCATCTCAAGATGAACAGGACAGTTGTGTCAAAGCCTGAATAGAGCACTTGAAGAAGTTCATTCATTCCTAAAGCATCTTCCCCCAGCCCCCTGTCTTGCGTCCTCTGGATTTCTGAGCAGAAGATACCTCAGTGGCAACCAAGAAAAGATGCCTGCATCCACTCCTACAAGAACACAGTAGGGCTGCTGCAGAATTTCACCCCTAAGATTTAGGAATAATCCATACATAAATGTTCCTCCTCACCAGCAGGGAACTCTTTTTATTGGTTTTTGTTCTGGACCTGGGGCTTAAACTCAACGCCTGAGTTTTTTTTGTTGTTCAAGGCTAGCACTCTCCCGTTTGAGCCATAGAACAATTTCTGGATTTTTAAATGGTTAACTGGAGATAAAATAAAATAAATCTCACAGACTTTCTTACCCAGGCTGGCTTCGAAACACAATCCTCAGATCTCATGAAGTTGCTAAGATTAGAGGCATCACTTTTTATGTTTGCAAAAGTCAATCTTTCTCTCTCCACTGGTTCCAAATGGGCTAAGCTACAAGGCCAGTTATTGTTTGTGCAGAAATTATCTCCCTCCCTTTTCTCCCAAAACACTTTTCTAGCTGATGTTCTGTGTTTTTTTTGGTTTTGTTTTTGTTTTTTAGAACATCCTCAAAACTCAGAGCAGAAGTGATGGCTCTTTAGAGAGTTCCCAAGGAGGAGCTGTGCTGGCTTCCTGATGGTGCTTCTTTGTTCTGTGGAGCTGTACATTCTTTGGCCTCCCTGGGAATGCAGAAAGCTTCTCAGGCTGGTGGCAGCTCTTTTTTAATTTCTCTGCTGCAAATCCTTTCCCTTCCACCCTCACTGAGGTTTATTGAGCCCTCATTTGTCCCAGACACGCCATCGTTCGCACTTTTATGACATCGTTGTTTCTGTCCACTCTAGCACAGTTGAGTTTTTAGGACTCAAAATGTCTTTCACTTCCCACTACCGCCAAGGAGAAAAAGCCACATAAAAAAAGGTTCACACAATGCAGGTCCAGCTTTGTCCAGAAATGGTCAAAATGGCATTGTAGAGTCAGCCACAAACTGGTAAAGAAAAAGAAACTAAAGACAGGGTCCAAATTTCAAAAGCTTAGCTCAAAACTAGTCCCCTACTCACCACGATGCATTGGTCAAGGCCTGTAATCGTAGCTGCTCAGGAGGCTGAGATCTGAGGATCACACTTCATAGCCAGCCCAAGCAGAAAAATCCTTAAGACCCTAACTCCAAAGAATCACCAAAAAGCTAGAAATGAAGCGGTTGCTCAAGTGATAGAGCACCAGCCTTGAGCAGCAGAGTTGAGGGACAGTACCTAGGTCCTAAGTTCAAGTCCTGGTACTGACAATAAATAAATAAATATTTCCTGATGAGAAACTAACTTCTTTTCTGATGAAGATATGTCCCCATACATAACCCCTTCCGTTTAGACAGTCAAAAGGCCTGTACTTATTTTATATCCTGTAGTATTTTGAGAGGTGACACTTTCTCCCATTTCCCCACTGTACCTAAATAGGTGCCATGCTGAGTCCACTGCTCACTAGCTGTTTGTCCCCTTTCTCTCTCCAGAGGACACCAGGAAGGGACCAAGACCTTTCCCCAGAGGCTGAAATGAAACAACCCCTGATGAAGATTACCTGCTCCAGAAACACAAGTCCTCCAGGAGAAGAGCTAGACTAAATAAACAGACAAGCTGGTGACACTGGCTCACCAGCACACAAGGCAGCACACAATTTACAGGAGCCCTGCCCCAAAAATCAGTATTAATATATATTACATATGTATGCAATACAGTAGAACAAAAAATATTCTCTTAAGACAGATTGTATGCTTGTTTCTGTTGCAAAAAGGGGATTGTTTTCATGTACAGAACATCACATAGCATCTTAGCAAATTTTGGATTGTCTCCTCATTCATAGTTTCCTTGTCTTTCTGAAAGGCTTTACTTACACTCCCTGAGGAGCAAGATAACTCATTGAGAGACATTTACAGACTGTGGCTGAAGACATATTTAAAAGTTTCTTTCCCCTGCCATTTATCTGTGCAGCATATTTCTTTGTTGCCTGAGCTGCTTGTTTATCGCCTTAGCTATTTGTTTGTTCGTGGAGGAGAGTGCTATTTTGTGAAATGACGTCTTAAATTTAAATCTTAGAGAGAAAATATCACTCCCTTTTGTCTGGATTCATGGTTTTCAAGATGTCAGTGTCACTGCCAGCTGCAAACATCTGTCTGCCCACTGACTTTGGGCTGAAAGGTCACCCAGAGTTATGCCACTTGGTTTTCCTGGGGGCGAGTAGGGGTTCTCAAGTTGTACAACAGACAGGCCAGCCCCCAAAAACACAAAGGAGGAAGAAGAAAGAAGAAGTGTGTGTGTGTGTGTGTGTGTGTGTGTGTGTGTGTGTGTATGTGTGTGTGTGATACGTAGTGTGTGGTATATGTATGGCATGTATAGTGTATGTGATGCATGTGGTGTGTGTGTGTGTGTGTGTGTGTGTATGGTTTGTGTGTACATAGGATGAGCAAATGTAAGTGAAAACATGTGCAGGACATATGAGTATTGTATATGTGGTGTGCAAATATGTTGGGTGTGTGTATACAATGTATGTTTATATATCACATATGTGAGTGATGTGCTAGTAATATAGCAACTATCACTTGATTTCCCCCTTCTCCTCCGTGTTAATGTTGTACCTTGCCATCGACCTTTAAATATATAGAGATATGTTTCATATATACTATATATTATAATATGTAAATATTATATGTATTAGAAATTTATAGATATTTAACATTTAGCAAGGATGAGATAACTTTATGGTGAATATGGAGATTCCCGTCACATGTTATTCTCATTTTGTAAAATGGTTTCAGAATAAGTCCAGTGTATCTCAGTGGCTCTGTCCAGTTCTATAATCTGAAGCTTCTCTCTGCTGAGTCCTGGGGAGTGATTGGGGATCCGAGGATCGCCGCCTCCGTGGTCAGGTGGAGCTCCCTTTTGTCTTCATCATCTACCCTGGAGAAGATGGATGTGATTACACACAGGCCTCGCTCCCTGCCCAGACCCTGATTGGCAGCTCCTACCCCAACACCAGGCTCACTTGATTGTGAGCTTGCAGTGCATTGGGCAAAGGTTTGTTTAGTTTGCAGGCCATTTGAGTGAAATGGGCCCGGCTCGGCACACAAGGCCAGATGCTCTCTCAAGGGTTGTCGATGTAATATCACTCCGAGTGCTCTCCCTCCTATCTGCGTTCTTACCCTTTGCTCCATCTTGCTTCAGGCCTGGCACAGGTGAGACACCTGCCATTGCTGACAATCTCTGCTGAAGTGGTTGATAATGGAGTTTGGTGTCAGGATGGACAGTGTGTGGGAGAGGGAAAGACTTTAGGCAGAATAGAAGACTTCCTGCCCTGTCAGCATGACCTAACGCCATGTTAGGGTCAGATGCATGAAGGACAATGAAAGGTAGATATACCGACGTGTGGGCTTCCTCACCAGACTCCTTGCTCCTCCTAAGAAACACAAGGGAGCGGCTGCTTTGTGAGCGATGCTATTAGGAGGAACTTCTGCCAGCAGAATCTGACAGTAGCTGAGGTTTTTGTGTCAAAAGTGCCTCAGGAGAAGTACATGGCCTCTATCTCTTGAAGTCTCTGCCTGGAGCTGTCAGCCACAGGCTTTTACTGAGAAAAAAATTGTGGGGTCTAGCAGGCACGAGACCCAGGAACAGAGGTTGCTTTCAGCCTGAGGACCCTAGATGGACTAGCTCTAGTAAGAGTGCTTCCTGTAGTTGGAGGTAGTCCTGCCAGGAAGCTGAAACCACACCGAGATTTCTCTACAGACATTTCTTTGCATGCCATGGACCATATAGTAAGTTTCTTGGGGAGTTGAGTTGGTGTTTATATGTTTCCAGAAGTCCTAGCTGTCAACAAGCACTCTTGGCTTCTACCTGGGAGGTGTTGTCTGCCCAGAAGGCAGGAAGAAGTGCGGGGTGGGGGGGAGGAGGTAGGCAAACAAGCACTGGTAACTCCATTATGCATGCACCCCCAAACATCATTGATTTCATCCTTTTCAGAGTAGAACCTACACATAGCATGTATGTACACCACACACAACACACAAGACCATACATGAATATTACATAGGATAAATCATGGACAAAACCCACATCAGCTCTACTCTTGCCAATGGACTCCTGAGCCTCTCACCTTCAAGCTCAGATAACCCTGTGGTTCCTGTGCTACTACATTCTACCCTACATTCTGAAACTGAGACCTTGATTTTGTCATTAAGAAGTCACTTATTTGGTTTAAATGATGGTAGTGACAGATGGGAATTGAACTGAGCATGTGGGTGCTGTCACTGTGCTTTTTTTAAAAAAAAGGAAATTTATTGTTACTATAAATGGGATATGCAAAGCAGTTACAGTTACATAAATCAGGTAATGAGTGCACATCTTGTTGGATAATACTCCTTGTGCTTTTTTACTTTTTCTTTTTTTCTTCTTTTTTTTTGCCTAAGGCTAGTGTTCTACCACCGAGCCACAGCACCACTTCCAGCTCTTTTGGTGATGAATTGGAGGTAAGAGTCTTCTGGGCTTTCCTGTCCAGATTGGCTTTAATCCTCAGATCAAAGACTCCTGAGTAGCTAGGATTACATGTGTGAGCCAACAGCACCTGGCTGGATTTTTTTTTCTAATGCTTACATTCGGCAAAATAAAAGGTGCATCACCCAAGCTTGGTATGTAAGAGTTATTTTTAGGAATCTATCCTTCTGCAGATCAGATCTGAGAATTTCCAATACAATAAAAATTGTGTGGCAGGGGGGGGGTCGGGAGATTGGTCTAATGGTAGAGTACTTGCCTAGCATGCACGAAGACCAGGGTTCAATTCCTCCATACCACATACATAGAAAAAAGCCAGAGGTGGTACTGTGGCTCAAGTGGTAGAGCTCTAGCTTTGAGAAAGTCCAAGGACAGTGCTCAGGCCCTGAGTTCAAGCCCAAGACTGGCAAAAAGAAAATGTATGTGGACTTGAACTACTACAGTCATGGCCAGAAACTGCAAGCTGACAGTCAGCTGGTTGCGTGCTCTAGGGTACATTTGCTGTTTCTATCATAAGAAGGGAACATGTTTTCACTTATTTATGGGAAATTTTTAGCTAAACTTCTCAGATTCTTTTGCCTAATTTACGTGTAGATATCATCTCAACTTTTTGCCCAGGTGTAAAAGAAACTCTTTCTATAAAAGGGACAAATAAAACATTGGAAATGCAGGGAGTCAGCCACTGTCCCACACATAGAGGAGGAGCTCCAACCTACACATATTGGTCATGGAATGTCCAGTCTCAGAATAACAACCATTTTCCTGCCAAATTTATTGAATCTCTAATAAAGGGGAGACATGGCATTTAATCTGTTTTCATTTTCAGAGAGCTGGATATCCCCAGGGCTGGAAACATTGCTACATTGCTGCTTGAATGAAATCATAGCAAGACTCACATCACTGATGTGTTGTTACTTGGTGCTGTTTAACTTCAGTGGAGGAAGAAGGGACCGGATGGGGGGATGAAGGGAGGATGAGGGGAAATTAACAGAATAAGAGAAAGCAAGTCAAAGAGTAGAGGGAAAAAAGATGGGAGAGGAGGGATGGACAAGAAAAAAGGAAAGAAAAGCACGAAAAAAGGAGGAAGGACTCACCTCACTTCTAGTGTTCTTCAGTAATCCAAGTGGTAATACAGATTGTGAAGGAAAGTCCTATCCACTGAGTGGAGATCTGTAGAACACCACGGATCAATTGAACATCAAGGACCCTCTGAGGTAGGTGTTAGCATTGTAGTTCATAGATAGAAATGTCAGGTTTGATTTATCCAAGGTCACCCAGCTAGTCAGAGGCAACCTCAAAACCCGTTTCCATTCTATCTCAAGGCATACCACTGCATTGACAGAGTGTCACCTGCACAGTTCAAAATGGCCTAGTTCATAAAACAGAGTCAATATATACCAGGCAATTAAGGCTCCAACCTTACTGTTACTTTTATGTTGGGAAAAAATATAGTGTTTTGAAGCTTTGAAATGATACCCTGTTCAGGAACAAAGGATATACAGGTAATTCCCCAGTCCCCAGGGTCCTGACAACCCACACAATGACAACAGAAAAGAAAGTCTAAGCTAATACTTTCTTATTAGTGAGGACAGTGTCAAAACTCCACAGAGTAGATGTCTAATAATTCCGATTCCAATATCTGACTTAAGGTTGAGCCCAAGCCGGTCTTCCAATTACTTCATATGTTATAAGGCAAATCTATGTCACAAAGCAAATCCAATAGCCAATGAGGTGAAATTTTTTTTCCTCCGGAGACATTTTCCAGTTTCTAAATGAAGAAAATTGTAAACTAGTCTGTCAGTCTGTTGCAATCAACCATGAGTTAATGTGCCTGGTCTGTGCACATCGACGGCTACTCTTCATGGAAGAGAAATAACCAGACAACATTCAGTATCTCCTAGTAGCAGTCACCTATCACCTTTGCTAACAAATCTCCTCTGAATCCCATACTGCCTTTGGATCTATTTACAGGGAACACAAGGACAGGAACATGTAATCAATGATTGTTTCTCTTATTATTGTCTGGTCATCATGCAATGACCACCCTCAGGTGATACAGAGGAACTCTCTACAATATACACTGGAGTGTAATTGGAAAGTGCCAAAGGAGATTTCCCACTTTGCACATTGCCATTAGTGAATGATGACCCTGCCAGCAAAGCAACAAGGTGCAATAGATGTTCCTCCTCCCTCAAAGGAAACCTAAGAAAGCTGTGAGTAGAGAAAAAAGCTTAGTACATGCAAATATAGCTGGGTGATTGTCCTATACCTCATTAATATTGGCTTCTTTTAATAGAATTAGGAACTAAAACCTAAAGACACCTGTGAAGATGGAGGTGAGCCACAGAGAAGCAACACAGAGAGTTGGTTTTTATGTATGTATGTATTATGTATGTATGTGTTTATTTATTTTCATCATCAGGGTGATGTACAGAAATGCTACAGTTACATATGTAAGGTAGTGAGTTTATGTCATCTCAAACATGCTTATTCCCTCCCCTGTTTTTCTCCCACTTTCCCTCTCTCCCTAGCCCCCAGCCAAGTTGTAAAGTTCATTCCCAACGTACTGTCTTGTATCACTGTTGACACTAGTTCACCCTTTGTCTCACCATTTTGTTGGTTCCCTTGTCACTGTATGTGATTTTGGCACCTGGTATATTGTCTATATGGTTATTTGAATTAGGGAAGGAAAGGGAAACAACAGGGACAGTTTTGATTGCAATATTCTGGCATTATGAAGCAAATACCGTAGCTGGATGGTGGGAGATACAGATGCACCCAATTTATTCTACTCCTCAGTGGTGGGTAAGTTCAACATTCTTTGGTCACATGGAAGGACAGCAAGATTATTGGAGGAGCCAGTCTGCCTTGCCATGAGAAACTCACTCCCACTAGAATCACCAGCATCATGAACTCCACTGTCCGGGCAGCACTTCCTCTACATGAAACTGATGGGTATGAAGATAGATTCACAAGCACTGGGTGACCAGGATCCAGCCAGCAGGATAAACTACAGATAACAACTGTCCAGGAGTTTTCCCTATTTTAAGTCTTCTTTCTCTGCAAATCAAACTTGTTGGCAAACATATGTAGTCATTCTTTCTGCTCTCCTCAGCTCAATCTACAGATCAATGTTCTGCCTTGTGACTGCCAGAATGTTAAACACTCAGTCTCTGTTGCATGTATGTAATTGTTCATGTCAGCAAACCTTGGGATTTATAGTATGAGAGAAAGAAGACTCAGAAGGAGGTTAACAAAGGTGAACCTCCTTCAGTGAGGTTGGCAAAGGTGAAATAAGAACTCAACAATCCAGAATTCAAACTGAAAATATCACTAGAAATTCATGGTACATTTCAGTGAAAAATGGGTATGTGTTTCCTACCTCTGTTTGCTCCCAATGTCTAGAAATAATAGTCAACTCCACACCAATGAGCATCTATAGTTCTCTGCGGATTATCTCCAAATGCCATTTTCTATGAAAGGAGCCAGATTCCTAGGAGACATGACACATTCTAGATAGAGCAAGGCACAAGGAAGATGAATGTACCCCATCAGGAACCTAGAAGTCCATTGGGCTAAGTTTTCCTGTGCTAAGATATGACCATTTTAATATCAATAAGGAGAACAGTTACAACAAGTTGAAACATATCAAGTATGAGAGTATGACAAGTTGATATAACTATCAGATTAGCTTCAACACACAAGTTCATGGTGATATGTAGTAGAAGAAAATAAAAGCCATTGACTATCTTTGGAAGACATTACAGCATTCACTTATTGCTTTGAATAAAGAGAATCAGTCGTCCATTCTCCTTTCTACTTTAACTACATGGCAGAGTAATTTAGTAGCCAAGGAGGTGAAATGTCCCTTTGTAGACATTTTCTAGCTTAGACATGAAGAAGTTGGTAAACTAGAGTGTTAGCATGTTGCAAACAACTAATCAAGGAAGAAAAACAATCTGGTATTACATGTCTCCTAATAAAAGCTCCCCAACAAATTTCCCTGAGTCTGGTGTTGCTGCTAGATCTATTAAACATACTACACAGATCAGGTGATCAGTCCCATGAGGATGGTCACAGCCAAACAGATGGAAACTGCTACAAGAGGGATAGTCAAGTTTCTTTCGTAATGAAATATTGTGAATATAAAATGGTGACTCAATCTTCAGCTGTAAGGTTTCATTGCATTCTAACTCAAATAAGTTACAAAAAAAATTAAAATAAAAATCACCTGACAGACACCACCTCATACCTATATTCCTAACCATTCCAGGGGCTGAGCTCTGAAGATTACAGTTCAAAGGTAGCCTGAGCAGGAAAGTTCATAAGACTCTGATCTCCAAGTAAGCATTAAAAAGTAAATAAAGGGCCGGGAGCATGGCCTAGCAGTAGCATGCTCACCTTGCATACACGAAGCCCTGTGTTTGATTTCACCATTACCACATACACAGAAAAAGCCAGAAGTGGTGCTATGGTTCAAGTAGCAGAGCACAAGCCTTGAGCAAAAAGTGTCCAAGTACAGTGCCCGGGCCCTAAGTTAAAGCCCCACAACTTAAAATAAATAAATCTCAAATGGTACAGAGCTACTCTTGAGAGGGGGGGAAAAAAAGACCTCAGGGACAGTATCCAGGAATTCAAGTCCTTAGTCTAGCACCAAAATAAACAAAAAAAATGACTTGTTTATTAAACATCCCAAGAAATGAAAATATTCATTAACCTCTGATAAAAAATGATTATTCAGTTCTTAAATATTATATCTATATACATGTAAATTATTTGATGTAATACTTATTTTAGTAGTTACTTCATAAATCAAATCTTTTACATGAGATTTGTTTAAAAATAAACCTGGAGAAACAAATGAATAAAAGTTGGTTATATCTGATAATTACAGAAGTTGGATAATGAGGCCGGGAGCATGGCCTAGTGGTAGAGTGCTTGCCTAGCATGCACAAAGCCCTGGATTCAATTCCTCAGTATCATATACATAGAAAAATCTGGAAGTGGTGCTGTGACTCAAGTGGCAGGGTGCTGGCCTCGAGAAAGCTCAAGGACAATGCCTGAGCCCTGAATTCAAGCCCTAGGACTAGTAAAAACAAAAGATGGACAACGAGTACACAAAAGGCACCTCCTCACTTGTGTTTGTATGAGTTTCAAAGCGGCTGAGATCTGAGGATCATGATTCAAAAACCAGGCTGGCAGGAAAGTCTGTGACTCTTTATCTCAAAATAACCACCAAAAAAAACCCAAAAAGCAACAAAAGTGGAACTGTGACTCAAGTGAAAGAATACAAGCCTTGTAAAGTTTAGAGACAGTGCTCAAGCCCTACGTTCAAGCCCCAGAATTAGTACCCCTCAAAATAAAGATTTCATAATAAACAATTTTCAAATGTTTTTAAATAATCTCATATACATCAGTTGCAAAAATACAACGTATTTCTTTTTTATTATCTTTTTATTGTAATTAATAAAAGGGTTACATGATATTTGCCAGATAGAAGGTGCATTAATTCTCATATATTGATACCCTTTCACATGTCTTGGTCCCCATTACCCTCCCCTCCAACACCCCCCGCCCCCCCATCTTGGTTTTCCCCCCTTCCTTATCCAATTTCAAATAACCAAATACAAATAAATCCAATATATCAGATAACAAAGTGAGATACTGCAACAATATGAGATAACCAAGGGACAGCACAAGAGATGAGAGATAACATAGTATATTAAGGACAACAATCATTCATTATATGGCTTTTGTTTCAATATCCTGGAGGTCTTTTCAATTAGCTTCCTACTATGTGGCCTTATGTATCAAGGTTTTGCTCTGTTGCAGATCTCTGCTAGTAAAGCCCAAGGTTTCTACTGATTATGACAAATGAGGGAAACCATTGAGCCTAAATTCTTTTGAGTCTGGCTTACTTCACTTAATATGATTTTTTTCTAAGACTTTCCATTTCCTAACAAATGGGTCGATGTCATTTTTTCTGACAGCAGCATAGAATTCCATTGTGTACAAATACCACAACTTGTTGATCCACTCATCAACTGAGGGACATCTAGGTTGGTTCCATATTTTTGCTATGGTGAATAATACTGCAGTGAACATTGTTGTGGTAGAATACAACGTATTTCTAAACATAAATATTTGGTAAGGCACATTTCCCATTCATAGTCATCTAGTCTAAAAATTTCCCTCTTATTTGAATTTCTTTACTTGATTAGCATATTCCATGACTCCTCCCTTCAACATCTATTGAAAATACTTTCCTAATCTGTGGATCTTCCCATAAAACAAAACACCTTCCAAATGCCCACCCCCAGCTTGTTCCTAACCGAGACTCCCCAATCTAGAAGAATTATAACTGACATCATTACAAGTAAATTTATATTTCACTAAATAAAAGTAATTAATAGAGAGAATGATTGGAATAGGAGTTGCATGCCAACTTTACTGCAGTATAAAGTTCAGTATAAAGTTACCTAATAACCAAATAAACATATATACAATATATCTGATAACAAGGTAAGATACTGTAACCATATGAGATAACCAAGGGACAGCAAAAGAGATCAGAGATAACAAAGTACATTAAGGCCAACCATCACACATTATATGGATAGGGAAGAGGGGAATCAGTATAGGAAAGGGGGAAAACAAGATGAGGGGCTGAGGTGGGGGTGGGGAAATGGGGACCAAAACATGAGAAAGGGTATCAATGTTTGTGAAGTAATGCACCTTCTATCTGGCGAATATAATGTAACCCTTCTATTAATTACAATAAAAATAAATGTAAAAAAAACAGTTACCTATAGCAGAAGGTCTTCCAAAAGAGTAAGATAATTAGAAACATTGAAAAGAGGCATATCTGTAAACAGAAGTTGGCTGTGGAAATGGGAATGGGACAATGATAAAGAAAATGAACTCCCTATCAAACAGAATCCACACACAATGCCTAGGCTACAGGCATAATAGCCAGAAGGACAGGGCATGAAGAATGATGAGAAATCTGAGTGGACTCACAGATAGGTCACCAAGTGTCAGGAAGTGGGTGGCTACCATAGTGGAAAGCCCACCAAGACTATGACATCACCATCGGCAATCTTTCTCTCTCTGCTTGCGGTTTAAACCTGAAACCCTGGCACTGATGCTGCATACTTGCCCTTCTACATGGTCTACTGAGCAATGGGATCCACCCTTGACCTTCTATTCTGCATCTTGAAGAAACCAATTGGTATAAATTTCTTGCTATACAACCTATTTGTATCTCATTATCATTTGTATAAATCGCAGTAGTGAAGAGAGGGTTTAAATAGACAGGTTCAATAAACCCATAGAACTAGCCTCTAAAGATCAAAGCTATACACTATTTACCATAGCAAAGATATGTAACCAACCCAGATGTCCCTCATTTGATGAGTGGATTAACAAGACTTGGTATTTATACACAATAGAATTCTATGCTGCTGTCAGAAAGAACGACAATGCCCCATTTGTAAGGAAAAGGAAAGACTTAGAAAAAATCATATTAAGTGAAGTAAGCCCAGACTCAAAGGAACATAGGCTCAATGGTTTCCCTCATTTGTCATAATCAGTAGAAACTTTGGGCTCTCCTAGCAGAGATTTACAATAGAGCAAAACCTAGATACATAAGGCCATATAGTATGATGCTAAATGAAAGGAACTCCAAGATACAAAAACAAAACTATATAAGGAGTGATTGTTGTCCTTAATGTACTATGTTATCTCTCATCTCTTTTGCTGTCCCTTGGTTATCTCATATTGTTACAGTATTTTACCTTGTTATCTGATATATTGTATATATGCTTATCTGGTTATTTGAAATAGGATAGGGAAGAGGGGAAAACAAGATGAGGAGCGGGGTGGGGGGAGGGAAATGGGGACCAAGACATGAGAAATGGTATCAATGTTTGTAAAGTAATGCACCTTCTATCTGGTGAATATAATATAACCCTTCTAATAATTACAATAAAAATTATATGAAAAAATTAAAATAAAAGTTAAATATATGTATGCAAAAAAAGATCAAAACTACAGGTCTGCACCATCTACTCATACCCCGAGTTTTCAACACACCCAAACTAGAATTTGAGGTCTAGCCTACTTCTCTCTCCATCCAGAAAAACCTCTCCTTGCCCCAGGATTTATATGCATGGATTGCCCATGGGCTTCTAAGATAGGAGAAAGTAAATGGTAAGGAAATGAAGGCTAGCTAGATTGATATCTTCTAACAGCCTGCAGTGTGATAAAATGACTGCAAACAGAAGCTGAAAGCAGCTTTCATGAGCACCTTGGAAGGCTCCCCAGGCAGGCTGAACTGCTAGGGGGGGTCCTACCTGAAAAGCCATCACAAGATGTGATTCCCATTTCTTCCTAGCACAGGGCCCACTTTGATGCAGAAAGAATGAAGAATAGGTTGTAGAGTAAGGCCCTTGGACGAGGGGAGGGAGAATTGCCATTTGGAGAGCTGTGAGAAGCCACAGATGGGGTGAAAACTGGGGCTCTGAAGAAGGGCAGGGAGGAGAGAGAATGGAGGTTCCTCTCATAAGAAATAACCAGCAAGTATTCAAGGAAGAGAGAAGAACAGAAGAAAATAGACACTTGAAGTATACATGGGAAGCTGAGTACTTGCTTGCACATGGGATTTCCTCGGTACCACATACATAGAAAAAAGCCGGAAGTGGTGCTGAGGCTCAAGTGGTAGAGCCTTGAGAAAGTCCAAGGACAGTGCTCAGGCCGATCAGCTACCAAGATATGGACTGGTTAAGGCTGAAGTTACTTCATTGTAAGTACATGCTGCTCCTCCTCCTGGAGGTGGTTCTGATCACGCGCAAATCTCCCCAGAGAAATTCAAATACCAAGGGAATCTTATCTTAGGCACTGAGCTATGGTCCCAAGAAGGAACAGAGTTTCCCGCTGGCAAGGGAGAACAGTTGTAACCACACACAGCAGACCTTAATCTAAAGCCAAGGAATTACAGAGCAGGCAACAAGAAATGTGAAATCAGAAAAGGTCAAGGTCAGCCTTTGCTGAAAGCTGTAGGAAAGCACCTTTTAAAAAATGATGTATTTGTTCTTGCCCTGAATCTTTATGGAATCCTTCCCAAGGGTGCCAGACATTACTGGGAGCTCTAGAGACACAGAGAATAATCAGCACTGTTCTCAATAAACCCAGAGCCTGAAGAGAAAGACAATCATGATCCTGGGCCCATCTCTGGAATGTGAGTCTAACACAGGGGCTGTAGACTATGGGAGGGAATCACCTTTCACCTTTACATAGTTGCCTCAGAGCAAAGGAATGAGGGCACTCCAGGCAGATAGGGGACTTGCGAAGCAAAGTCAGCAAACTGATCAAAACTGACTCATGGACAATCTAAAAATTAAGAGTCTGGAGTTGGGAGGCAAAGGGAGGAGAGACCCCAAGGGTTTACCAGGAAGCCAAAAGATTCAGGAATAACAATGTGACTCTTGGCTCTGGGGAAGAATAAATAGAATTATTTAGCCAGAGGGAACCACAAGAGGTTATCTGAAGCATCAGGCACAAGAAGGCCCATCTGGTACCATCCTGGCAGTGTTCCACTTTGCTGACTACTTCCTCTGGTATTCAACTTCTTCCTGGTTATATGGAAGCTTGGGGCTGGTGACATGACTGAAGTGGTAGAGTACCTGCCTAGCAAGCAAGAGATTCAGTAGTGCAGAAAAAAAAAGAGGTGGCCAACTATCTTTTCCTTACCCTCATTCTAGGACATTAAAAGCCAGAGGCATATTGGCTATAAAGATCCTGGCTCTAGTTTCAGCCATGTTACAAAGCGCTAGCGCATCTCAGTGCAGCAACACGGAACAAGCAACCAGCTCAATAACTATTCACTCGGTGATGTATCCAAGAGTGCCTGTCTACTCTTCTCTAAGTTGGAAACCAAATCTCACTGATTTATTTTAAGTGAGAGTTACGCGAATCATCACCAAGTATGGATTTAAGATTTAAGAACTAATGAAAGAAGGAAAAAAATGTGAATGTGCCCAAATCTTGATCCAAATGAAGCTTTGTCCTTGAACAACCATAATTTAGGATTGTGTCATCTGGGAGCCTGATCATGAAAAAGGAGACTTTATCTAGCCCCTTCTCCAAATAATAAAAATTGATTTTTTTGACCAAGGCCAATCTATTGTTCCAGATCATTAACTTCAGAGAATATATCGCTTTCTGATGCAGTAAAACTGCTTTCTGGGGGTTTAGTGTTACAGGCAGCTGGCAGTGCAGAACTGAAAGTCTCTTACAGGTTCAGGTGTAGACAAGAAATGAAATCTCCTTTTTCTCATTCTTTAGGATCTTGAATTCCACTAAGCCCCAGGGGGCTTCAAGCATCTCATTCCTGAAGCCTGAATTCCAACTTTCAGAGTGTCTTCTGTCCGCTCCAGAGATCAGCTTGGGGACAGCAAAATGAAGGTAATACAAGAATGAGCCTGACCCCCGGGGTCTAAGTCAGGTCAAACCAGCCTAGAGCTTAGACTCTGGTGCTTATTCTGAATCACAAATCCAAAATGCCAAAGCAACCCTTTCTGTGGTCTATAAGAAGTCAGCAGTGGACAGTATCCAGGAAAGAGCATGTTGTTCAATTTGGATAGTACCCACAATGACATGGTTCCCTTCTTTTGTCTAAATAGCCAAGGTCTTTCTGCACTTTCTCTGCCAATGCTGGAGCTTTTACCACTGTCTGGAGAAGCAAAGAGAGGAGAAGTGAGTGGGTATGGAAAGGACCAGCTAGAATGAACCCAGTACTCTACTAGCTTACCTTCATCTCATGTGTAACATAAGGACAGTATCAGAAGACATCCCGAACAGAAGCTGCGAGACGCCACAAGCCATAATGATATCTCCCATTGGCTGGGATCACTGTTAAGGCCCAGGCCTCTGGTGTCCTGTCCACTGGTCTTCTCACCAGCCCAAGTAGACTCCAGGGAAAAAGCATTCATGTAGCCCATTTTCCTGGAGGTCAAGATGCAGCAAACCCCAGGGAAGGTGTCCCCAGTCCAGTGAGGTCACACATACCAAGACTTCAGGGGTCCCATGTATATCATTCTCTCCCCCGCCCCTCTCTCTCTGTAGGTGCTAAGGTCTGGGCCTGGAGCTCTTGCTTAGCTTTTTCACTCAAGGCTAGTGCTCTATCATTTGAACCATACTTCTATTTCCAGCTTTTTGCTGGTTAATGAGACATAAGAATCTCTTTGTCAGATCTCAGCCTCCTGAGTAGCTAGAATTGCTGACATGAGCCATCAGTGCCCACTGCCCAGCTCCACGTGACTAGGGGAGAATATGGGTATGGACCAACGTGAGAAAAAGCATCTTTTCTAGCAAAATAGTTTGTTTCCTTTCTGTCAATATTTAGAGGATGATTTTCCTAGAGGATTCCTGCTGTGACCAAGTGGCTTGGCCTTTGTTAATTACATTTACAGCACATTAATTTACATTACTTTTCCTGAGCCCTTAATTAAGATATCCTGTTAGATGCTCCTGGGATGTTAGTTACATCCTGGTAATTAAACAGATTATGAACCTAAGCTCAGCCAATGGGATGAGAGGGGTGAGGCCTGGAGGGTTAGGGATGAAAAGGGAGCAGCCTGCCTGCTCTGTGTGTTTACCTGACAAAATCTTGGCTGATGCTGCACTCTTCTGCAAAAGTAAACTTTGCCTTGAGAGTTTCCTTTCTAATTGGTATCCTTATTCTTCACGACACCCCAACATCCAGGGCTATTTCTAACACCCATGTGCCCATATTACTTTCTCTTCTGCTACCTGGCTTTTTTATGATTCTGAGTTTGGCCAAAATGCCTCCCTGACTTTCAGGTGTAAACAGTTACCACTGAAAAAAGAAGCTCAGATCTGGATTCTGTCTCCCATGCAAGCAAGCCCTGGTTGGTCAGCTATATGCACAACAAGCCTGAGCGAGGCATACTGGCTCAGAGTGGTATGCAGCAGTCTAAACACTTAACCCTTGCACACAAGACCAACAAAGCAGAAGAGATCAGAGGTGTAAACACAGAACCATTTCCTCCATGCCCTTTTAAGAACTTGAGCACAGTTGCCTGAATCTGGTCTCTACCCCGAAATTAAGCTGAGCCACTGAGATTTCTGCCTCCAAAAAGTCAGAATTAGGAGTCAGGGCATCTGACCTCTTAATGGAAAATTAGCTTGGCACCAAACTGATCAGTATCTGGCATTCTATGGCCCAAGAAGTAAACAGGGGCCAACTGCAGAGAAAGAAAGCCAGCAGTGAGAAGGCAGAGGTGAGGGCTGCTTCCCATTGGTCAGTCAGCTAGGGTTTCCCAGGCCTCCCTCAGCCCCTCCCCCCAGCAGTTCTGTGGACATCATCCTGATTTTCATGCAACAATCTCATGTTGTTTATGCAATGGGATCAAAAAGATGTCTTACAACTCAGACTGCAACACAAAGTAGCATGTATCTTTCCACACCTATTTTCATCTTTTACATACATCTTCCTGCTAACTCAGCTGCTCTTCCTAAGCTTTTCACACCTGCAGAGGTGCCTTTAAACTTGTGCATTCAATATATCTCAATCCATTGGCTGGGTAGCTTCTAATCCCATAGTCCCAGAAGTCAGGAGGCTGGGGCAAGAGGATCAGGAGTTTAAAGCCAGCCTGACTACATAGTAAGATTCTACCTTAGAGGGGAGAGCGGGGGAAATCTAATAAAACTACTTTTCAGTCTACTTTGAAAAGAAAGAGCTATTTTCCAGTATTTACACAGGGCTGGGCACTGATGGCTCATGTTTATAATCCCAGCTACTCAGGAGAAGACTAGGATTTCAGGATTACAGTCCAAAACCAAACCCTGGGCAGAAAAGTCTGTGAGACTCTTACCTCCAATAATCTAACACAAAGCTAGAAGTAGAGATTTGTCTCAAGTGATGGAATGGTAGCCCTGAGTAAAAACAAAACAAAACAAAAAAAGAATGAGGCCCTGAATTCAAGCCTGAGTACCGGCAACACACACACCAGATAGTAGAGCGAATGTTTACCATGCACTTTACCCTCTGTGTGTTTTTTCAGCCCAGATCACGTGGGCTGACAGCTCTTGTGATAGTGGGGAGACCTTAGCTGTGTACCTGTGCTCCAGGCCTCCCCTAGATTTTGTGGGGGTAACTTAAGGGCCTCACTCACTCTGGCCCCAGAAGTTCTCAGAGGATACAGGTGTTGGCTTCAGTTATCCTGTGAAGTGTCAGCTTCCCCCTACACATCTACATAGATAGTTGGGATCAAAGAATGTCCCAAGCTTTCTCTCTTCCATCACCAGAGGTGAGAACCCCTGTGCTACTGGCTGTGCTTTTGGCTTCCTCTGCAGCATTCCTATGTTCCTATTCTTTCTGTACCTCCACTGTGGCCACCACCTGCCATGCCATAAAGCATGGAGGCACTAAGCCACAGGACAAAAGGCTCTCTAAATCCCTGTCTCCTCCCAATGAGGATGCTTCCCATCTTGATGAATACATCACCCCTCCATCTGCTCTCCTCTTGCTCACCCTATAGTGTCCACATCCTAGAAACCCACACTTTTTTCTTTGGCCCTGTGTCTCATGGTCTAGCTCAGAGACAACATTGGCACAGGGAGAAAAAAAATGGTGGTGCTAAAGTGAACTAGCCAAGAAAGTTAATTTCTTATATTATGTATGGCTCTTTTAAGTGGATCTCAGTCTGTTTCTGCTGTTTGTAGTGAGTTCTGATGGATGTGGATTGGACAAAACATTCCTATTTGGAGAACACTTGAGGTTTTTTCGTCTTCAGAAGGCATGAGAGAAGAGGGGGCTGAACAAGCTTTTGATTCCATTTGCTCAGTGACTCCCAGGACAGAGGAATGATGCTGCACTGGCCTCCCACACCATCCTTCTGCAGGTAGACCATTCGAGACAGAGTGGCTGAGCCTGGGTCAAGAAGCCCAGCTTCTCTTGGGTCACAGAGCAGCAGGTGCTGGGCCTTAGGGTTTGTCAAACATCCTAATGTGATACCTAACTTTAAGTAGGATTCTAGCTGCTCAGAGCCATAATAGACAAGAATGACACATGTCCACCTGTCCAATCCTCTTTTGTTCAAGAGTCAAGGCACTCCCCACTTCCCGTAACCTGCTTCGTTGTCACAGCCTCTGCTGCAATCAGGGACAGGCATTTCTGGCTGAGCAGAGAACAAATCAGACACAGCATCCACCCAAACCAGGCCTGGACCAGAACAAAGTCCATTCCCCCATTTTCCCTGCCCCTGGTCCCCTGGAGCACAACTTGCTCTATCAGAAACATTACTGCCCAGACTTTCTCACTTCACCCCACACTAAAGCCTGCCGTACAAGCATTCCCTGGGTCTGTGCTAAGACTGTGGCTTGAGGACAGCAGAAGCAGAGAACCTCCCACAGGTTCTTGGGTGCATTGGCATCTGTTGCCCTTAACCCTTTCATCTTCCCCATCTCTTCTTACTGGGGCTCTATTTATCCTCTATTTATCCAGAAGCTTAACCTAAAAGAGAGTCAATGGGAGGGCTTCTCTATGGGAAGGATGTGGAAAGGCAGCCATGAACAGTCTTCAAATTGGAGACTCCAGGAAAGACAGGACATGGGCTCCTTTGCTTGAACTACCGAAGCTCATGAGCCCATTTCCTGAAAAATTTATCTCTATGTGGGATTGAGCATCTATCCTTTGATTGAGTCTAATATCCGAGTCTTAAAAGGTGCTCCCATCTATAAAGTCATCTTTCATAAATTTCACACTGTAATCTTCCTATTTTAATAAGCCCTCTGGAGGAAATTAATAAACATGTAACTTTAACTTTAAAAAGGAAAATGTAGTGGTATAATATCTTTAGATATTAAAAGGTTACCTTTGCTTGATGAACCTGTCCCAAGACCCTTTCTCCACTTTCCAGGGAGCCTTGGCTTCCTCCAGCACCACCTCCATAGGGAGTGAGGAAAAAGACCAGAATTTCTTTTTAAATCCCTACCTTTGAGCTCAGTTTGAAGAGCTTGCCTCTTAAATGGGGAACAAATTTCCCTTTGATTTCAAAGGATTTATTTGACTTGGACATTCAGCAAGCTCTGAGGCTGTATCACAGAGCTGATATCCTAGGGTGCAGGGTTGGGGGTGGGGGAAATAGGATGTCAGATAGGATAAAGAGCCACTTCTCTGACTAAGGTTACCACAAGGGCTTAGAAGCAATGAGGCCTGGAACAGACAGAATTCCTTTAAGAGACAGAGGGAGGTATGTTAAGACCTTTATTGGCAGTAGCTTGCCCCAGTCCCTGCCTCAGATTCTGGAGGATATCATTTTCATGGCCTCTGACCTCTAGCAGGCTACAACATTGCACAGAAGTTTCTCTCCTCCCTTCTGAAAGATTTTATTGTCGTGTCTGATGAATTAAAAAGGCAGTAGGCAGACTAAGAGGAGAAAAGTCGTAACAGATTTGTTCAATTATCATTTTATGTCACACGGGAGACTTCAGATAGATGATCTGAAGACCGAGTTCACCTTGGGTGAATGATTCTACTTAGATTTGATGGGGCATGGGCAGTCTGGATCACTGGGTGAGCTAGGGGAAGCAGACTGGGTGGAGAAATGCAGAAGGGCCTGTCTTTTCCAATGGTTTCTTGCCTCTTTATACATTTTGTAGGTTTTTTACTCAGTTCTTGTTTTTTCTACCCCAGTACTGGAGCTTAAACTCAGGGACTTCTGTTCTTGCTTGGATTTTTGTTGTTGTTTGAGGCTAGTATGCTTCAGCCACATCTACACTTCAGCATTTTGCTAGTTCATTGGAGATAAGAGTTCCGTAGTTTTGTCTGCCTAGGCTGGTTTCAACACATGATCCTCAGATCTCAGCCTCCTGAGTAGTTAGGATTATTGACTGACTCACCAGTCTCTGGTCCTCTTAGACAATCTTTTTCCTCTCAGATATGGGACAGGATTGGCTGCAGAAAGGGGTCTTACAAATCTTTGAGCAGACAAGGTAACTTCTGAGAATGTCTCGTGAACTTTCCTACCTGGGCCAGCTTTGAACAATGATGCTCATATCCAAACCTCCAGTGTATTGAGTATTATAGGTGCAAGCCACCAGCATCTGGCTGCACTTTCATTTTCTTTGGTTTTGTCTTTTTCAGTACCCTCGGAGGCTTTCTTGTTGCTACCCTGAACAGAAATGCACGCCTTTCTTCTACCCTTGGTGATACAGACTTTGATTCTCTGTTCTTTCGATCACATCCCCTTCATCCTAAATATCCATGCCACTAATAGGCTCACTCTAGACCCTAAAGCTCAGCCTGCCTTGGGCAAATGAGTAGATATCCCAGGAGTGACAGATGGGAAGATGTAGGGGCTCAAACCAGACCATGCAGAATAAAGCAGGAGTCCTAGTGTCACCAGGATGGGTGAATCTAATTCAGAAAGAACACAGGCACTTGGAAGTGAAGAAAGAGATTCAAATGGCCTCCCAGGAGCACTTACCACATTACCCCATCACCAGGAGACAAGCAAAGGAAGTTAAGACTGTGGATGGAGATGCATAAGTTAGGCAGACATGTTTCTTGTGGGTATAGCTTGGGTTGTCTAGTTAGAACTCAGAAGAAAGATGATTTCCAGTACTCCTTAAAATGATTTCCCTGCACCTCCAGACAAATAGTCCATGACTGAGATAAAGAAAGAGAAGCAAGAATACTTCTGCCCCACTGCCAGTTACTTCCCTATCCACAGACAGTTGCCAGAAGCTGAAAGGCATGAGAAACGTGCCTTCAACTGCCCCATCAGATCCTGCGATGGTTAGGTGGTGTTAGAATTGTGTCCCAAACTTTATGACTAGAAGTTCATTCTCCAGAGTGGCAGTGTGAGGGAATCGGGTTGTGTGGAGCACTGTGTAGGTCACAGGAGACTGGATTCATTCCCATGAAAATAGGAAATCAGACTCTGCATGTGGCCTGAATCCCTCCCTAAGTATTTCTGCCACTGTGATTTCACTAACCATTACCAGAACCCAGGCAATGCCAGAACCATATTCTTGGATCTCCAAATCTGTAAGAAAAAAAAAAGGTTTCTTAATAAATTATCATTTTGTTATTTTGTTATAGTAACAGAAAGTATATGAATAACAATAACAGCCATGCTCTTCCACTACACCGAAGCAATAATACTGAGTGGCATTCTTCTTGGTTTGTGAGAAGTAAGGATTCGACCCCCTTAAACTATCTTCTACTTCCCCCCCAAAAAATGAGAGCTTTAAATCAAGATTGAGATTGAAGTAATAAATTTAGATTTGATTGTAATATTTGAGAGACCTGAAAGCTACCAACGCTCAGCAATTTGACGGGGCAGAGGAAGTGACTAGGAAAAAACTAGGGAAGTGACTTATATTTGCACTGTTCAGGGTTGAAGTTCTAAACAGGTTGCTCACTGACATTGTTATGCTGAGAAACAACAACAACAAAAACCAGAATATTTTCATTGCTTTTTCCTAAACTATGAAGGAAAGGGAGATTGAAAGAGAATGGAAGGCAAGGGGAACTTATATTGGGTTGAATTTGTGCTCATACATTGTTTTTCTAGACAACCTTCAACTAGTGGCAAAACTGAGACTCCAAGAGTTGAAGCAATTAACCCACAAAATTTACAGCCAGGAGAGCCTGACACCCATTCTTTCCTGTCTGCTAGAAACAGTATACAATTACTCTGCTCCTGCCTTGAAGAGAACAGCCATTGTCTTTGCATTTTCCCACCTCACATTGCTCTGCACATTCCCTCCTCCTTGTAGAGCTTGGCTTTGTTGTCTTCAGTGACTTATTTCCTGACACTTTTCAGGATACCAGCAATCATATTGACCATTCTCCCACTTCAGTTGCCCATTGGAGTGCATGGCCATAAGGCAGACCATTTGCATGATCTGTGACTCTGACTCCACTAGACAAGGCCTTTATCATTTGGGCTATATACCAACAAAAAGGCGAAATTTTTTCTATCCCAGCTCCCTGCCTTTGGTTAACTAACCCAAAGGCTCTAGATCTAGATTAGAGGAATCTCTTTCAAAATAACTTGGCCAGACTTTAAAAAAAATTGTTTTATTGTCAGGATAATGTATACAGGGGTTACAGTTACATTCATCAGGTAGTAGGTGCATTACTTCTCACACTAGGACTCTCCTAGCAGTTGATTTTTGAGGGTTAATTTTATACCCTGCTACTTTGAACTTGGCCAGACTTCAAAAACAAACAAATAGACTCACTTCCTTCCCCCAAACTGACTTCTGTGCAGCTACAAAAAGGTTCCTGGCATCATGGAGTTCTGTCTTACTCATTCTTTAAGAAATGCACCACTAGCAGTCTACCCACTCAAGGTGGTACAGCTAGGTAATGAGAGCATCATCTTCACTTTTCCAGCTGGCCTTGTGAATTCAAGTTGTTTGTGGGCCTCACAAAGAGCTTCAAGTAGATCATATTACCTGAGATTCTGTGGTTTAATAAAAAATAGTAATGAACAATAGCAAAACTAGTTCAGTTGCATAAGACAAAGTCGTGGGGTATGTGAATGGTTCATAAGATCTTGACAGATGGGGACAGGAGGAAAACACTGGGAAGAGGTGACATGTCCAAAAAGAAATGTACTCTTCACCTTACTAAGGTAACCATAACCCCTTTGAATATTCCCCTTTATAATAACAATTTTTTTAAAGATCTTGACCACAGGTTTTTTTTTCAGTTTTTTAAGGAACAAATTTAATTGAAGTCTGTGAATTAGCATAAGAAAGTGTAACTCTATAAAATGTGTCACATGAAGTAAATGCTTTCATTTATTTAAGTAATGCATGGCATGAAAAATTGTGATGCTAGGAGGGGATGTGGCCAGGAGGGATCACTACTACACTGTTGGTAAACTCGTTCAACCACTATGCAAAGCTGTATGGCAGTTCCTCAAAAGACTAAACATAGAGCTCCCCTATGACCCAGCAATTCCACTACTTGGCATTTACCCAACCATCCAGAAACAAGGGCATACTAAATCCACTTAGATCTTGACCATGTTTTGTTTGGGCTTTGCCTGTGTGAGCAAGCTAGCTTAAGGGAAATGAGATGCCTTGAAGGATGAAAGGCAGTAGCACCAAGTGGAGTGCCCAATTAAAATCAAAAACAGCATCATGAAGTGTGTGTCACAGTTGCCCAAACCCCTTGCCCCATGCCCTCTCCTCCACGCTTCATCCCTGAGGCCACATCAGGCCTGTGGACATCAAGTCCACCTCACCTTTTGCTATGCCTTGTCGACAGTTTGTCCAACCCCCATCTTCCCATCCTCCCCTAAGATCATGCAGAAATTCAATCCCCAAACTCATATTTTTTTCTGTTTTTTGGAATTCATTTTAATAAACAGTATTTTAAATGGTTACAGGAGTTTCAGCTTTTGATTCCTCCTCTAGGGTCCTGTATAGGTTATTACATCCAGTTTTATTTTGTATCTAGCTTCCACATATGAGAAAAATGTGTGCCAAACCCATATTTTTAAATTAATATCTTTAAGCAGTTGTACAAAGGGGTTTCCAATCTCCATGTCAACCACTACTTCAGACACAGTTCCACCTGTGGGTTATTCAATTTTTTTTTTTGGAGTGGGGTGGGAACAGAGTTGCTGGCTAATTGGACTGTAATTTCTGTCCAGGCTGGCTCCGAACTGTAATCCTCAGCTCTCAGCTTCTTGCGTAGCTCAGATTACAAGTGTGAGTCACTAGCTTTCAGCAGCATCCTAATCAAGTCACACCTTCCATCATTCTTTCTTGTCTTTCCCAATCCTGTTCATCCCCTCAAGCCACTATAATTATATTATAGATAAATTATTTATTATATATAATTTATATGTACAATTTTTGACTGCATTTACTCATCTTTTCTCTCTCCACTTGTATTTTGTCCTCCCTTGCTGTTCCTCTCTTTAACAAGGCATGATCCAATTTCCTCGTATTAATTTTGTTAAAATGCCCAAAGTTATACCTTAATTAAGAGAGCAGAGCTTAATCTGACAACGATTGAAACCTCATGGATTGAAGAGCTGAAAACCAGATACGATACGCTGAGATGCCTCAGAGTCACAAAGGCTCTACACCTAATATTTTAGAGCCATGAGTCCCAATTCATCTCTTCTTTGGGAAGTCAACCATCTCACTATTTGCTATAGTAATGGGAAAAATTGTGCCTTTCCTGACTGAAACTATGTGTCCTGGCTCTTTGGCCATTGCAGAACTCCCATTCTTGTGCATCCCTCTTTACTGCTCATTGGCAGATGATTCCTGTTACCCCCAGCTACCTCTACCAGGTGTACCAGTGGGAACTACTTGCTCTGGCCTCTCCAATTGGCTCATCATTTCAAGTGAGTACCTGATACCGCTTCTGAACTTAGCACAAACCATTCAAGAATTGATTAAGGAACAAGAAGCTTGAAGCTGATTAGTCACACCCAAGATAGGGACACACATGTTATTCTACAGAGTCCCTGAGAGTCTATGTGATTCACACTCCTTAAAAGTAGTTGCTGCCCCAAAGGTCATACAAGTGCATGGTTCAGTTCCCCAGCTCCTTGGAGACCATGAGTCATTTTTTCTTTCACTGCAACACTGAACTTGGCCCTCCATTAACGTTTGCCCCAGCTGAAGCCAGGAACAGACCTCCGGTCATTCTCAATGCAGACCAAGCCACTGTCAATGGCTTGGTTGCATGAGACACTTATAGAGCACAAAATATTAACTGTAGGAAATCAAGCAATGTGTGTATAGGGGAGGGAGAGAGATCATTCACCTGTATTAAATGGTTTTCCCTCTCCTCTTTAATTAGTTGCCAGATGTGCCTGGTGTTACCAGACGCCTGTTGTTATTAATAAGATACCAATATGTTGGCTTATTATCTCTAGGACCTTGTATCTCAGGTGTTCCAGTTGGACACATATTTCCCTTGCTGCTTTCCTCTATTCATTACAGCGTGCTGATAATTTTTAACCCAGAACTTTCATTTTCACTTGTCCTTAAGGACCCATCCTCCTTCTCTCCCCAGTGCTCTTCTCTTTATTCAGTGTGCTTTATTCAGTTCTGCCCAGCTTCGTGACAGACTGGCGTCTACAATCTTTTAATATCATCTCTAATATCTTATTCTTATTTCTTCCATGGTTTTTCTACATTCTTTTTTCTCCCTCTTAAATGCTTAAGCCCTTTATTAAGGAGATGTGCTCTCGAAATGCATGGTATTATTTGATTTTAAAAGTTCTCAGAAATATAGCATTGATAGAAATATGTGTATGTTCTACAGGCCTGAAGACCAATGGAATAGAACTGAGGACCCAGATATTAAACCACAGACCTGGGGCCACCTAATCGTTGATAAGGGAGCCAAAGAAATAGAATGGAAGAAAGACAGCCTCTTCAACAAATGGTGCTGGCAGAACTGGTTAAGTACCTGCAGAAAACTAAAGTTGGATCCTTCTTTGTCACCGTGCACTGGGATTAACTTCAAATGGGTCAAAGACCTGGAGGTAAAAGCCGACACACTGAAAACTTTACAAGAAAGAATAGGAGATACACAAGGTCTCCTTGGCACAGGTCAAAACTTTCTTAATAAGGACCCAAAAACACAACAAATCAGAGAAAGTCTGGAAAAGTGGGACTGCATTAAACTGCAGAGCTTTTGTATGGCAAAGGACATAGCTAGCAAATTAATTTGAAAGCCGACAGAGTGGGAGAAGATCTTCACTATCCATACAATGGAAGAAGGCCTCATATCTAAAATATTTCAACAGCTCAAAAAATTGAATCACTCCAAAACTAATCTGCAAAGAAACAACCATCCCATTAAAAGATGGGCCAAAGACTTAAAGAGAATCTTCTCTGAAGAAGAAATAAGAATGGCCTATGGACACATGAAGAAATGCTCGACATCTCTGGTCATAAAAGAAATGCAAATCAAAGCAACTTTACGATTCCTCCTCACTCCAGTTAGAATGGCCAGGATCAAGAAATCTAATAACAACAGATGCTGGAGGGAATGTGGCCAGGAGGGATCACTACTACACTGTTGGTGGGAGTGCAAACTTGTTCAACCACTATGGAAAGCTGTATGGCAGTTCCTCAAAAGACTAAACATAGAACTCCCCTATGACCCAGCAATTCCACTACTTGGCATTTACCCAATCATCCAAAAACAGGACATACTAAAGCCACTAGCACAATGATGTTCATTGCAGCACTATTTACCATAGCAAAGATATGGAACCAACCCAGATGTCCCTCAGTTGATGAGTGGATCAACAAGACTTGGTATTTATACACAATGGAATTCTATGCTGCTGTCATAAAGAATGACATTGCCCCATTTGTTAGGAAATGGAAAGACTTAAAAAAATCATATTAAATGAAGTAAGCCAGACTCAAAGAACATAGGCTCAATGGTCTCCCTCATTTGTCATAATCAGTAGAAACCTTGGGCTCTCCTAGCAGAGATTTACAATAGAGCAAAACCTAGATACATAAGGCCATATAGTATGACACTAAATGAAAGGACCTCCAGGATATAGAAACAAAAGCCATACAATGAGTGATTGTTGTCTTTAATGTACTATGTTATCTCTCATCTCTTTTGTTGTGCTTTGGTTATCTCCTATTTTTACAGTATTTTACCTTGTTATCTGATATATTGTATATATGCGTATTTGGTTATTTGAAATCGAATAGGGAAGGGGGGAAAACAAGATGAGGGGAGGGGGGTGGAGAGAAATGGGTACCAAGACATGAGAAAAGGTATCAATGTATGTGAAGTAATGCACCTTCTATCTGGTGAATATAATGAAACCCTTCTATTAATTACAATAAAAATATATGGAAAAAAGAAATATGTGTAGGTTCTATTTAGTTTAAAAATTATTAGAAATGCACTGGTCACTAAAACACAAGTTATCTATACCTGCTCTTATATTTCCAAACACACACACACACACACACACACACACACACACACACACACACACAGCCTGGTGACCTTAACCTATCTCCTGCCTCTTCTGGACATTTCACATAAACAGAATTATACCAAACCTGGTCTTTTTGAATTATCTCCTGACATTTTGGATATGGTTTAGCCATATTGTAACATGCATCAGAATTTCATGTCTTTTTTGTTATGGAATACTTTCTCATTGCAAGGTATTTCTCAGGGTGTTAATGCAGGAATGAATGGATGCTTGGGTTGTTTCTGTTTTGGGGCTGTTATGAACATTCAGATGCAAGGTTTTACATGAACACATATTTCATTTCTCTTGTATGTGAACCTAGGAATTGAATTGGTGGATCGCATGTTGACACCGTGTTTAACTCCTTGAGGAATTTTCAAACCTATTTTCTGAATGTCTGTAGCCAATAGCAATGCATTCCCTCTAGTCTTCTAGGAGGGTCTTCATGTCTCCAAATCCTGGTCAAAACTTGGTATTGATCTTTTTTATTATTACTATTCCAGTGATTGTGAAATGATTTTTCACTCTTCCTTTTTTCATATATTTTTATTGTAATTAATAGAAGGGTTACATTATATTTGCCAGATAGTAGGTGCACTAATTCACATACATTGATACCCTTTCTCATGTCTTGGTCACTCACCATTTCCCTGCCCCCCATCCCCAGTCTTGTTTTCCCCCCTTCACTCTTCCTTTTTATCTGCTTGTTTTCAAGTAATGATGCTGAATCAAGAGGCTTGAGATATAAAAATCCATGCTCAAAGCCAGCCTGAGCCAAAAAGTTTGTGAGCTGCTTATCTCAAATTATCCAACAAAAAGTCAAAAGTGGAGCTGTAGTCTCAAGTGGTAGAATGTTAGCCTTGAGCCAAAAAAAATGAACAACTTAGATGCAGGACTCAGGCCCTGAGTCTTAAGTATGAGGACCAGCAGACAAAAAATAAACAAACAGAATCATACACATATGACCATTGCTTTAGATTTTGGTCACATGATTCTTAACCTTGATGGAGTCATATTATGCTCATTTTCTTGCAACTTTCTATTTTAGTCCATAATACACAATGGACAAAATTCTTTTATACTCATAATACAAAATATTATACACAAGATATATGCCCATAATACATATATCCATATGAAATATAATATTCCTCATAATATGAAATATGTTATATACCCAAAATATGAACTATATACTATAATATGAAATACCCTGATTTCTACTCATAATATGAAATATTATACACAAGGTAAAGTTACTAGATTTCCAGTTAACTGTAGTATTTCATATTGTGAATCTATAATCATTTATCCATGACACAAGATAAATCTTCATATTAGTTCTAGATTTTGGGCACCACAGTAAATTTTCTAAATTTATAGTCAAAAGTGGCTTTGCAAGTCAACGAATTTCTGTGTTATTTGTAATATTGGGTAATATTTAGTACCTTCCCCAAAGAATTCACTCTCTTACCAACCAAATTCAAGAATGCTAGTCTCTCATTCATTGTTTCTCTTTATCACTGTTTTTTTTTTGGCCAGTCCTGGGCTTGAGCTCAGGGCCTGAGCACTGTCCTTGGACTTTCTCAAGGCTAGAGCTCTACCACTTGAGCCTCAGCACCACTTCCGGCTTTTTCTATGTACGTGGTACCGAGGAATCGAACCCGGGTCTTCGTGCATGCTAGGCAAGCACTTTAACCACTAGGCCAAACTCCCAGCCCTTTATCACTGGTTTTAACAACTACAGATTTATAGAGTAAAGAATGGCACCTCTTTGTTTTCATTTACATTAATCTGTTTCATTAATAAAATTAAACATATCTTTAAAACTTTTTTTTTATGTGTGCTGGTATGGATGCTTGAATTCAGGACCTGAGAATTGTCCTTTGGGCTTTTTAATTCAAGGCTAGTGTTCTTCTGCTTGTAACACATCTCCACTTCCCGCTTTTTGCAATTTAATTGGTTATTGTCTTTCCTGTCAGGACTGGCTTCAAATCCTCAGATGTCAGACTCCTGAATAGCTAGGATTACAGGTGTGAGCTACAAGCACTTAGACACATCTTTAGGTTTTACTTGATTAATTCTGTGACTCGTTTCCATTCCCTCCCTATTTTTCTATTCTGTTATATTCTTACTGTATTGGTTTTTATTACTACCATCACACATACCCACTAATGTGATGACTTAAACAACACAAACTCATTTTCCTCTTTGACCAGAAGTCAAAAATTACCTCAAATGCACTAAAGTCAAGTGGGCATCAGACTCTTTTTTGGTTATTCTTACTCTATTCTTTTCTAGGATAAAGATTATTTCTTTGTCTCATCCTCTTTCTGGAGGCCACTCACATTTCTTTGCTTATGGTTCCTTTTCTCTATCTTCAGAGCCAGCAATATCAGGCCATCAGATCTTCTTACATGGCCGTTACTCTGGTTCTCTTCAGGCGGGAAGAATTAAGGAAGAATTAAATTGACACCACCTGGGTAACTTAAGCTAAACTGGCCATCTCATGCACAGTTGCAGTCAGTCACATCAATAAATCCCTTTGGTCTTATAAGGAAACACACCTATTCATAAGTTCAGGAGGCTAGACGGAGGGCATTCTGAGGGACTGTGATTCTCCCTACTACCTCTATGGATGAACTTTTTAAGAAAGGATATTATCCCACCACTGGCATTGCCATTGTATGCATCCTTTAGCCTTCTTATTTTTGTATACTAATAACTGCTCTTGTCTTTTATGATGTCAGCTGTCATCAGAAACAGCATTCTCATTCTGTTTCACCTTTTCAAAGGCTGTGCAGTTATGAGGCAAACAATAGTTTGCTGAATTTGTTGATTCAGAGACATAAGTAGTGGTTGAGTTAGTATCATAATTAAGATTTGGCCCTCTGAATCGGGCTATGGTGGTAGACCTGGATGAATCTGATAAATCTGACTTGAATTCCCAAGTCATTCTGAGTCATCCTTTGCCTCCCTTTTAATTTCCAGCGCTTGGCTATATTACAGACAAGGATGGGCACAAGGTGATCCAGGTCCTGCACTGGAAGAATCCTAGGAAGCTGACTGAAGATATAGTGCAAATTCCCCTTCCACATCTCCTAAGAGGCCCTACAGACTTGGAGCCAATGGTCCATGCAGAAGCTTATCAGGGATTTCTGGGAACTGCCTAAGCTGATAGTAGTCCCTAAGGATCCAGACACCCTTGTAATTCACCCACCAAAGTTGGGGCTGATGGAAAGTGAGTAATACATGGACTTTCTGCCTTAATCCATTTCACAGTTAGCCAGGGTCCATAAACTCACTGGGCAGATATTTACCCAGCTACTAAACACAAAATAGTTGCTTTTAGTTCATACCATGTGGAGCTCGGCTGGTGTGGAGCTCATAATTACTAAGAAAGAATTTTTTCTACCAGACACATGGGAAGTTGAAACTCCCACTGGCAATTTAGAGCTCCACATGCACCTGAGTCAGCAGACAGTCAAGGAAAGGGACCATACATGCAGAGTTACATCATCTCATCTTCTAAGGGATGCAGGGTAGAGCTTCTCAGTAGGTCCACAGAAAATTATGTTTGAAATAATAGAAATACATGGGTGTAAGTGTTTGTATTATGCATATATACACACATACACATATGTATATTTTTGAGTATACACACAAAGAAATTAACTAGATTTTTATAACATTCCTTTCATTGCATTTGCAATGAAAGGAATATAGATATATGCATATATATGTAGGTATGTAGATAAATACATAGGTATATGGAGACACATTTATACTGTTAAAAGAAAATAACTTTCAACTAAGAATTTTATTTCCAGCATAAAAGCCAAAGTAAAGAAGAAGACATTTTCCACATAATCCCAAACATAAGCTAGTGATGGTAGCTCACACCTGTAAGCTGAGCTGAGAAAGGAGAATCTGGCTTGAAGCCAGTCCAGGCAGAAAAGTCCATGAGACTCTTATTTCCAATGTGGAGATGTGGCTCAGGTGGTAGAGAACCAGCCTTGAGCAAAACAGTTCCAGAGATGACAGAAAAATCTAGAAATAGCATTAAAATAGCATGTTTAGCATACCATACCTAATTGAAATATGCGTAGTACTATAGCTCAAAGTGCTCAGACTATTACAGAAAATTTATGAAAATCAATCATATACTGACTCCTAAAGCAAGTGCCAATGATGATAAACACATGAAAACCTGACAGATTATCTTCCTTACCATCAATAGAAGTTTGCTAGGAATCAGTAAAAGATAGATGACCAAAAATTCCTAAATGTATCACATTTTAAGCAAACATTTCTATGTGGTACAAAAGCCAAAAGAAAAATATACAATGCAAATTAGAAAATATTTGGTACTGGCCTAGGAAAAATTATGGAATTCAGTCAACGCTATGAATAGAAGAGGACGTTTACCATTTAATGCATTCGTGAAAAGGATGAAATGCTGAGAATCAAGGATCTAAACATCCATCTCAAGAAGTTGGGGAAAGAATGGTAAATTAAACTCAAAGTGAAAGGATAAAGATGAAGGATAGATAAAATAGAGAAGAAAATAAATAAAGGACAGAGAAAAAGTCCAAAGAAATCCAAAAATAGCCCTTGCTCTTTGAACATATGAATAAAAATTTTAAATCACTTGAGAAGTGAATCATGGAAGTATGGGAAAAGGAAAGCACAAGAAATCCCCATTAGGGAGTGGGGGTGAGAGGCAGGGTGGAGGTGTGGTTCAAGTGGTAGAAAACCAAAGAACAAACCAAAGGAAGCAGAATGCCCTGAGTTCAATGCCAAGTACCAGCTCAAAAAGGTAAGGAGGAGAACTCCCCTAATATTTCACCAAGAAAGTCACTCATGACTTAAAATGGGGCTTAATGGTAGAGTGCTTGCCTACCATGCCTGAAGCCCTGGTTTCAATTCCTCAGAACCATATAAACAGCAAAAGTTGGAAGTGGGGGGTTGGGAGTTTGGACTAGAGGTAAGAGTGCTGGCCAGGTTCAATTCCTTGGTACCACATATATAGACAAAGCTGGAAGTGGTGGCATGGCTCAAATGGTAGAGCACTAGACCTTGAGAAACACCAAGGACAGTGCTCAGTCCCTGAGTTCAAGCCCCAGGAATGGAAAAAAAGGAAGGGAGGGAGGGAAGGAAGAAAAGGAAAAAAAAACAGAAAGTAAGTTATTCAGAAAACTGGAAGTAACACTGTAGTTCAAAAAGGTAGAGTATTGGCCTTGAGCAAAACAGCTAAGAGATAGCACTTGGGTCCTGAATTCAAGCCCCACTACTAACAAAATAAAAAGCTATAGCATTGTTCTTCTAATCATCAGTTCCCTGAAACACAACCTAAAAACTAAGACGTCCATCTCATAGTTACAAAAAAAAATCTACACACAAATTTAACCAAATAGGGTTACAGAACTGTATGATAAAAGAAGTACAAAGCATTAATGAAATAAATTGAAAATGCTGCAGAAATGGAAGAATATTTCATACCCACGGATTAGAAGAATGATCATGGCTACAATATCACACTGTCTACTGCAAATTTAACAAATGACCTGATCCCCAAATTAGAACAAATACAAAAATTTGTGTGAAACCATCAAAAATACTCTGAATAACCAAAGAAATCTAGACCATAAATGATAAATTCGAGGTATTATAACATCTGACTGCAACTATATTTTAATTAAAGAATTTATTAATATTGATTTTTACATCATATTTCAAATGACATATTTAACAAACAAATATTCAAGAAGGGAAACTATATACAATCACTGGCACTTAGATTTGAGAACATATTTAAAATTAGGCTGAGGGTTTGTATGTCATAGATACATATTCATCTATGTAATAAAACCTGTCTATGGAGTCATAAATTTTTATGTCTATGTGGTTGTGTTTTTATTTCCAGTACCATGTCCATAGCACTGGGTACACAAATATTGAGTCCTCACTCTTGTGCTGTTTGGATCCAATAGCCACATATTCAGTATACCATGCGCCTTTTGTTCCTTAGGTCTTGACTTGTATCACTCAACATGATTCGCTCTAGATTCATCCACTTCCCTGAAAATGCCATTATTTTATCTTGTATGTTGGCTATGTAGAATTCCATTGTATATATATACCACATTTTCTGTATCCATTCATCTGCAGTAGGGGCATCTGGATTGTTTCCATCTCCTGGCTGTTGTGAATAGTGCAGAGATGAACACAGCTGAGCAGGTGTCCTTATCATATCTTGGGTTATGATGTTCACGATAGATGCCGAGGACTGGTATGGCGGGATCGTAGGGAAGGTCTATTTTCAGTTCTTTAAGAAACCTCCAAATTGCTTTCCAGAGTGGCTGATCTAGCTTCCAATCCCACCAGCAGTGCAGTAGGGTTCCTTTTTCTCCACAACCCTGCCAGCATCTCTCATTGTCTGAGTTCAAAATCTTGGCCATTCTTGTGGGGGTAAGGTGATACTTAAGGTTGTTTTTATTTGCATTTCCTTTATGATCATGGATGATGAACATTTTCTCATATGCTTTTCTGCCATTTTAATCTCTTCTTCTGATAAGTCTCTCTTTAGTTCCCTTGCTCATTTAGTGAATGGTTTGTTGGGTTTGGGAGGGATTAGTTTCTTGAGTTCCCTGTAGATACTGGATATTAAGTATTTGTCTGATGTATTATTGGTAAATATCTTTTCCTAGTTGGTTGGCTGTCTCTCTACTTTAGTGTCTATGCTTTTATCTGTGCAGAAACTTTTTATTTTTAGGTAGTCCCATTTATTGAGTCTCTCTCCAATCTGTTGTGACCCTGGGATTCTGTTCAGGAATCTTTTGCCTGTGCCTATGAGTGCCAGTGGCTTTAATTATTTTAAGGAATGTACCTCTTATTCCTATTTTTTCTAGTGCTTTCAACATGAATGGATGTTGTATTTTGTCAAATGCCTTCTCTGCATCCAGAAAATGACAGCAACTATTTTAAGAAGCTCTTCAGCTCAAGGCTACCATCCTACCCCTGAGTCTGGGCATTGTCCCTGAGCTCTTCAGCTCAAGGGTAGGGCATTAGCCTACCTAACACCCTACCCTTGAGTCCAGCCCCACTTCCCTTTTTCTAGAGGTTAATCGCAGGTCATTTTGTGCCTAGGCTGGCTTTGAATCTTGATCCTCAGATCTCAGCCTCCTGAGTAGTTAGGATTACAGGCTTGAGCCATTGCACCCAGCCTAAAGAAACTTTTTTTGCCAGTCCTGAGGCTAAAACTGTCTTTAGGAATTCTCTAGTGCTAGTGCTCAACCACTTGAGCCACAGAACCACTTTCCAGCATTTTTTTTGTATGTGGTACCAAGGAATTAAACCCAGGGCTTCGTGCATGGTAGGCAAGCACTCTACCACTAGTCCACGCTTCCAGCCTGAGTTCTTTTGGGTTTTATAATGTATCATTTTTAAAATCTGAGGCTACAGTGGAGCTGAGAGGCAGAGTACATGATTAGAATGCATGAGACCTTGAGTTGAATCCCCAACACCAAATAAAGTAGCTGGTTTAATTAACAAAATTTTAATGATAGGCTTTTTTATGGTGCTAGGTCAACTAGATAAACATTTAGGAAAAATGAGTAAATTATTCACCACATTGAGCCACTCACAGAAAGAGCAAATACAGCTGGATTGAATAATAACTCAAAAATTAAATCATAGCATATGGGATAGTTTTTCCCTTCCCAAAATATGAAAAAATGATCATTTTCCTAAGGGCATCAAGTATCGAGGAAAGCATTACTCAATGAGAGGTGACTAAAGTTGAGGGTTCTTTTTCTTTATTCTTGTCAGTCCTGGGGCTTGAATTCATGGCCTAGGCACTGTCCTTGAGCTTGTTCTTAAGGCTAGTGCTCTACCACATGAGCCACAGTACCACTTCTGGCTTTTTCTCTGTATGTGGTACCAAGGAATCAAACCCATGGATTTGTGCATGCTAGGCAAGCACTCTACCACTTAGGCTAAACTCCCAGGAGGATTCTTATACTTCAAAAGATATGTAACCCTTCTATTAAGTACAATAAAAAACATATGGAAAAAGATACTATTAAGAGAGAATCAAAATCAAATTGCAAACTAAAAAAAAATCATATCATATGTAATTGTATCCATATATTTTAATATTCATATATTTCATATAAAACTCATATATAGATTTAAAGGGGTTGAATCAAGAGTCTATAAATATCTACTATAGTCAAGAAGAGCAATAGAAAAATGGGAAGACACTTGAACAGGTACTTGGCAATGAAAGAATGGATAAGTGTTCACTAAACATAGGAAGATGTACTAAACTTCATTAGCCATTAAGAAATTCTATATTAAAAGTATAACGAAATATTGTTTTACACCAACCAGGAAATCACAGTTTAAGAAGATTGACAGCATCGAGTATTGTCAAGTATATCAATGAGAACTCTCATAAACATTTAAACAAAATTTGGCTCAATAGCTCCACACACTGAAATGCCACTCAGTGTTTGGGATTTTTTTGTTGTTCATTTTTTTATTTTAAGAAAGAACTGTTTACACAAAAAGAACACTCCAATTCATGGTTTTAATTGAAAATAGTAAAAGGATAAGTGATATACTTCTTATACGTATTTTTTAAAAGAAGGAATTAAAAATGCTAACATATAATATATAACTAAAATTATTAACATATGTTCACACTTAGTTATATGCATATTTTGGAAAATGTACACAAGAAAATACTAGTAGTTGATTTTAAGATGTAAAATAATCCTTTTGCATTTTATTTTAATTTTCATGAGCGTCTATGAATTCTACAAGAGGAACTGATTTCCTTGTTACATTTCTTTACACTTATCCCAGTCAATCTCACCCTGTCACATTCCCTTAACCTCTACCCTCTACAAAGTATCAGGCACAACAGACTTCCTTATCTCATTTTCACAGTTGCAAATAATCTCTTTAGACAGTATTCAGCCTCCTTTATCCTCCCTGCCATTCCAAACCCTGACAGTTGTTCCCACCCATCTACAGAGTTGATTTCTCTTCCCTCTTACCCTTCCCCCCCTTACTTGTCAACAGCTTTCACTGAATTTCTATGTGGTATGTTAATATATACACTTTAAATGTGTTGCAGTTCTGAGCTGTTTCTCCTTCTTCTTCTTCTTCTTCTTCTTCTTCTTCTTCTTCTTCTTCTTCTTCTTCTTCTTCTTTTTCTTCTTTTCCCCCTCCTCCTCTTCCCCCTCCTCCTCCTCCTCTTTCTCCTCCTCCTCCTTCTCCTCCTCCTCCTCCTCCTCCTCCTCCTCCTTCTTCTTCTTAGTGTTACTCCTGGGGCTTGAACTCAGGGTCTTGGCACTGTCCATAAAGCTTTATACTCAAGGCTAGTGCTCAACCACTGATCCACTCTACTTCCAGCTTTTTGGTGGTTCATTGGAAATAACAGTCTCACAGAATTTTCTGCCCAAGCTAGCTTTAAATCGTGATCTTCAGATCTCAGCCTCCTGAGTAAATAGGATTACAGATGTGAGCTACTACAGCATGGCTTATTTCATTCTCCCCTCCCTCCCCTTCTCATCTTGAGTTAAGGCAAGCACCTCTCTCTCTCTCTCTCTCTCTCTCTTTCTGTATCCTATGTTTTCACTCACATATGGAAGCTAAGCCTAAAAAACATATATATTCAAACGTATTCATAGGTATATATGACCATGTACATAATTAATAATATGGCTAAACATAAAACATGGATTGAGCTAAGCTAAGAGACTACTCAAGACAAGAATGCTTTGGCATTGTATAGTGTTTGACTTCACCATCTATGCATATTTCTTTCTTTCTATTTCTGTACTAATCCTAGGGCTTGAATTTAGGGCCTGGGTGATATCCCTGAGCTTTTTTGTTCAAGGCTAGCACTCTACCAATTAAGCAACAGTTCCACTTCTAACTTTGTTTAATTGAAGATACGAGTCTCACCAACTCCTGTCTGGGCTGGCTTTGATTGATGCTCCTCCAATCTCAGCCTCCTGAGTACATTTCTTTATAGTAATATGTGTGTATACCATATCTAATGATTACACATACACACATTCCTGCAATCATTAGTTATTTTAATATTTAAAACTGCTTTAAAAGTTATTATGTGCTTTTTTTTTGAATTTTGTTAGATGACTATCGCAGGGATCTGGAAGTATTATTGAAACATCCAGAGTCTGGCAATTATTAAAATGTCCTCAGCCTCTGAGGACATGACCAGTCTGAGGTAATGAAACCTTTTGATTTCATTGGAAATAGTCCTGCTATAGCCCTATCACCAAGAGATAGAGAGTCAACATGCAGGTCTAGTCCCACACAGGAAGAGAGGGCTCAGCTAAATAAATCCTACGCATGAGTGATTTGTTCAAACAATTTGTATACTCCCTGCCCTATGCTCAGTACAGATGAGACAGAGGAACTACAGAACCAGCACACACCACTCTCATTTTGTATGTCTTTGCAGTCATGTCTTGATCCATCCTGGTCTCTCCTTGTTCTTGATTCAAAACTCACTTGTTTACCTTTAGTTCTACTCTATCCTGTCTTTCCTTTGAAGCTACCTGCTGGTGACTTACACCTGTAATCATAGATACACAGGAGGCTGAGTTCTGAAGACTGAGGTTTGAAGCCAGTGCAGGCAGACAAATCTCCCATTAACCACCAAGAAGCCAGAAGTAGAGGTGTGGATCAAGCGGTAGAGACCAGCTTTGAGAAGAAAGGCTGAGCGCATAAGGCCCTGAGCTCAAGCCCAGTACTGGCACGGAAAGAAAGGAAGAAAAAGAAAGAGAGAAAGAAAGAAAGGAAGAAAGAAAGAAAGAAAGAAAGAAAGAAAGAAAGAAAGAAAGAAAGAAAGAAAGAGAAAGAGAAAGAAAGAAAGAAACAAAGAAGAAAGAAAGAAAGAAAGAAAAAGAGAGAGGGGGGAGAGGGAGGGAGGAGAAGGGAAGGGAAGGAAGGAGAGAAAGAAAGGAAGGAAGGAAAGAAGAAAGAAAGGTCTACATGGGGTTTTTATTTGGAAGATGGCATTTTAGGTTTATCATTGTTTCGTAGTATTTAGTTTACTTCCATTTTTAGCCTCACATCAGTAAGCAATCACTCTCTCCCCTTTAAAATCCAAATTCTGGACCTTAGTACGCTAGGCCAACATTAGTCAACTCCAAGTTATCTGCATGATGCAGTTTGTATGTTGGTATTGTTGGAAATATACAGTGACTCTCTGGTATCAGAAAATGAATACACAGGAGAAAGAGCAGCTTTCATCAAGGCCTTTTCCTTCTATACAGAAGGGTGATCTGCCACTCTCCTCAGAGTGAGGCAGGCCTGGTTGATCAGATCAATATTCATCCCAACCCAGATGACATCTGTGATTTGTTCAAACCATTTGTATACTCCTTACCCTCTACTCAGTACAGATGTGATAGAGGGACTCTGTGCTAAGGAGTCGGGTGAGGAGATCATATAAGGAAGCTAAAATGCTTTCTGGTCATCAGTGGAGGAAAAGATGCACATTCTTCTCATCCTTGCAGTCTGGGAGTGGGGCTGGGAGCAGGCTGCTGGGAAGTACAGTTTGAGGAGATGGGTAAAGTCAATGGAAAGTGTTCACTGAAGGGGAGGGGTCTATTCTTTAACACTTTTAGTAAGGACTCGTCCCATTGGCATGGCCAACTGGTCACAACACAGGTGATAGTGATAGTGAAAACCAAGAATTTGAGGAACTATCAGTACAGAATGATGACTGCAAAATTGAGATAGTTTATATTATTAGGAAGTACAAAGGAGTTACCACTGAACAGTTTATGAATACAATGTTGCGGGGTCAAGAGTAAAGATAACAGTCTCCCAGACTTTTCTACCCTGGTTGATTTTGAACCTTGATCCTCAGCTTCCTGAGTAGGACTGACTACTCATTGGTATGAGCCAAGCTGGTGCCTGGCTTCATCACTGCTGTATTATAATTATTTGACTCCCACACAACTTAGATGAGAATAAAATCTGAATATAAAATCTCTTCAAGGGAGCAGGGAGTTTGGGCTCCTGGGAGAGTACTGCCTAGCATGCACGATGACCCGGATTCGTTCCTTGATGCCACCTATACAGAAAAAGCCGGAAGTGGTGATGTAGCCCAAGTGGCAGACTATTAGCCTTGAGCAAGACCAAGGACAGTGGTCAGGACTTGAGTTCAAGCCCCAGGATTGACAAAAAAATCTCATCAAACTCACAGGCATTGCCTAAGTGTGGAGTTGGGCTTTTTAATAAAAAATCTTTTCATATTTTATATTCTTTTGGCTTGATTTCAGTGTCTGTATACTGTCCCTGAGCTGCTTGTGCTCAGAGCTAGTGCTCTACCACTTGAGCCACAGTGCCACTTCTGGCTTTTTGCTGGCTCACTGCAGATAAAAGTCTCACAGACTTTTCTTCATGAGCTGAGTTTGAACCTTGACCATCAGATCTCAGCCTCCTGAGCAGCTAGGATTACAAGTGTGAGCCACATGTGCCCATGCAGTTAAGGCCCCTTTTGTTTTAGAGGCATGTGCCTTACTCTCTCTTCATTCCTGATTGACTTCTACAGGTGTGTCTTGCTCTGGCAGCACTGCTAGCCACTTCCTCCCCACAGCTGCAGCTTTGTCAATTCTCGGTGAATTAGCCATCCAGTCATCTGATGACTCAGCAAATGGATTTCCAGCAAATTACCTCCTAGTTATTTGACTTTTAGCAAATTAGCCATTTAATAAATTAGTTTTCTTTGGATTGACCTAGATCTGTGGGCAATCTCAGTTTCTAAGTAACGTTTTAGAACAATACCAACTGAGAAGCCAGGTGCTAATCCTGAGTAGCTAATCCTAGCTACTCAGGAGGCTGAGATAGGAGGATAATTATTTGAAGACAGACTGGAAAGGAAAGCCCTTAAGACCCTTATCTCCAGAGCCAAAAGTGGAAGTATAGCTCAGGTGATAGAGCACTAGCCTTAAAGCAGAAGACTCAGAGTTCAAGCTCCAGAAATGGCATGCGCACGTACACACAGAAATACACACACACACACACACACACACACACACACACACAGATAGCAATTGAGAACAGAGCAGAGAGAGCAGAGTCACCACATTTGTTAAAGAGAATTAGGACGTTTAACACTGTAAGTGCACTTGCACTCTCCCTCCTATGTCCTCTCTTGCTCCCACCCACCTCTCTTCTCCCTTCTCTCTTTCTCTTCAGCTCTAATATCTACAACAGCCAACATAGACTGGGCTTTGGTCAAATACACATACCATCCCACATGCTTGTATCAACCCTAAAAGGTAAAGCATCTCTCCGTGTCCATGGTAGACTGGTTCCAGAACCCCCACAGTCACCAACATATGAGAATGCCCAAATCCCCTTTCTAAACAGCACAGATTGGGGCCGGGAGTTTGGCCTAGTAGTAGAGTGCTTGCCTAGCATGCATAAAGAGCTGAGTTTGATTCCTCAGTACCACATACATTGAAAAAGGCTGGAAGTAGTGCTGTGGCTTAAGTGGTAGAGTGGTAGCCTTGAGAAAACCCAGGAACAGTGCTCAGGCTCTGAGTTCAAGCCCCAGGACTGGCAAAAAACAAAACAAAACAAAAACACATATTTGCATAAACTTCCATATACTCTCCCGGATGCACAGATATCCTCTCCTGATGTGAAGTAAATGGTTTGCAGCTACACTGTTCTGTTTAGAGGATAATGCAATGGGGGGAAAGGCATGCACATTCTGTTCAGAAGCGGTTCAGCTGCAATGGGTTCAGCTTGTTGGTGGCTTGTGTCTGCAGATGCAGGTCCCATGGATACAGAAAGCTTGCTGAATGCGCAGTCCCTGTAACATACAAGAGGAAAGCTGAAGAATAGAGAACTCTGAGGCCCTGGTGGCTCACTCCTGTAAACCTAGCTACTCAGGAGGCTGGGATTTGAGGATCCAGGTTTGATGCCAGCTTGGGCAGGAAAATCTGTATGACTATTAGCTTCCATTCAACACCAAAGCACTAGGGAAAAAAAATAAGCCAAAGTTGGTGATATGGCTTCATGGTAGATTGTCAGACTTGAGTGAAAAAGTGCATGGGTCCTAAGTTCAAGTTCTGGGACTGGCACGTACACACACACACACACACACACACACACACACACACACACACACACACACACACACACACACATTAAGTGACTCAACGCCACTGAGTTAATACACAACGGAATGAGCAATAAAATCCTACCCCCAGCAATTCCCTGGTGGTTGCTAAAATTTGGTACAACTAGAAGGTAAAAAAAAAAAAAAAGATGGTGTCAGAACTACAGTGCAACAGGGTGGAACAAGCCAGAGGCCAGAAGGAGAGAAGGGAAAGAAAGAAAAAAATAAGAAGACTGAGCTCCTACTCTGTGCTAAGCACTGGGGCCAATACTTTTCCTAAGCCTAGGAAAGTAGAAGCAAGCCGAAGGGAATAGACTCGGTCACAAAGAGGACATGCTAGAATCAGGCTCAGCCTTAGACAGATCTGGCTGCAAAGCCATGGACAGACAGTGCAAAGCTTGCAGATGAGTAGCTTTGAGAAAACAGAAAGAGTTCCTGTGTGTTGGGAGCCAGAGTGGAATCAAACTGTACCTTGATTTGCATCAGACAATGGCTTTATTGTCTTATTGTTTTCTGGCCTTATTCTGTTTAAATGACCTGAGATTTACCATATGAATGTAACACCTGGAAGTTCCTTGGGTCTCGAGAAGGGAAGAAGCAGGAGTTGAATAAACGAGGCAGTCTTTACTTGGGCTGCAGACATCCCGGACCCGGTGTGTCTGTCTCTCTTCTATTTTTTCCTAGTCCTTGCCCCCTATTTCAGGAACCCCAATCTGCGAACCCTGGTTTGCTGCCGGCTGGCCCCGGCACCTGTGTACTCAACACAATGTCTGACTCCAGCAGGAAAATGACCTCTTTTCGCCCCAGATGCCACTGTAGAAATGCCCAACTGCTTGACTCTTGGAAGAATAGTCTAGAGTCCACGTTCTGCCACTTGGTGGTTACCAGGCATTACAGCCTTTCCACTACCCCGTAGTCAGTAGCAGCCCACCAAGGCATTTAACTTTGCAGAGCAAACATTGGTTATCAGTTAGAATTCTTATCAAATGTCAATCCATGCTCTGCCATAATAGATGCCTAATTAATATGTCCTCACAGGTTGCTGGATGCCAATTAAGTGCTTAAACAGTCCTTTCTATTTTATTGCACGAGACAGTAATTGTACATTTCTCAGTTAAGTAACTTTGGAGTTAATTTTATGGTGGGCTTTTTGGAACATAATTGATATGTGCTCCTTTGATGTTGTTAAAGCCTATCAGTCCCTTCCTGAAAACAAAAATCAAATTATTCATCTCTAGGAGATGTAGGTACCATACACATACAGATGTAAAACAGGATCAAGAGGGATGGAGGAGAAGGAAAGAAAGAAAAGCAGTTCCACAGTTTCCTTCCTTCCTCCCTCGGTCCCCTGTAGTGCCTTTCTGGAATATTCTGGGAAGGGATCCTGCTTGCCTGGGACACCTATAGGACACCCAAGTAGGGATGTGTGGATGGCTGAGCCTTCAGTCCTGCACGCAGAAGACACATATGCATATAAATATCTAGTCATCAGGTTTGGCTATGGCTTTCACCAGAGGAATTTAAAACACTTAGCTAAAGAGAGGCCAGAGAACTGAGCACAAAGGAAATGTTGGACGCACTTAGCCTGGAGTAGGAGAGACAGAAACAAGCCCTTCACCTTGACCAGAAGAAGTAGGTCATTGATTCAGTAACTGTATCTCAGCTCCTGCCCCATCTCAGCCCAGGGATGCAGCAAACCCATAGATGCTCTAGCTGCTCCCTGTTGGATTCTGCCAGTAGAGGGCACTGGAGAGAAACTGCAAGGTTGGCAGAGGGCTCAGGGTTTTGCCTCCTCCTGTAGATCTCCTTACCCCATCCAGGCTTCTTCACCCCTCCGAGGGTAGGCAGAAATCAGGTGCATTCTGCAGAGATGCTCATCCGATCCACCCTCATCCACTGGAGAGAGCCCAGCCCTGGGCCCAACCTCACTCAGCAATCTGGGGCCTCTTCTGCTGACCTTAGAGATTTCAGACATCCATTCTCTTCCTTCATTCCTCCATCCGTGGGGTGAGAGCTCATTCCTGATACCACTCACTATGTCTGTGACACTCTAGAATCCCTTTGCGTGTTTTAGTGACAGACTTTCACAATGGTATAGCTTGTGAGAAATGCTTTATATTAAATGTGCTCTGATTATTGATAATCCCTGTCCTATGACAGTACCCAGGTTGATGAGGAAACACAGACTAGACCTGGAGAAACCTTTGCCAAGGACCATGGCACACACCTGTACCTAAAGAAAAAGGATGAATGGGTGAGGGGTCAGGTCTGGGAAGAAGGAAGGACTGGAAATGAGGAAGCCCTGTCACCAGCCTGGCAAGGGAGGGTTGGAATCTGACTCTTTCTAGCAGGTTACCTAGCTTCTCTGTGCCCCGGTTTCCTCATTATGGAGCGGGGGGGAACTTGCTGGGAGCCCCTGCCTTGTCAATTTGCTTTGTATATTTGATATTACATGGAAGTAGAGTGTCTGGCAAGAAAGAAAGGGGGAAAGAAAGCTCAAGTCCACACATCCACAAACACTGTCCTTGGGAGAAGTGGAGAGAGGTGGGTGAGGAAATGATGCTCAGAAAGGCTCGCGCCTGCCCAGGACCACACAGCCAGCTCTGGCAGCTGCTCCCTGGGGACCCACAGCTGGGACAGGGAAGTGAATGACCTGCTCCACACAGCTGATGTGGGAGCTGCAGGTCACAGGTCTTGGGCCTGCCAGTCATGCCAGGAGCTGCTCAGGTAGCATGGGCGGCTCACTGCATACTCTCCTCCCCAGTCCTGACCACGATGTCCTCAAGCTGTTGGAGCCAAGGTTGTGCCTTCACATACCCTAGGGCTCCTCCAGAGGCAATACCCACCCACAAACCCCTCTCCAGAGAGCTGAGAAGGGGGCTTTCAGGAGATCAGCCCCCCCCCTGGCTGTATGAGAACACGCCTGGGAGGGGGCCTCTCAGATAAGGGTGGGGAGGGATGTGTTTCATCAAGATTGTGGAAGGAAACCCTAGGATCTGGGTGTTGTGGCTGCCATGGGGAAAGCTTGAACAACCTGAAGGCAAGGAAAGCTGCATGGTGAGGCTTCTGTGTACATGGATTTGAGAGCATGTGAGATCATGAGGATCCCCTCATGCCTTGCATCTGTAGGCTGCAAATCATGTCACCAGCAATCCCAGCAGCCCTCCTTCAGCTGTCCACCTGTGGGTGCCCAGGCCTGGCTTCCTAGCCTCCTCCATGCTCAGCACACTCCCAGGGAATTCAAGGATTATTCATATATAAGAACCCCCCCTGCCCCAGAACTAGAACAGAACTTCTATGATTTGAATACATGTTGACATCTATGTCATGATGAAGTAAGGAGGTCAGGTGTGGCTGGCACCATCTTGGCCACATGGTGGATGGCAGGCTCTGGCATCTTGTCTTCATGGTGGGGGAATGAAAAGCCACCACCTTCCAGGTGAGGGGTGTGCCTGAATCCCTGGAGAGAGGGGTGGGCAGTGGCTTATAGGTTATGAGACCTGTCAGTCCAGAGCCTGGGGCTGGGAGTTTCCTGTGACCCTGACCTTACCCTGTTTAGATCTGGACCAGCAGAGGCAACTTTACACCATGCCACAGGTCTCTGTGTTCACATCCTGTCCCTTGTTCTCCAGTCACCATGGAGTCCCAATTCTGCTCTCCATTACTTTCCTCTCTGGCTTATTTCCTATGCTAAGGGTATTTGCTGGCTGCTGGTCTTTGGGTCCCCCATGCAGTCAGTGGACTTTTAATAAAGACTCCAAGATTTGACCTCTCAAAATCCTGCCTTGTCTGTATTCAAACCTTACAACAGTTAATCAGCACTGTGTGAGGACCACTGGCCTGGGTCAGTCAGACTAAAGCTTTAGCATCCCTAGGAGTTTGAAAGGATGCTACCCTGCCTGTTCTGCCCTGGACCTGTGCGCTCTTTCCTGGACCCTGATTTGCAGGGTCCTGGCCAATGATTTGCAGCTATCTGCATCACAGGGCCTATCACCACTGACTCCGGGCCCCTCCTAGAGTGTGGGTTGGAATACTAAAAACCACAGGCCTACAATAAGTCCACTGCAGAAGTATGGCTGGGGCAGGACCAGAAACCAAGTTCAGTGTCCCTCAGCCAAGCCATGTAGTCCCGCACTCCAGGGGGTAAAGGTCAGAGCTGGGCTGGATGAGCCAACGCAGCACTGACACAACTCATGAGAGTCAAGAGTCCATTAGGAGCTAGAGATGGTGAGCACCTCAGAAACAACCCACGTCCTTGTAGACTAGACTGAGGGCTCACCCAGATCTCCCACCAGGGAGAAGCTTGGGCTTGCTGAGAGAGAAGACCTCACTCACAGACCTTTGTAAAGCCACGCCTTATATAAACAAGCTCAAGTGGGTGTTGAGGTTAGGGTATGGCTGTGTCTTCTCCTGCTGGAAATTTAGTCCAGTGTGGCTATGGCCACACTGGGAGACACAGCCCTAAGAATAGATTCATGTAACTCTCACAGGGATTTGACTTGCTCCTGACAGAGCTGGTTATTTCAAACAACAACAAAAAGAACCTGTTCTCTACTGCCTGGCTTTCCTGTTTTGCCATCCCCTTAGCTCCCATCCACCTCCTTGTGACACCCCTTGCCATGAGCTCCTTACCAGATGCCAAGCCAACAGAGCCATCCAATCTCAGCCCTTTCAATCTCCAAAACAGTGAGCTGCAGACACCTCTTTTATTTATAAAGTACCCAGCCAGATTGTGTTATAGCAACTCCAAGTGAACTCATATAAATGACTTCGTGGTTTGCTTCTATTCCCCACCTCAAGCTGAGACGTGTGTGTTCAAAAGCCTGCCAGTACCAAACTCACAGATTTTGATGCGCCCAATTATTTTTAAAATAGCTCAGACAAGCCAAGTTTTTAGCCATGTAAAGTCTACCTGCGTCGATGTCATTCCCAGCCCCAACTAATAGCTGTTAGCAATGGATAGGATGAGGTCTGTGCAGTCAAAGGCTCTAAGATGCCCAGGACTGTCTGGGCTGTGCATTCAGACCCCACTCCACACTGCTGAGTGACAGAGCCCCCCACAATTCCCTTCCATACCAGGAGATCCCTCATTTCTCCTGGGAACTCTCTTGGCCTCATTCCTTGCCAAGTAGTAACCCTGAGTCCAGTAGATTGATTCTTGCTGGATGAGCCTTCTCATGCATACACCAACCCAATGCCTAAGACCTGTGATGGCTGACTCTAGCAACTTTATCCCTTAACCCAAATTGATTTGCCCTTAATGAACCCTCAAATTACCACTGAAGAATGGGGCACTCTCTTGGGGGAAAAAAGGGGTAGGTAGGTACAAAGAATGAGCCAGGTACCAGTGGCTCACACCTGTAATCCTAGCTACTCAGGTGGCTGAGATCTGAGAATCAAGGTTTGAAGTCAACCCAGGCAGGAAGTCCATAAGATAAGGCCTTATCTCTAATTAACTACGAAAAAGCTGTGGCTCAAGTGGAAGAGTACTAGTTTTGAACAAAGCAAGCTCAGAGACAGCTTTCAAGCCCTGAGTCCAAGCTCTAGGACTAGCACAAAAACAAAAACAAACAACAAGAAACTCAATCCCTGAATAGATTTAGTGAATCGCTAGGGGGTGTGGCTCCATTTTAGAGCACTTTGCTGGTACTTGTGAGGCCCTGAGTTTGATTCTCAGAGTTCTCAACTGCAAAGAAAGGAAGAGAGAGAAAGACGGGGGTGAGGGAGGGAGAGAGAGAGCACACAAGCACTACAAGCAAGAGGGGGATAGGGTAAAACTTGTAATTTATATATGGATGGGACAAAACTGACTGTTCTTGTTTTCCAAATACTTTTTGCCAGAGATCACACCACCATTGATTTTCCCCCACTGCTTTGAAATGCCCTTTATATTATAAACTAAATTCATGTACTACTTGTGTATGTTTCTACATGGGAATGTTATCCATTGATGTGCCTAACTTCTGTACCAAACTGATTTTATTCCAATAATTGTCCCATTATAATGTATTTTCCTATCTGAAGCAAGTTGAATATCCGGATGTATTTTGTATGAATGTTCTAGGTGCATTATTTTACATAAATTAAAGGAATCATTCAATAAAATGCATAAAAATAAAATCAGACCCCATCTTATTTTTTTTTATTTGGGCTGGAATTGTTATTCCCAGACTACCCCAAGGAGAATCGCACTTGGGTCCCTTTACCCACTGATTGTAGATGCCAAAAGCTTATTTTGAAATTTATTTAAAGGACAATTCACACATTGGTGGGAGGTGAATTCTCACTCAGGGACAAGCCAGTATTTATACCACTCTCTGTACCTGCCAACACAGAAAAGACACTCGCAGCAGCCTGGGAGGTTGGAAGTGAGAAACACAGACACTGGAGCAGAACCATCATTGGAGGGCCATGTCATTCAGGCCCGGTCCAAGGGGCAGACCTGGCCAATCAGAGCTGTGCATTTTGATTGGCATGGGGAGTGTTTTAGAGGAGAGCATATTTCCCAGTCAAAGACACAGGTAGGTAGTGATACTTTTCTCAGGTTTTCTAGGAAGATCCCTACTTTTCTCTAGGGTATGACCAGATACATTGTACTTTAGAGGAAAGAGACAGACCCTGAGAGGAAGTCTGGAGCAGACCCAAAAAAGAAGGGAGTTCCGAACAACGGAAGAGACTGATAATGACATCCTTACAATCTTCTTTAAGGCCAAAGCAAGCCACACCAGAACACCTTGTGTGTAAGCCCGTTTGCATGTTTTTCTACCATCGATATGAGTTAAATGCGTGTGTGTACACAAGCAGATCCTGGGGCTTGAATGCAGGGCCTGGGCACTGTCCCTGAGCTTTTTTAACTCGTCTGGCACTCTACCACTTGAGCGACTGCTTACTTCCACCTTTTTGGTAGTTAATTGGAACTAAGTGTCTCACAGACTTTCCTATCCAGGCTAGCATCAAACTAGGATGCTCAGCTCTCAGACTCCTGAATATATAGGATTACAGGCACGAGCCATGGATACTTGGCTTGCTTGAGTCAATCCTATGGCTTCATCTTTTGTTCATTTTTGAGTTGGTTTCTCCATTTTGTACTTCAGATTGCTTCATGGTTTGTCTTCTCCATGATCAGCTGGTACCCAGGCAGAGGACCTGGGGTTTGTAACCATCCTGAGGGTGTCTCTGGATCATTCCTAGAATCCCTGCCCCTAGAACTCACAGGCCAAATTCTGAAGGGCACGAGAGGAGAGTAATTGCCACATTTCCTAGGATAGGTTCACAATGGGGTACAAGTACCTCCACCTCTCTCTAAGAAGCACCTAAGTCAAACATTGCCAGTTGATTCCCTTCGTTGAAATGAGACCTTCCTGGCTATGTTGTAACCAGCTCATTTCATATCACCCTTCCCAACCTCTAACAACCATCCCCACCTTCTCTTCCCAACCACCACTAACATAGAAATAGCTCTGTAATGACACCCAGCCCTACTGAGCACCATTCTCCATTTATCTCATTATAAATGAAATGATCTTGTTATTTGGGTAAACTGGGAACAGAAACACCCTGTGTCAGATGGTACGGCATAATTCTCCCTCGTTGTTTCATTACTCTGAAAGGAGTTGGAGGTTCTGCCTCCAAAAGTCTGCTTCTGTTTTCAGATCTTGGAGGACTATGACTCAGCTATGTCTCAGCTGCCATGAACAGCCTGTCCTCTCTTAGAGGGAGCCTTCCATAACAACTTCCCTGGCTTTACCTGCCTGGTAGCCAAAGGCTTTTGAGAAGTGGTAGCCAGGCCGTAAACCTCATCCACACATGGGGAAAGGAAACAACTTACCTGGTGCTACAACCCAGGTAAATCAGGATCTTGAGAATATGATGATGCCTAAATGACAGCACAGGGGATTTGAGTGCTGAATAGCACTAGTGTGGCCAAAAATGATATCACCTGTGTCTTCAGAATGGAAATCGTGCAACATTTCAGCTCCAGCCAGCAGACCGCAGAAAATAAAACCAGAATCTAAGAGGCCAGGAGCCTGAGTCTTAGTCGATCTATTCCATTTACTGATAGATTAAAAAAAAAAGCCAGGGACTAGTGGCTCACACTTGTTATCCTAACTACTCAGAAGGATGAAATCTTCAGATTGCAATTTGAATTCAGTCCAAGCAGAAAAGTCTGTGAAGCTCTTCTCCCCACTTCACCACCAAAAAGCTGGAGTGTGGCTGCAGCTCAAGTATTAGAATGCTAATCTTGAGGGGAAAAAGAAAGGAAAGGAAAGGAAAGGAAAGGAAAGGAAAGAAAGAAAGAAAGAAAGAAAGAAAGAAAGAAAGAAAGAAAGAAAGAAAAGCAAGCTCCTCTGCGGCAGTGTCTACACATTGAGTTCAAGATCCAGGACGAGCACAAAAGAGAGAGAGAGACAGAAAGAGAGAGAGAGGAAGGGAGGGAGGGAGGGAGGGAGGGAGGGAGAGAGAGAGAGAGAGAGAGAGAGAGAGAGAGAGAGAGAGAGAGAGAGAGAGAGAGAGAGAGAGAGAAATAAGTAAACCAAGAATCTACTAATGGGAATGGGACAGTGTTCATTCAGTGAGCGGATATGTGCAGGCTTGGACAGGGACAGCTAAGGACAAGCAGGCCCCAGCCACACCATCCATCCTGGTTGTGGGACCCCCATCCCAGGACAAGGCTGACTGTGAGCCAGCTTCTCACCTGTCCTGGATGCAGCCTTCTACCTAAATTCTCCAGGCTTGTACTCTTCCACTTGAGCCATATCCCTACTTCCAGCTTTTTGCTGATTAACCAGGGATAAGTCTCACAGATTTGTCTGCCTAGGCTGGCTTTAAACCATGCCTCTCACATCTCATTCTCCTAAGGAGGTAGGATCCCAAGTGGAAACCACTGGCACCTAGCTCATTATACTTATCTACATCACTATAGCATTTCATAAACTATGTGTCAGAGGCTCACACCCGTAATATCAGCTACTCAGGAGGCTGAGATCTGGAAGATCAAAGTTCAAAGCCAATATGGGCAGAAAAGTCCTCAAGACTCCAGATCTAAAAGAATTAACAAAAGCCAGGTTGCTCAATTGCTGGAGTAGCATCCTGTCCATCAGGAAGCCCTGAGTTCAAATCCTGGTACAAACAGCAAAAGGGCAAACAAAAAAAAAGGAAATGTCATGGAAGCTGGAAAAGTGTCCTTTCTTTTCTGCCTAGAACTGGGTGCTCCATAATGTAAGGTGAATAAAGCACCTCTAGACCTTCACTTGGGCCACAGTAGAAAACCCCTGCAGGGAGGAGACTGCAAAACCATTTCTCCTTCACTCCTTCCCTATCTCCTCACAGCTGGAGCCCCAAGCCCTGCATGTGGCATGCCCTTAGCAGTAGTCTGTGATCACTGGTCAGTGAAAGGAAGGGAGCATGGAGCTATTTCTTGACAGCCCCGGAGCCTGAACGGTCTCAAGGGCCTTGCAAGGAGCCTGTGCCACTGGCAGTGCGCACAAGGCCTAGGAGACACAGCAGACAGGAAATCAGAGAGCAAGAATAGGTCTTAAGGCTACAGGGAGCAGACGAATAGGTGTTCAAGTTCCCTGCACTGGGCTGTTCCTGGCCTGCTCTACCCCCTACAACTGGAAGCCTACCCGTGAACTGAAAAACATACCAGCACCTGCCTCCCCAGGGTTGTGAGAGGGCAGAGACATCATATGTCACAGAGGCATAGAGCAAGCTGTAATAATCCCCATGTCGCTACTGACGGTACAGGGCTGAACGTGTTCTCCCTCGTGTGGCCAAATCTGGAAGTACAGGGCCAGCCATCACCGTCTGTGCCTGCGCGCCTTCGGCCCCAGCTTTTCCCTGGGAAAGTTGTGACACTCGTAGTTAGGCCACGAGGCTCAGGAATCCTTGCTTCCTGTGCGAACTTTCCCCTCTGAAAGACTGGCGAAGAGAAAAACGTGTTGGGACAGGAGGAAGAATTCGGGGTGCAGTTTCCGTTTTACAATGGACTGGACCTGGCTGAGCTCTTGGACCTACTTGTCCAAGCTGCAGTGTCTTTGGAAACAAAGTCATCGAGGGGACCTCTGACAACAATGTCGCACCTGGGGTGTCCAGACAGCCCCCGGGGGCGCGGGAGTGTAGGAGAAAGTCTGATCTGCAAACAGCGATGAGCTACAAAAACAGGCTTGTGACAAAGACTTGAAAGCCAGTCTGGTCTGGAGCGAGGGCCGCGCGCCCTCGTGTGGCAGGCCCTGAGAATGCACGTCCTGTTGGCAGGCTGTCCAGCCTGAGGCCTGAGGGCCTGCAATGGGAAGGAAAGACCACAATGAGGGGACAGGAAGGGAGGGAGGGAGGCACACAGCCCAAGAGACAACCCTTACACCTGGCAATTACAACTTGCAATTGGGAGTGTCCAGGGGACTGGAGATATCCACTTGATTGTGAGACACTGGTTGTTATTTGGTGCAAGCACCTAATAACAATAACACACTAGGGAAACTTGACCCAATATATTTTCCCTAGTACATGATGTAGGGGACACGACACCACAGGAGGGATGAGTTCCGGACACTGTTTTGCTTAGGATGGGTGAACACTTGTCAAAAGAGGGGCCCGCCCAGTTTACCTTTGCTTTCTCCTTCCCCTCTCCCTGCTGCCCCCAGCAAAACTGTTTGTGACACTGAATGTTGCAGCTAAGTTTCCCCATTCTGATGTAGCTTTGGTGTGGTTCAATGAAATTTCCCTCTCCCAACCCCAAGCAACCCTCTGTGGAGGACAAGAACGAAAACATTCTGTGATATGATAACAGATTTTAGAGGACCCTGCATTTTCATGTAGTTAGAGCTAGGGAGAGGCAGAATAATAGCTTGGGCCAGCACTTCAGGGATTAATGGGCTAGAAAGCAGCCATCTGTGCAATTTTAAATCATGTACAAGTCACATATTAAAATATGAAAACAAGTGAACTTAATATTGATAATCCAATAGGAGATAACTTCTTTTGATATGTAATAAATACAAAGTTATAAATAAAATTTGTTTTTCTGCTCCTGCTACTGCAGTTGGAACTTACAGCCTCAAAGTCAGCCCAGCTTTTTGTTGGTTATTTGGAGATGCCTTATCCTTGAGGACTTTTCTGCTTGGCCTGTTTTTGAACAATAGTCCTCTGGGTCTCAGCTTACAGAGTAGCTTGGCACAAGCCACTAGTTCTCAGCTTATAAACTATATATATATATATATATATATATATATATATATATGCAGGGTTCTTAAAGAAAGAGGCAAGCCTGTCACATGAAAACATGAGGCTGGCTTTTCTAGGTAAGTGAATGTCAAACAGAGGTCATTGGGTTATTTTATAAATTCCAAGAATCATTAAAACTCTTGTGATGTTCAGTTCCTAATTGGGCAGTGACAGCATGGACATGTAAATTTCTTCCTTTCCCCCCTGGCTGTCAGGAAACTCAGAGCTAAACCTGAGTGTTCTCATTTAAAAGATATCATCTCAGCCACACTTCATTATTTTTCTAATTCTTGTCCTTTAGTATTTGAACACCTTAGAAATTGCTGTTCTCTGAGATTTTCACTTCTGGGTTATCCATATGTAAGGAAGCTTGTACATTGCTCCAGTAGATGTCAGCATTGTATAAGAGAAGAACCCAGCCATAGCTCTTTTAACCTTCCTTCCCCTATCAGAGCTAAATATGACTATTTAATAGCTTTGTGATTTTGATCCAGTGACTTTTGAACACCATGGGCCTCCTTTTCCCATGAGAAAGAAAGAACTGCTGTAAAAAATGAACTGGGATTAAATGTACCTTGCGAGCAAAAGGCTCGGCCATTTACCGTTTAAGTGCACGGAGCATGATGCAGGCGTCTTGATTTCAAGTTCTAGTATGTCATTTCAAGATTGTGAGCTCGGCCAGGTTATAAAGCTTCTCTGAGCCTGAGCTTCTTCCCTGCAAAATAGTGAGCCTAGTGCCCAGCTTGTGAGCTAAGTGCAGTCAGAGGGCTGCTCTGCAAAGTTACAACAGGGGCCAGTCCAGGGGTCAGTGAGGTGTGAAGTGCGGGCTGGGCATGGCACAGAACTCAGTTTGTCACCATCATTATACGCATGTGTCTGTCAGATGTTTCAACTGGGGCTTCTGGGGATGCCAAAGAGGTAGGGTTGGGTCCTGTTCCCACTGCTCCACAGAACAAAAGACTGGATGGGGGCATGAAAGAGACAAGAAGAAAGGTGACCCCCTTATAAGTAATTCCCACTTCCCCCTAATGGCAAAGACTCCCTGCGTTCCTCATATTTCCCACATGCTTTCTTGTAGAAGTTGACAAAACAATTCTAAAATTAACCAGGAGTTATAGAAAATAATGGATAGCTAAAATAGTTTGGAAAGAGGTATTGAGGGAAGTAATCTACAATGGGAGGGGTCTATGCTGGGGCTTGAATTTAGGCTCATCAGCTAGCATTCTATAACTTAGTCTGCACCTCCACTTCCAGCTTTTTGTTAATTGGAGATAAGAATCTCGTGGGCTCTGTGCCAGGTCCTGGTGGTATGGAGGTCGACCAGTTGTCTGTGTAGGGGCTGTCTTGAAATTATGACCTTTGGATCTCAGTTTTTTGAGATTACCAACATGAGCCACCAGTACCTGGCTTGTTGCATTTGATTGTATTAGGTTGTATTGCAGCAAAAGAAGTTTAGAGCTGCGAAACAAAATTAAATTACATTGGATATTCTTTCCTTCATCTTGCTCAACTAGAATAAAGCCCTGCTATGGCCTTGGGGGACCCCAGGGTCCTGAACACAGACTGAGACCCAGACCTGCCTGACAGCCTATGTCTCATTTTCTACACGAGTGGACACATATCTGCCCAGGTTGGACCACTAGGCTCTGTGCCAAGTCCTGGTGGTATGGAGGTCAACCAGTTGTCTCTCTTGTGCAGTGAGTGTTAGCACTACTTTAGTTAAAAGTGAGGAAATCTGTGGATTAGGCTTAGTCCCACAAAATTAGGAACACAAAGCCAGCTTTCTGGTATCCTTGTGTAGAATGCCATAGTGCTGAGATTCTTTTTTTTTCTGCTAATTCTGGGGCTTGAACTCAGCCTGAGCCCTGTCCTTGGGCTTTCTCAAGGCTACCACTCTACCACTTGAGTCACAACACGACTTCTGGCTTTTTTCTGTGTATGTGGTACCAAGAAATCGAACCCAGGGCTTCGTTCATGCTAGGCAAGCACTCTACCATTAGGCCATGCTCTCGGCCCCATAGTGATGGGATTCTTGATGAAGGCTCTACATGTCTTATTCCTCCCTTTTTTCTCAAGCATGAAGCCCCATGGCAACCCCAAGTGCTTATTATTGCTTCAGCAGGGGGAAAATCCAATGAAATTCTTAGAAGGCAGTATGGGTACATTTGGGAGGTTAAGCATGCAAGCCTATGAAGTCCCTGGCTTTGGACAAGTAGCCCCCACAAGATGTGCAGAGCCTGGTGTTTAAAATTTTTTCAGAGACAAAAAAACTCCATCATTTCCTCTGCCCTTAGATGCTATTTAGAAATGTGTCGGTCAGGCATAAACACTGGCCCAGACAGGAGAAAAAAAAGCTATCATGGGGAGAATATTATTTCTCCATCCAAAGCACGAGTAGTCACCCAGACTTTATTTAGGTTGCTTGCCTGAGGAGCTCTGCTCCTGTTCCTTTGTCTGTGCAGTTGCTGCCTCTGTTCCTTGGGGGAGGATGCGCCCATCAGGCCCTGTGGGCTTGAGACTTGGATAAATGGACTTCTGCCCCTCACCCTACTCCTGATCATTAGCATAGAAGGAAGGGAACCCTAAAGAAAAAAAATGGCATGAAGCAGGACCCAAAGAAAGATTGCTTAGTCTGTAAATACTTTCACTACAGCACTCCTGTTTGGGAAGGTGTAGGTAGAACCAATAAAAAAAAAAGGACTCCATGGAAAGCCTAAAGAAGGGCTTGTGCAATGCAGGGAGAGTCTCTGTAGCCCCAACTTATCTGCACTACAAAAGCAAATTGTTTGATTTCCAAAGGAATACTTTGTCACTAATGGTTGGTCTGGATCTGATACTTTGAATAATGGAGTCCCAATCCCAATTGTCTCAATCAATAAAAGGGGCCAGTCAAGTGCTGGTGATATACACTTGTAATCCTAGCTCTTGGGAGGCTGAAGATGTGAAGACTGAGGTTCCAAGTGTGGGAAGGAAAGTCCTTGCGACCCCCACCCCTTCTCAATAGGGTGCAGTGATATCCGCTATTATCCTGAGCAACATAGAGGCTGATATTAGGAGAGAATCTATTTTATGCCAACTAGGATGGAATAATCCATTAGTCTACATCTCAACAGAAAAGCTGGGCCTGGTCACTTGAGCCAGTTAACTCCACTTTGACAGGAAGCCTAAAACAGGTGGATTAACATCCAAGAATCTGGCTGAGTGGGATCAGGACTGCCTATAAAAACAAAAAAAAACAAAAAACAGTTAAGAGATATGGCCTCAAGAGACAGAGCACCTATCCAGCAAGGGTGAAGTTGAGTTCAAACCCTGGTAACACCAAAGAGAAGGAAGGAAGGAGGAAGGAGGAAGGAGGAAGGAAAGAAGGAAGGAAGGAAGGAAGGAAGGAAGGAAGGAAGGAAGGAAGGAAGGGAGGGAGGGAGGGACTCAGGATGCAGCAAACCCATTCGTGCATATTGCATAAGTGACTTATTTCCTAAAGCACTCTCCTATGTCAGGGTAGTGTGGACAGCCAGTTCATAGCTCAGTGGCTGAGATCAGTTATTGAGTACTATGTATCATGTGTTTTACCAACGTGATCCAGGAAATAGAAATTACTTTGACTTTCAATTTGAAAACATACCTACAATCTCTCTATAAACATAGTCTCACAGCTGTGTATGTGCTTGTGCGTGTGTGGGGGGGGGCAGAATTGAGGCTTTGCTTAAGAACTTGCAGTCATTTGGCTTTTCACTCAATGTTGGTGCTCTACCATTTGAGTCACACCACTTCCAGCCTTTTTCTCATTGGAGATGAGTCAGATTTGTCACTTATGTGCTGGTTTTGAACTGGGATCCTCAAATCTCAACCTCCCGAGTAGGTAGGATTAAAAGCGTAAGCCACTAACCTAGAATACAATTTCTTAAAAATAGAAAATACGGCTGGGCGAGGTGGCTCACGCCTATAATACTAGCTACTTAGGAGGCTGAGATCTGAGGATCAATGTTCAAAGCCTGCCCAGGCACAAAAGGATCTGAGACTCTTATCTCCAATTAACTTCTAGAAAACGGGAAGTGGGGCTTGGCTCAAGAGTAGGGTGGTAGCCTTGAGCTGAAGAACTTAGGGCCAGTACCTAGGCCGAGTTCAAACCCCATGACCCACCATATATAGAGAGAGAGAAAAAAAAAGTATGTAAGGCAGAGTACAAAAGTAAAATCAACTAGAATTCAATTTCTACTATCAACTAGTTGTCTCATAAACATATTTATATGTATATCCCTATTAAGATGATATTGCTTTCAAGGTTTTAAGCTTAGTCCCAGTTGTGACTTTTAATTCAGTTATAATGTGGATAATATAAAAGCAAAAATTTCAAGAGCAGTAGCTATGGAATCATTTTTATATGGATGAAATAATTCAGTCATTTTTATTGTCAGCTAGGTTTCTATTTTTTGCTTATCATTTTTGCTTCTATTTTACAGATCTTTGCACATAAAGATTTTTAATAAATAGAATGTCACTGTATGGTACAATTCTGATTACTAGAAAGCATTTCTTTTCATGTTTAGCAACCCTTTATGCTTCTATGATTGGTCCTTGGTGTGACTTCTAATGCTCCTTGGATTATGTTGCCACATGACCCTGCATCCACAGACTTTCCCTCTTGGATTTCGGCCTCACCCTATGCTCTGAACATTCCTGGCAGTTGGGACTTCAGAAAGCCTATAATTGCTTCTCAACATTAGTCATGAACAAATTTAAGAAATAACCTATATCATAGCTGCTATGACTTTTCTCATTGCAGTTCACATTTGCATTTGACCTACCTTGGTTATCAAAGTACAAACACTCAGCTGAGATTTGTCAAGGAAATGTAGAAAATTCCTCAGAACTTGGAAATACTGGGCACTTACCAGATGGTTAGTCTCAGATTGTAAGTGTATTGTCATGTGATTAAGATCTATTTGTATTTTGTTTAGCTATAAATGCACATTTGCTGAGGAAGAATTTTGCATGTTATGTCATTATTAACTATTGGGGTTTGAACTCAGGGCCTACTACTTGCTAGGCAAGTGCTCTAACCACATGGGCTACACTTCCAGCCCTGAGAATTGGTTTTGGAAGTGAGCTCAGCTGTGATGCTATAATCTGCCCTCTTGGGATGGATGAGGGTTGGGGATGCATCTGAACTGTTCCTGTGACTTCTTGCAGGCAAGCTGTCAATCATACACACATTCTGCAGAGCTGGGCAGTGAGCGAGCTTTCCAACAATGTCAAGGGGAATGAGGAGAATACAGGCTGACATTGAAAAATAATTTTGCCATCAAAGATCCATTCTGTAGTCACTGAAAGTATTATCACTGCAGACTCTCTCTTTCTCAAAATGCCTGTGTGAATAAATGCATAGGATTAAGTAATGGGGCATTTGGGGATCATTTGGGAATCCCAAAATAGTGATTTTTCATTTCCATGTCTGAGAAGTCATAGAAATTCCTCTGATGATCTCTCCCCTCCCCCACTCTTTATCTCTGCTTTCACACAGAATAGATATTAAGTGGGAGGCTACTTCATAGGAGTTGAGGATTCACAAATGAGTAGATCCTAAAGAAGAACCTAAGGCCCCATTTGGAGCTACAAAGCAGGTATTGTAAAATGTCTGGATGTTATGGAAACAAGGGAATGGAACAGGAGAGAAAGAAGTCAAGTCATAAATCTGAATGTCAAATGCAGACTCAGAAAATCAGAACTTGATGCCATTAAAGTATCGTAGAATAGTTGAGAATCCTCAAAATTAAATTCTAACACTCTAGCAGAAGGTAGAATACTTAAAAATTCCTTGCACTTCTATAGTGTTATTCTTGTAATAAAATCACTGATTTTTAAAAAAAAGGCCAGATTTTCAGAGGGAGATGCATGCAAACCAAGAAAAAACACAGGAGCAGAAAGGGGCATGAGAATTAAAGACAAAAAATGAAATCAGGCGGCTGGGAGTTTAGCCTAGTGGTAGAGTGCTTGCCTAGCATGCACAAAGACCCAAGTTCAATTCCGGGCCTTGTCACTTTCTTCTATGTGGACACAGCAGTGACTAGCCCACATGAGATGGGCCACCAATGTAACTCAAGCCTAGTCAACACACAACTATTAATTCTTGCTTCACTCCATTTTCCAAATGGAAAATACACAGTGCAAATGAAGAACCTCAAATGACCGTATTTGTTTGAACAAGAGTAAATGTGAGGCAGTATCAAACATGTGGTAATAACTCAGATGGCCTTGAAGTTAACATTGGTGTCTTTAACAGCAGCCAAAGCTGCTGTCAAGCTTTATTACCAATGCAGTTTCCTCCACAAGAATGCGCTCTACTACTGAGCTACATCTCCAGATCCCCCAAAGTTCCATTTCTACAAAATCCAGTGATCTAATTAAAAAAAAAAGCTAAGCTCATTCCTCCAACACTGAAAAATCATGAAGCAATTTATAACCAACTTTGTCAGAACTGAATGAAAAAACAAATTTAGTGCAACCAACCAAAAAAAAAAAAGGACAATGTAAAAACAGGCTTTGAGAATCTTCTCTAGGCTCCTCCCATCATCCCCTTCTCCGCTCCAGTGTATACTTGAAGACAGCACACTCCCTCCAGAAACATTGGTTCCAGAGGGCAAAGTTGAAGCCTTTACTCACAAAGAATTATTTGTCTGCCCTAACCAGTCTGAGGTTACCAGAAGTAATTCAGAATTCACTGGGGCAGAAAAGCTTAGGGCAGTCCTCAAAAACAATGTAAGGTAAATGAACTATGAAGAGTCACCTGTGGCAAAAGATGACAAACATAACAGAATGTGGAAAAAATGGAGAAAAAAAGCCAGGAAGAATTTCTCTCCAAAACTGGGGGTAACCTGGTTCTCCCTCATACTTTTATCTTCATCCTAAACTTGTTTTGTTGTTGCTGTCATTAGAAAAGTGTTTTAGTTATGTGAGAAATTCTTTCATCTTTTCATTCTGAGATGTGAGCTTCAAATCTGTTTATACTGAATAATGTAGACTGAATTTCCATTATACTCATTTTTATAATATGCACTCGTTGTTCTATCACAATATTAACAAAACATTAATATGAAAAAATATACTGATTATCCCATTAGTTACCTGGCCTTTTGCATTAAATTATTTATTGTTATTTCTACCATGTCTTTCTTGATGACCAAAAGCTGAGAGACTGAAATTCTTTTCACAAAAGAATTTAAATCTTAGCTTTCTGGGACAAAATTCACTAAACTTTACTATATAAAATGTTATTGAGTAAATTCTATTTGAGTAAATCATATTAGATTTTTTAAAATAAAAGCTTGGAGTGAAAAGACAAGGTAATGCTGCCATGAATACTGGGGAAATTTAGAAAGCCACAAAAATGCAGGGCAGCACCTTACTCTCAGTAAACATCTAAGAGAACCTGAGACAGCTTTCCACTTCCTTGGCTCAGTGGAGCACAAAGGGAAGCAAGCACTGGAAGTGTAACCCAGGACAGAGTCAACCTGTCTTTTTATTTTTGTCTTTTAGGGTTTGTCTCCTGCTCAAACTTATATATTCTGTGTGTGTGTGTGTGTGTGTGTGTGTGTGTGTGTGTGTGTGTGTGTGTGTGTCCTTCCTCTTTTCTTATAATTTTGATTACATTTGGCTTATGACATTCAAGGAAATATTCACAAAACACTAAGTAACCACAAGCCAACATATCAGGCATGCCAGAGCACACATGACTAAAACAGAGATTTATTGAAACATATCTGAGGAAAACCTCAGCTCTGAACTTACTAAATGTTGATTTTTTAATTTTTATTATAAATGCAAAGAACCAAAGGAAACCATCAATAAGTAGTCTCACCACTAATCCCATTACTAGCAACACCAGTAAAGTATGAGAATTTCTAAAAAGGACCTCCCCAAGACTAATAGGACAGAAAAGACAGAATCAGTTCAAGAAAAATCTAACTACAACTTCTATGTATACAAACAAAAGAACTGCAAACAGAATCTTGAAGAAATATTTATATTAATGATTTGAGTGTGAATTGTTTCCACCAAACCTCATGTGTTTTTTTGGTTGTGGGGCTTGAACTCTGGGCCTGGATGCTGTTCCTGAGCTCTTAAGCTGAAGGCTAGCATTGAGTCACAGTTTCATTTTCCTCATGTTAAATTTTTTTCCAACATAACATTTCTGAAAGTTAATGGGCCTCTAAGATGTAATCATGCCAAAGGTGTACCACCCTCAGAAGGGGATTTGGGTACTTTCCACACAAATTTAGTTATTTAGAGAGCCAGTTGTTAACAAGGTAGCACCTGGCACCTAGCACCTGGACTCAACCTCGTATACTCTACTTTTTCAGTGTGTGGCTGTTCCACCTTCTACTTTTCTGTTCAAGTTGATCTAACATGAAGCCTTCACCAGAAGCTAAAGGATGTTGACACCAAGATCCTAAGCCTCCCTGCCTGCCTCCAAAATTGTGAACTAAATAAACCTTACAAAAGGTGATATGTAGCTATAACAAAATATTACTCGGTCTTTTAATTGCCCACCCTAGGACTCAAACTCAGGGCCTGATTGCTGCCCCTGGACTTTTGTGCTGAAGGTTAGTACTCCACCATTTGAGCCACCACTCCATTTCTGGCTTTTCTGGTAATAAATTAGAGATAAGAGTTTCACAGACTTTCCTGTTTGATCTTGCTTCAAACCATGATCCCTGGATCTCCCAGCTTCCTGAGTAGCTAGGGTAACAGAGTGAAGCTACTAGTAGCCAGCTCACTACATAATCTCAAAGAAAAAGGGTAATTCTTAAGGACATTGTTAAATGAAATAAGGTATCTTACAATGACAAATACTGTATGAATCCACTAATAAGATGAGTGCAAAGCAGTTACATTCACAGAAACAAAAACCAAAATGATGGTTATCAAGAACTAGGGGAGAAAAAAAAGAATATTCAAAATACAACAGGAGTATGGTGGTTATCTCAGACACAAAGTAAGGCAGGACTAGAATGGAGAATTTGAAACCAGCCTGAGATATATACTGAGACTCTGCCTTAAATTAAGAACAATAATAATATCCAGCCTGTAATATAAGAAGGTTCTGGATATTGGTTGCATTAACAATTTGAATGCTAAAGTTATGAAACTATATATACACCTAAAACTGTTTAAGATGGTAAATTTTAACTTGTTTTACAATTAAAAATCTCAAAAACTGGCAAATCTTAAGAATTAAGAGCAAAATTATAAAGATGTAATTTATAATTACTGCATTCCTATTGGAACCAGATACTGTGAAAATTGTTCTGAAAGCTTCATTTGTTCCTCAAAAGAAAACAAAAGGCAACCTTAGTAGGGAATTTCTATAGCCAATTTGAACCAGAGAGAGAATGAGCTTGATCATATAAAATTTCAGGCCACAGAGGAAAAAAAAAACCCACAATCAAGAAAAACAAAGCCTAAGGAAATTTGAGGACAGAAATAAAATATCTATTAATCAATATTTTTGTTAAGAAAGAGATTCGCATAAGTGAGAAAAAGGATATTTGAAGTGGGAGGAACTAGTCATAATGTCTCATGCCTATAATCCTAGCTACATAAAAGGTGGAAGGCCTATCAAAAGTTAGTGTGATTATCTCAAAAAAGAAGTCAAGAATATTTGCTCACATCTGTAATTTTAAGTAGATAAAAAGTATAAGCAGTAGGCTTGCCAAATAATGTTTTATATAAAAACTATTTTGAATATATACAAAGATCCAAAGGAAATCATACATTAGATTCATAAGGAAGATAATAGTAATAAAGCAACAGAAGGCTTAAAAAAATTCTGAAGACAAAAAGTCTGCCAGTTGAAGGCAGTTGGAGATGCGGCGTAGATAATAAACTAAAGACAGCTGAAAAAGTAGCTCAAGTAGTTGACTGCCTAGGAAGCACAAGGCACTGAGTTCAAATCTGAATACAGAAAGAAGACAAGATGAGATGAGAAGACTAAAGCTTTCTAAACTAGAAAAAAGCCACAGTAGATTATAGATATAAACAGCAACCACACAAAGACATTATTCAAACTGTTTAAAGTCTAAGGTTTTCTGAAATCAGAAAGAGAAATGATGTCACATGTCGGGAACCCACAGTGAGATGAACAATGACACCGTCCATCAGAAAGCTTACAGTCCACTGCAGTGAAATGATATCTATGATATCTATAAAGCTGTCAACTAATGATGAAAGCATGAACTTGGATCATTATTTCACATCACAAACAAAAACCACAAAATGGAACAATGGCCAGGCCGGACTCAGTGCTCACACTTGTAATCCTAGCTATTCAGGAGGCTGAGATCTGAGGATCAAGGTTCAAAGCCAGCCTGGGCACAACAGGACCTGAGACTCACCTCCAATTAACATCTAGAAGTGGGGCATGGCTCAAGGGTAGGGGTGGTAGACTTGAGCTGAAGAGGTTAGGGACAAAGCCTAGGCCCAGGGGTAGGGTGGTAGCCATGAGCTGAAGAGCTCAGGGACAGTGCCCAAGCCAAGTTCAAGCCCCATGACCCAAAAAATAAACAAATAAACAAACAAACAAAATAAAACAATGGCCTTAATATTAAAAGGAAAAAACAACATAAAATTCTTAGAAGAAAACATAAGGGCAAAGGGCAAATCTTCATGACTTTTGTACTTGGCATTGAATTTTCAGGACATGAAATCTGGATTATAAATAATAAAGGAAATAATAAATAGGATTTCATTAAAACTTTTTGTGTACTTTCTTGAAATTACAAGGAAAATTAAGACAGCTAACAGAATCACAGAAAAATCTGTGCATCATATATCGGATGAAACCAGTATCCACAAATTCAACTATGAAATTCTTACAATTCAACCATGAAAACGAGCCAAAACTAGGCAGAGGAGCTGATATTTCTCTGAGGATATGCAAACAGCTAACAGGACATCATTTGAGAAATGCAACCAAAAACACCACTAAATACAATTTACCACCCAGAAAAATAGCTATTTAAAAAGTAGGAGCAAAGAATGTGGGCAGATATGTGGGAAAATATGAACTTTCATATATTGTTAATAGAAAAGTAAAATAACTCAGCTGTTAGGAGAGTTTGGCAGTTCTTCCAAAAGTTAAACATAGAATTAACTGCCATATGACTCAGAAATTTTATATGTACATATAAAACCCCTCAAATTTAAAACAGGTGCTCAAAAACAGACTGCATTACTCAGCTTTATAAGAGTGATTGCTGATACATACTACAACATGGATGAATTTTAAACCATTCTACTATTCTATCTTTATGTAAATTATGTACATCCATTGAGGCAGAAAGCACATTAGTAGTCTCCAGAGGTAGAGGGGTTTAGGGTGGGTAGAAATAACTACTTAATATGGTTAAAGTTCACTTTGGGATGTTGGAAGTGTTTTAGAACTGCCAGAGATGGTAGAGTTCCTACCTTGCAAGGACAAAGCTGCCTTCCACATCCAAAAAATAAAAAAAGTTTTCAAACTACATAGAGATTGTTGGGATGAAGTATTTCAATGAGCTAAATGCCACTAAAATATTTTTATGTTATGTAAAGTTCATCCAACTTAAAAGAAAACTTTTTAAACTTAAATTAGTGCTCAGGTAACTTATGAAATCACTTGAAAATATACCTTTGGTTAACACTGCAATTCTATATACATCTGTTATCAAAATAGAAAAATGACACAGCCAATTACTGAATTATCTGTAATGGCATAATATATTTCTACACGCATATGGAAGGTAAATATATTCATATTTGTCTCCTGTTTCTAAAAAATGGCATAATTATTTCAGTTTAAATTAAACATTCATATCCCTTCTTTTACTAAGTCCTTATACTATGCTACTCTTAGGTCGTATGACTATTATTTAGATGTTTGGGTTGTTTCCAATTTTCCAAAATTACAACTAATGCTTCAAAGAATCACCCTAAAAATAAAAAATAAAACAATATACATAAACTTAAGTATTTCTAGTTAATGACATAATCCTTCTGAAAGAAAGTAATCTGTTAGGGAAAAGAGGAACTAGCCTCCACACTGTTTTCAGTAATCATAAATATTGTTGATGGAGGCATTATTATTCTGAGACTTCATACATAATAATTCCATCAACTTTTATATGTACAGTAGTTTTCTGTACCCCTTCAACAAGTTTTGATTGGGAAAGTATTTCCTAGTTCGACATAATATCCATTTAGGTAAAAGAAAAAAAAAGCAACCACTTTACATAAATAAACTTGCTTAAAAAAATCAATTTTCATCCCCATCTTTCATCTTCAAATGTCATAAAATTAAATTTCATCAAATCAATCTATATATTTCTATACTCTCAGTATTTATCACTACCCCAATTGAGATTTCACCTAAAGTGCATGGGGCCTTCGGTCCAGGAGTTTCAGAAATGTCTCTTCTGTAGCCCATGACCATGTTAGCCACTCAAGTACATGATATTAAGCATTAAATTCAAATAAAGGCCTTTTTTATATAAATCTTTGACTAATCTACTGAAATACCATCCCAGGCTATATCCTATATCAACCCTACCTTTTCTTCCATTGTGTAGGAATCAAAGTTAAAATAAAAATTAGTCAGCTTCATATCATCAGAAAGAACGATATCACCCCATTTCTAAGGAAATGGAAAGACTTGGAAAAAAAATCATATTAAGAGAAGTAAGCCAGACTCAAATGAACATAGGCCCAGTGGTTTCCTTCATTTGTCATAATTAGTATAAACCTTGGACTCTCCTAGCAGAGGTTTACAATAAGCAAAACCTAGATACATAAGGCCACATAGGATGAGGCTAAATGAAAGGACCTTCAAGATATACAAACAAGATTGTTTCTATACCTTGATTGTTGTTCTATTAAGAACTATATTATTTCTTTTTTTTTTCTTTGCCAGTCCTGGGCTTGAGCTCCGGGCCTGAGCACTGCCCTTGGACTTTCTCAAGGCTAGAGCTCTACCACTTGAGCCTCAGCACCACTTCCGGCTTTTTGCTATATGTGGTACCGAGGATTCGAACCCGGGTCTTCCTGCATGCTAGGCAAGCACTTTAACCACTAGGCCAAACTCCCAGCCAAACTATATTATTTCTCATCTACTGTATTGTCCCTTGGTTATCTCATATTGTTACAGTATCTTATCTTGTTATCTGATATATTGTATATATGTTTATTTGAAAAGGATAGAGAAGGAGGAAAACAAGAAGAGGGGAGGAGGTGGGAGAGGGAAATGGGGACAAAAACATGAGAAAGGGTAGCAATGTTTGTGAAGTAATGCACCTTCTATCTGGCAAATATAATATAACCCTTCTATTAATTACAATAAAAAATTAGTCAGCTTCAAAATTAGTCAGCAAAAGATAGTTCAGGATATTGATGAGAATGGGCCACAAAGCAAGGCAACTGTTTTATACTATAACCTCTGATTTCAGTACAATCTTGATTTGTTCTCTCCACTACCTTCCTTAAAATCAGAAGCCATGAATAGTACTCTCCAGTGCACTATAACAACCTTTCCCACTATGGGTGGCTTTGAGGCTAGTGGTCATGGCTCAGACTGATTGAAACCTAGTTTGGTTCAACTTCAGGGGCTCCAGCATTCTCTATGACTTTCACTTATTGCTTTTACAGGTAATAATTATCAATGAACTTCTTTTTTTGTTTTTGTTGCTGTTGTTCGTCAGTCATAGGGCTTGAACTCTGGGCCTGGGCTCTTCAGCTCAAGGCTACTGTTCTACCATGGTGAGCCACTTTGCCACTTCTGGTTTTTCGGAGGTTAACAGGAGATAGAAGTCTCATGGACTCCCATGCCCTAGCTGGCTTTGAACCACGATTCTCAGAACTCAGCCTCTTAAATAGCTAGGAGAAAGGCATGAGCCAACAGAACCCAACCTGAACTTCATATTTGTTTTTTTTTTAATTTTACAATTCCTTTTGTATCTAGTTGAGGCGTTTCCTGAAAAGCTGGGCCTACTGCCCTTTCCAAATTCCATCCCTTAACTTTTTTTTTTTGAAGGAAAAAAATTTCATTTCCATCCCTTAATTTGTATCTTCAGTAACAGATCACAGTCAAACATTTCATGTCACAAGTGATTGGGAAGTTACCCCACAATCACAGGTTCCTCAAGTCTACCTTTCATCAGTTTTTCTCATACCAAACCACAATCTAGTGCCTAGGAGTTGTTCTAACAAAATCCCAGGATTTCTACAACTATCTAGAATTATACGAAACACATCACAAATTAAAGAAACAGAATGTCTTTACTTCGAATACCAGCTGCAAGTTGAGAAGCTCCCAGGGTACCTGTACTTCTGAACAACTGACTACAAATTCAGAGGTACTTATTTCTCCCTTGGGTGTGATAATGTGCTAGAATAATTCATACAACTCAAAAAAGCAGTACATTAATAGTTTTATTATAGCAAAAAAAGGATATAAATCATGACAACCTGAAAATGTGACAAACAGCACAAGTTCTGAGATGAGTCCAAATATAAACCTTCCATGTCTACACAAAATCAGCCCAGGCCATGTCACCCTTCTGCAGCATGACACATAATTGCACACACACAAGAATATTATTGACCAGGTATAACATGTGCAAGGTTTTTATTAGTCATTCTCCTTACATAGACTGAACTGAATTATTGCCCACATGACAGAACCAATCTCCAGTACCTTTTTCTTCCTTCCCCAAAAGTTAGATTATACCATATGGCTCAAAACCCAGTCCTCCACATATTTGGTCATTCTGACATAACTTGCCTGCCCCCATGCCGTCACCTGATTAGCATAAGCTAGCAGGGCCCACCAAGAACAAAGATACTTCTGTTACTCTAAAAATTCTGAAGATGGATAGAGGCTCCCACACAAGAACCAGGGAGAACAACTAACTGAACTCCTTATTGTACATGAGAGGACATACCCCAAGACAAAACAAGACAGGAATCAAGACAGCAAAGGAAAAGATGCACAGACCAGTGAATAGAACACTTGGTTCAGAAATAAACCCACACAAATACCGTTAACTGATTACAAGAAAGGCACATAAGTATTCCCTGCAGAAACGTCTTTTCAACAAGTAGTGCTAAAACTCACAACAAAAAACACAAAGAAGTCAACCCAAATACAAAAATTTATTCTAAAAATATATTAAGCATATGCCCTCTATAGCATAAAAAAATCAGATAGTCACTGACTAACACTTACAATCATAGCTAATCAGTAGGCTGAGATTTGGGACTATATTCCAAGCCAATCTGGGCATAGGAGTCTGTGAGACTTTTATTTCCAATTAACCAGAAACAAATCCAGAAATGGAGTAGTAGAAAACCAGTCCTAAATGAAATGGCCAGGCAAGAGCCAATACAGACATTAAAAAGGTACTATACTAAACTTAATTTCCTGGTTTTGATCACTACCCCATGGCTAACATTAGGAGATGAGAGATGAAAGTTATACTCCAACTCTATTTTTCAATTTTTCTCTGTAAGTCTAAATAGCTAAAACTAAAAAGCTGTAAGATGAAACAAAACTTTAAGTCATTCTTACATAGAATATCTGAGTAGCAAAACATTTCCTATTGATTACTTCACACTAACTGGAGTTAGTCAACCCCTGAAAACAAAGGAAATCTCAAAAACAAATAGTAATAATTTAGGAAATTAAAGCTTTTCAAAGAAAGATACTATATTTTCAAAACAAAAGTTATTTCTGCAAGTATTAAAAGCAAGAGGCAAAGAAAACAAGTTACATTGCAGGGCAGAGAAAACTTTAAGAGCTTCAGAGCTGGTAAAAATCTCTAGTCACTTAATGCAAATCATAAGGGAAGAACAGTATATATATAGAGAGAGAGAGAGAGAAAGAGAGAGAGAGAAAAAAAAATAAAAAACACCAATTGTAGAACTAGGGTCAAAATTTTGGGTTCCTTTGTAGTCCATCTAATATTCTCATATTTTCTACTTCATTAAATCCAGTTAAAGATTAACTTTCCATCTGCCTACATGAAACCAACTTAAGCTCCTAAATCAGCAACAATGACAAATACAGATTACCGGGTTCCTAAACTAGAAAAGAGATGAAAGATTAGGAAAATACCAACTAAAGGACACTAGAAACAGAAGAGTCTGCAGACAGTATGTTCTGGCTTTTGCTTTGTCACAGGAAAAATTTTGGTGATCATGATGATGATGATGATGATGATGATGATGATGATGATGGTGATGATGACGATGACAACAACAACAATAGCAGCCTGAGTTTAAAATTTGCAATTACTATTCAGACAAAACAGTAACTTCAACTCTTAAATTTTTTCTAGTTTGTGAAAATCATTTAATTTCTCAGCTTCAGTGTACCAGTTAACTACATGCTATCTGATTCAATTCACAGAATTCACAAATTTTTCCATAAATATTATAAATCTACCTTGTGCCTGGTTCTATGCTCCATAAAGGAGATGTGGTGAGAAGAAAATTTACTTTTACATTCACTAATTTTTGTTTTGAACGACAGTCTCTGACTGGGAAGTATAAAGTTTAATTTGTGAAAGTACTCAGAAAAAAATATTCTACTCATCATCTCACATATAGGTACACTAATATTTAACACATCTGTCATATATTTCTAGGATATGATTTGTATACATCATCTGTCCTTCTGAATACCCGATTTTCCTTCCTTCCCATATTATTTCTCTAGCTTTTTCCCCCTACTTGTATTTTTTTCTTTACATTCTTAGCAATTCCCCTATTCTTCCCACACATCTCATTTTAGTGGTACTCTCAGGATACATGCTGGTACCTATAACTAAAATGCAAAACTTCTCAATTCCTTGGCCAATAAGCTAACTTTGTACCCATTATTCAAAAATCAATTCAAAATGTTCTTCTTTAAAACTTGATTATTATTTTCCTGCCCTCCTCCATCTATCTCCTTCTTACTCCTATACTTATACATGTATATGAAAAGATAACTTGTTATTCCAAGACATTATATGTACTAATCACATCATATCACTTATAAAATCATCTTGTGATCATGTTTCTATCTGTCATATTAGGATCTGAATTCATTAAAAATAAAACCTTTTCCACATCAGTGTTCTCAGAATTTATGTGTACTTGCATCATCATAGTTCAAAAAAGTACTAAATTAAACTTCATATTATACTTAATTACATTAATATTGGATGAAAAAATGTTTTAAAGGGTCACAACTATATTTGGCAAATCTGAACTTTCTCCAAATATAAGAGTTATATTAATAGGAAAAAAATGAACCTATGCTGATCAGTATATATGTAAAGCTTTACTACTCGGGGAAAAAAACTTTTGAGAAAGTTTCTTCATCTTACTGTATCCCCTCATCAAATGTGTGGAGAAGTTCACTTCTAATTCTCTGTGATTTGGTGGTCAAGCAAAAGTGGAAGGAACAATAGGAGTTTGAGATTTTGATTTACCTATGTTAAGCCCGCCTCAACTTTCTGTAAGCCATCTCTCCACTATCCATCTGTGCTAGCATCATATTTCCAGCAAGCTGCAGCTTGCTATTATGACATGTGATACCTTAGAAACTTACTCTGAAAAGACACTATGTCACAATGTATGTGAAAAAAATCCTAAACAGCAATAAACAGTATCTTTAAGTGTTTCTAGTTTTTTTTAACTAAATGGTAATGGTTATCAGGTCATCAGGCATCCATTTTAACAAGTGTTTATTAAAACATTAAGTATCAGAACCCTAAAGCAGAAATGAGTTACCAAGTATACATTAGTCAGTCAGAGGTAACTCATGCTTATAATCCTACCTACTCAGGCAGCTGAGGATCATAGTTCAAAGCCAGCCTCCACAGGAAAATCCATGAGACTCTTATCTACAATGAATCCCAAGTAACTACCAGAAAACTAGAAATGGAGCTGAAGCTCAAAGAGGTAGAGCACTGGCCTTGAACACAAAAGCTCAGGGACAGCATCAAGGCCCTGAGTTCAAGCCAATGATCCACCAAAAAATTAAAATTAAATAGAAAATTAAAATAAAATCCATACTATATTCAAGGTGTGTAGCAGAAACTGGAGAGCAAAGGTGTTTAGACTAAAAAAATATAGTGAGAACTGAGCAAAGAGAAATTATGAAAATAAAAAAGAAATTAACAAGTTATACTTCCCATTTCAAATAATCTAGAAGAACAAACAAAAGCAGAAATGTTACTCAACAATTTCTTAAAGTGAGGACATGAGCTTTTTTCCCCCTACAGTCAATCCATTATAGAATTTGGTAAATTCCAATTATCTTAAGAGAAAAAAATATTACAAAACATTAAGAACAAAATGTTTGTAATATCTCAATCAAGTATAGTGGCACAAGTCTACAATCCCTGCACTCAGGAGGCTGAAGTAGGAGAATATTTAACTGTATAGTAGAATATAAACAGGTGCCCTTGAACCTTACTTGAGAGCCATGATGATTGAAGAATGGGGGGAGGGTCTGAAAAATGTTGCAAAAGTAGCTGTGAAAGATTATTTGTGGCTTTACAAAAAGTAGAACATTTAACAATTTCATGTATCTTTTTTGTTGGGGGGGGATTGTTTTGGGAGGAGATTCTTTTCCCCTAGTCTTTTTGAAGTAATCTCACTTTCTATGTAGTTTAGGTTTGCCTTCAAGTCAGTCTTCTTGCCTCAGCTATCCACTAGGATTGTAGTCATGTGCTATTACATAGGGCCATGCTGTCACTTTTTAAATAAATGCAAAACTGTGTTAGTAGCTACATCCTCTTTTGTGTGTATGCTGGTACTGGGGCGTAGACTCATGGCCTTGTGTTCTCATTCACTCACAGCTGACACTCTACCACTCCAGTTCCTCATTTCTGCTTATTAACTGGAGATGAGAGCCTCATGGATTTTTCTGCCCAGGATGACTTAGAACTTCAATCCTCAGATCTCAGCCTTCCGAGTGGCTAGGGTTATCACTGCACAGCCCCTGAATCATTTTACAGAGATAACAATCATCATTTACCCTATACTTGTTACATCACATAATGAATCTGAATGAATAGGAGGACTCATATAGAAATATAGCAGACTCATATAGAAAAGGAGGGGAACCAATTCACCACACACAAAAAAGAGAGAGACAAACCTGAATAAAATCAAAAGGTCAGCCTTGAAAATGACCCTATGGACCACAAGTCTAAACTTGAGATTTCACTGTAACCACAGGGACAGAAGTTAAATATCAATAACCACCATGAAACTCAGCACTAATATAGACTTCATAGTAAAATCCGGGCTGAAGGAGAACATATATATATATCATAAAAATGATAATTTTACAGAATAAAATAAAAATCTGAATATAATTCATTATCACTAGTACTAACTTCTCTAGGTCCATTTCATGTCAAAGAACCAATAAATCCTACCTGTGTATGCCAAGAAAGAAATACAAAATATAATTTGTTCTTTACCTTCAGACAATGAGGAAATCAGTTTAAAGTGACCCCAAAGGGGAAAGTACTGATACAAGGGAAAGCACTGCAGTTAGAAGCAGAGAAGAAGGAGTGATTAATTCTAATGGAAAAGAGGCATTTACTAAAGACTACAAATACTAAGTCTGTTGGAAATCAGGATAGCAAACATCACTTCATATTGAGCAAAACAGAAAACAAAAGAAAGCTAGGATGTGATTTTTTTTAATGCTAGAAGTGGGATAGAGATATGATTCAAGTGATAGCCATTTGCTGAAGAGCAAGTAAATCATCAAGCAAATGTGCAACACTTAGCTGAAACCCTATTTCCAGTAATAGTAAAAAGGAATAATTAATGCATATATACACACATACATACATATATATTACATGTGTACATACATACAAACATATATACATACATGAATACAGATACAGATACATAAAGTGCTGCCAGGTGCCTCATTAAATAGTAACACTTAGGGGGCAAGGAGAAAAAAACATTAGAGAACAAGTACACATTTGACCAGCAGAGAAACTAAGGAAGGAAGGCTTCCTAGGCTTAAGAACAACATAGGCAAAAGTAACACTGAAAAAATACAAGTAATCTCAAATAGTATATACACAAATATATAAGGAATAGCAGTATGAGAGTCCTATAACAAAGATACAGGTATAAATAAGGCACATAAACTCATCACTTAAATGATAACTATTTGGCAATAGTACAATGCCTGTTAAAGGGGGCGAAAAACTAGCAGAACAAATATATTGTGAATATTCCTTTTTTATGTGTGTGGGGGGGCAGTTTTGAACTCAGGGCTGAGCACTGTCCTTGGGCTTTCTCAAGGCTAGAGCTCTACCGCTTGAGCCACAGCATCACTTCCAGATTTTTCTATATATGTGGTACCAAGAAATCCAACCCAGGTCTTCGTCCTACCACTAGGCCAAACTCCCAGGCCCACGAATACTCCTCATAGAGATTAAAAAAAAAAGCCATCTCTAGTCTCTTTCTTAAAGTAAAATAACCAGGATAAATTAAAGGATAGAAAGCCAAAAATTATCTAGGTTACCTCTAAAACTCAAAACAAAATTAAGCATTTTTATGTTCTTCTCTACTTTTGTACTTGAGATATTCCAAACTTCAGTACAAATAACCCAGAAATTCATAAAAATCACAAAAACTACTAATAAGAATATTATTATACTCAGCACATAGTTAGGTCTCAATAAAGTCTAGACCAATCATCAACATAGAAAATCAAATATAGAAGCAGATGCCAGTGGCTCACATCTAGAATTCTAGCTACTCAAAAACTGAAATCAGTAGAATTAAGGTTCACAGACAGCCTGGGCACAAATGTAAGACGTCATTTCAATCAACAACTGGACACAGTGTACAGTGTATAGGATCCAAGCTACATAAAGTATAAATAGCCAATCTTAGGCATAAATATAAGACCCGAAGACCCAATCCAAAATATAACAAGGGCAAAAAGGGCCAAGGATATGAGTCAAGAAATAGAACACCTGCCTAGCAAGCATCATGCCCTGAATACAACCCTCAGTTACACCAAAAAATAAATCTAGCCTGTTGTTTTTTAGTAAACCACAAATGTTCAGTAAAATATATCTGTATACTTGAAATTAGAATAATTACATGAAAGACATTCAAACAATTGTTAAACTCCATTTTAATATTCAAGATTATTTAAAGGATAAGGAATTACACAGTCTTGGAGATATAAACATAATTACATAGACATAAAAATCTATGATGGGATATTACTCTATAGATATGTCATATAGATTGATAGGTATCTATGACACTAACTCTCAGCTTAATTTTAATTATGTTCTAAAAACTATGTACATAGACGGCCGGGAGTTTGACCTAGTGGTTAAAGTGCTTGCCTAGCATGCATGAAGACCCGGGTTCGATTCCTCGGTACCACATGCATAGAAAAAAGCCAGAAGTGGTGCTGAGGCTCAAGTGGTAGAGCACTAGCCTTGAGAATGTCCAAGGACAGCGCTCAGGCCCTGAGCTCAAGCCCAGGACTGGCAAAAAAAAAAAAACTATGTACATAGAGAGATTCCCTTCTTGAATTCTTGTTTGTTAAAGATGACATTTGAAATATGACGTAAAAATCAGTGTTAATAAAATCTTTCAAAAATTAAAGTAATGAAAAGGAATTAAACTGTCCTACCATAAGAAAATGAGCCAAAGTTGACAAAACACAGAACAGCAAAGCTAGACACTTTTATAAGGACATGAGATTCAAATATAAAAATCATTCCAGATGACTGTGCATATTCATAACTTTAATCTTGAGGCAGGAGGATTATGAGTTTGAGGCTACCCAGAGCAATCTACCAAGTCTCAGGCCACCCTAAGCTACATGGCAAAAAGCCTTTTTAAGATAATAGAAGAAAAACAAGAAAGAAAAAGTAATTCCCAAAATAACAGCATCTTATACTTTAAAATTACCACTTCCTAAATACTTTGGAGTTATGAAATCAGTCATTGTGACACTATAGTTCAATTCCCCTCAATTAGAGCTTTCATACTGGTCACAGCATGACAGCAGAGGATTCTGAGTACAGTTAACTGTGCTTAAAAAAGAAAAAAAAATGCCTTTGCCTAATGCTATATAAATATGACTATAATAACACTTAGCAGAAAAAAGTACTGAATTTCATTTCCAAAATAGTTGTGTTTCAACTAATGGTTTAATGAGTACAAAAAGGATGAAAAGACTAATTTTTAATTACTTACAAAGTATCAGAACATTTATTCTAGTCAGGTGAGGTGGCTCATGCATGTAATCCTAGCTACTCAGGAGGCTGAGATCTGAGGGTCAAATTTCAAAGCCAGCCCCTGCACTAAAGTCTGTAAGACTCTTTTTATTTTTTAATTGTCAGGATAATGCATAGAGGGGTTATAGTTACATTTGTCAGGTAGTAGGTGCATCACTTCTCACACATTGATACCCTTTCTCATGTTTTTGTCCCCATTTCCCTCCCCGAATCCCTCCCAATCATGTTGTTCCTCCCCCTTCCCTATTTTAAATAAACGTATACACAATATACCAGATAAGAAAGTCAGATACAGTAACAACATGAGATTAACCATAAGGGTAAAAAAAAGAGAAGAGAAATAACATAGTACATTAAGAACAACAATCACACAAGGTAAACCTCTTGTTTCCCTATCCTAGAGTTTATTTTTTATAAAAGAGAATACTCACATGAGTATCTGGAGAAAAAGAGATAAGACAAAATGCACAAAAAAGAATAGAATATAGAGAGTGAATAAAGGCTGTAACAATAATTCATCATAAAAGCAATTCTATACAAGTACATGCTTGTATAAGTAAGTTTAAAATACTCAAAGCAAAAATTCAGCTGAACTTCCAAGCAAAAATGCTAAGTCCAACTATTGCAAAACAGAATCTCAACACGTATCTCAACTTTTCCATCAGTTCTTCATCCTTTTTTAGCCTGTCTTCTTTTGATTAGAAGAAAAATACTAGAGACACCAAAGTACAGAAAGCCTATTTTTTCCTTCCCATCTCAAGTAAACAGAAACATACTGATCACGGAGGAAAGTCATGGATATCAGGGGCTAATAGTCAATTGAGACATGTTTAAAACTAAGAGAAGGCATTTTTGGGTGTTGAAAGTGGTAAACCGCTAAAGGCACCAGGTACTAAATGTCATATTGCTGCCATCTGCTGGACATCACATTCATGTGCATTTCAATTACATTCATTTTTAAAAGGCCTCATAATAAAAAAATCATAAACTGTAAGCTTTATTTCCTTTATCTAATAACATAAAGACACTTTCTCTAAATTAAATATGCTTCCTCTTCCTCTATATGCTTGTACAACTTAAAATATTTCTGTTAAGTTTGAGTATAGTAGCTTGTAACTATAATCACAGTTACTCAGAAGGCAGAGATTGAGAGAATGCCAAGTCTCAAGGCCAGCCTTGGCAAAAAGTTAGCTAGAGTTCATCCCAACAAACAAGCCAGTCATCACCTGTGACAATCACCTGTGACCCCAGCTAAGGGAGACGCTGTGGTTAGGAGGATTATGAGGTGAAGCCAGACCCAGAAAAAACAAGAACCCCTATCTGAACGATAATGAAAGTAAAAAGGACTAGGGTGTGGCTGAAGAGATAAAGTACCAGCCCAGGAAAGGCCTGAGATCAAACTCCAGAAGCACTCCTATCTCCACTTTTACCCTCTTCCTGAAAATAGCCTGGTAGCAATATTGTTGTTTTTTTTCCATGTCTTTATTTCATAGGAGTACAAAAAAAAATCATATTGCTTGAAATCTACTTTGAATGCAACATAATCACAAAAACTACTATATGACTTTATGAGGAAATCTCATTTTACATACTAAATAATAAAGGATGAGAGTGGTTTTTGTTGTTGTTTTGTTTGTTGGCCAGTCCTAGGGCTTCAACTCAGGACTTGTGCCATGATTCTGAGCTGCTTTTGCTCAAGGCTAGCATTCTACCAGCTGAACCACATCATCACTTTCAGCTTTTTTTCATTTATGTGGTACTGTAGATGAATTGAACCCAGGATTTCATGCATGCTAGGCATGCCCTCTACCACTAAAACATATTCCCAGCCTGAGTCTTTTTGTTTAATTGTCAGGAGCTCTTGGAGCTTGTTGGGCTCAGTTTGCTTACTCAGCTAACATTCTACCACTTAAGTCAACCTTTCCTTTTTGTGAGTCATTTGAGGTGTAGTTTGTCTAAGCATTCTTGAAACTGCACTCCTCTGGATCTACGCCTCTTAAGTTCAGGAATACAAGCACAAAAGGCATCAATGCCCTGTTAACTAACACATCTGTTACACCTTATTCAAACAGCATATTAACCACATTACTCACAACTGTTTCTTAGAATACCTGTGTATAATAAATGCATGGTAGATTGATAGGAAACTTATAAATAAGACAACAACACAATCTCTTTCTCTCCAACAAAGGGCTTCAAGTGATCAAACTTGCAGAGATCATAATGGACAGGTGCCTCCAATGGCTATCCAGGCCTTCAACAAGGTAAAGAGTAAAGACTAAAGGTAAGACTAAAAGTTAAAACTTACTGTGTTGAAGTGGTACTGTGGCTCAACATGGTCGAGTACTAGCTAGCCTTGAGCTAAAGAGCTTAGGGATAACACCCAGACCCTGAGTTTAAGCTTCACAGTCAACAACAAGGAAGAACAACAACAAAAAAACCTTACTGTGGTCTGTGAATGGTATCCCTAGGTTTCTCAATAATTGCTAGGTAATGTTTTGCCATGGGCACAGTGAGATAGCTGAACCTCTAGCTTCTTTCTATTCACCAACTAACACTCTGCAATATAACTGAAAATGTTTCCAGAAAGGCCCAGGAAATAGATCAGTGGCACAGCCCTTGCCTATCAAGTGCAATGTCCTAGGTTCAATCCCGGTATCAAAAGGAAAAAGACCCAAAAATGTTCCCAGATACTGACGATCTCTACCTACTTGAGAATTTCTGGCCTAGCTAAACTTGCCCAATAAAGTACATCCATAGATACATGTGTATGTGTGTGCATGTATGTATGCATATTCTATAATGAACATGTGTATATGTATTTAAATCAAAGGTTACACTTTCTGTATTTACTATACATTTTATAGGGTCCTAATAAATACATGAGTTATTATTTCCCAAACTAGGAAAGTTATTTCATAAATTAAAAATGTCAATCAATGCCAAAAGCTTCACTACAGTAAGGTAAAGTATTTCAAGAGGGCATAGAAATCCATACATACTATGCTGTTCATTTCAGAAGATTCATAGCTGCCAACTGGATGCACATTCCCAATGGGTTCCAAGCCCTCTTCATCCCACATGTATGTTCCATCAGAACTATCCAATGGGGAGAGTTCAAATGAAGAGCCAGCTCTGTAATCCGCATCCGGGGAAATCAAGTTATTTCCGGAAGTATGCTTTGTATAGCAACTCCTATCTTCAGTTGGTTTAAAAAAGAGAGAAATATTGATTCACAAAATATGATTATTTGTCATTTCTAAAAAATAAGCTATAAGAATTCAATATATTATGGCCAAAGAGATGGCCCCCAAACGCATACATAACTGCAACATCTTCTAAGTCTTAAAGAATTTTTTTTAAAATAAAGAATAAAATCTTTAAAATATTTCTAGTAAACAAAAAAATTCACTTAGCCATCCTTTACTACTGTAACATTTCTGATATCCTCATATTTCTTTAATATTTTCCAAGATATTATTTTAACCACTGTTCAGGAAACTCCTTTCCTCTGTGTGTTCTTTAACTTCATAGTTGCCTTCTTATAAGGAAATAAACTTGTTCTCACAGTCCCTTTTATAAGACCTGCAGACAATCAAGGGTTTGTGTGTATTTCCAGGCATGACCACATTCCTGTATCCATTCTTTTCAGTTCTTCTTTTAGGGCATATGAAAATACAAATATACGTTCTCTAGTATCTAATGTCAATATAGCTATCTATATTGGGAAATGATTCATATACGGCTATTTCATTTTCTTCAATTACAGAAATAAAGTTCCTTGGGCAGTATCACTATTAAAATTGCTAAACAAGCAAATTTAGACTGGGCATGACCTTCCCTATCTTATGTTTCTTTTGACATAGTTTTATTCTTAACAAAGACCAATGATTCACCACTCTAGGCAGAGAGATCATTTGGGAAACATTGTCTATATTAAATACGAAGTGGCTTGGATATAATAGCCAAGAAAGAACAAAAAAGACATTTTACTGATTTTGCATTAGATAGGTTAAAAAGAGGATAGGGAACAAAAATCACAAGGAAGATAAATGTTGCCCAACTCCAGATTCAACCCGCTGTATAACACTGAGAGTATCTTAGAAGATAATCCTAAATGATAATTTGGTTATAGGAGAAAAGCAAGGAAATTAACGATGTTAATATTTACCAGAAACACTTAAATCTATCCATTCATCAGTTTTACCAAAGGTTTTTTCATTTTCTTTGGGGGAATCAAATACATCCTTGGAAGGTCCATTTTCATGTTTTTCTTCTTTGAGAGACATTTCCTCGGTGTTATTCTAGTTCTGTTGGAGTCTTCTATATCAATAAAATCATCACTGAAGTCTTCACTTAAGTCATTCTTATCAGAAGATGATAAAGAAGATAAGGAAATATCATCCACATCATCACTTAGATATCTAATTTTAGTATCATGTTTCACGGTCTGGTCATTTTCTGTTCTGTAACTTTCATTTTCAATTACTTCTTGGTCCTTATTGGTGGTGTTGTCCTTAACCAAAACTGTAGCCTCTTCCTCTACACAGGTGTCAGCAGATGTATTTTTATTACCATCGACGGTGATAGTTCCAGAAAATGGAGGTCGGCTGGATTTCAGTAGAGAGAGGTGAACCATCCTATAACCCAAAGTAGAAGTTACACCTGACCCATTTGCTAAAGCCAGTTTCTTTCCACCAGGAGCATAAGGCCTATTAAATCCATACCCCAAATGTTCATTTCCATTAAGTACTTCCAAATGCCGAGAACTTCTTGTTAGCATACTTGACCGTAGAGGCACTCTAATGGGAAGCTGCTGGTTCTGATAAGGCTTTGTAAGATCAACAGCTCTATTGAAGGAATGTGATCTGGTTATAGATGAAGGGGGAAGGAATGAATTCTGAATGGAATGTGAAAAACTCTGTGACCTTACCATTCTTTCACAAGCCATAGACTTAATATTGTCTGGGGACTGTGCTAAGCTTTCTCCAGAACTGCTTCGAGTGGCACAGGAGTTTGCTCAGGGCCTCTGCATGCTACCAGCTGATCGATTTCCATAAAATCCATTCAACTGAGATTTTGGAGCACTGACTGAAGAATATGAAGTCCTTCCTAGTAACGTGCCTTTGGTGAATTTACACAAGTTAGATGGTCCAGAAAAAGACTTTCGGTTTACCTCCTCTGTAGATGATACAAACATAGTGGATGGCTTTGTTTACTTTGATGTGAATAAAGGAAGACTTTTTAAACCTCCCTTTACCTCATTTTTATCCAACATTCCTTGAGCAGGTGCATGTTTTTCAGTATCAGTGAGTTTATCATGTGAATTTTGAGTACTGTTAGGTTCTTCAGTATTTCGTGTACTAAGTTGGTATTTATTTGCTTTCCTCCAATTAAAGGAATGAGATAATGAACAATCAGAGCCATTATTTTTTATATAACTTTTGATGTTACTACCCTTGGACGTTCCTAATAGAGTAACAGCTGTCCCACTGGACATCGGCTTCAGTGTACTTCTTACAGATTTTGCACCATATTTCGGCAACTTGGAACCCAAAAATGTCTTGATTTGTGTCTTCTCTTCCATGAGCTATAAGCTACATTTGTTCTCAAATTGTGACAGAATCTGAAGAGAAGAAAAAAAGAAAGTAAGATATCCAAAGTAAGATTAATAATGCATGCCTATATAAATGTACATATGTAATAACACAAAGAAAAATTCAAAATTATTAATGGTTCTTGTAGTCATCTTAAAAAAGACCAAATATACTAATTAAAGCAACAACTTCATGACATTTTTCTAAATACCTTATTAAAAATTTGGGCCATATATAATAGAAATGCCCACAGGTAATAAAAGTGGACAATCAAATGTGACTAGATTTCAAGAAGTTTCTACAGTATATCATCCAATTTCCTATTAAAACAGTTTCATTTATTACAATAAAAAATATATGAAAAAAGTTTCACTTTTGATTATAAACTCTTCTTTTGAAAAATCAGAACATAATGGAATTCATTGCCTTAGGTCTTTAAAAATAGTGTATTATTATCATTGGGGCTGGTTCTATGATTGAAAACCAATTTATTTATAATCTGTTGTAAATGTTTTATTCTGTTTGCAGTTAGGAAATGCAGAATTCAAAGTGATCTCCTAGCTTGTAAGCAAACTGAGATGTACTATCCCTTTTTATTAAAAATGAGTTAATGTGTCAAGAAACCAACTAGCAAAGTGGGTTTAACCATTACCCCTTCTGTGTTCTATCTAATTCCTTTGGTTGTTAATATGGTGATAACTGAAATCCAAGGTAAATTTTAAATATTAAGATTTCTGATTTATTGAGTTTGAATTATGCCACCATGCTTATGTAAAGGTGAAAGTGGCACTATGGTGAAACTTAACAAGAAGCAGTTTCTTAGTTGTAACAATTTTAATTCTCCTTTTTTGTGACTTCTTTCCCTATAGTCTTGAAATAGCAAAAGGTTACTACATCTCTCATTACTGTAGTGCTGAGGTTATTGAAGTCACACAAATATATCTGTGTGTTTGATTCTTGGAAAGTTATCTGTTAAGTCCTAGAACAAAGGTAAATGTGTTTCATGTTTTGCACACAAATTCAGAATTTGAATAACCATTTGACTTCATAGTGTGATCTCAAAAAAGGAATTTCTCCTTTATTTTTTCTTGCAGTTAATGTAAGAGTACACTAAATCTCTAAGTTTCTGAACTATTAGAAGTACAGATGACCTAGTAAAGATGTAGTAGTGTGTTTTATTCATTTTGCATGTGTTTATTTTTCCTTATGTTCTCAGAAGATGATTTATTTGCTCAGCTCAGTGGTGTTATAACTAAAAATCATCAAAAGAAGCAGTCTCCAGATAACAAGCCAAGTATTACTTATTATTTTTTATTGAGTTGAAATTGTAATTCTAACACTTTTCCACATACAAAACACAAGTGTCATGAAGGGTCTTCATGATTGCATTATAGAAGAATTTGATATGTCATAATTAGTTAATTGGGCATTCAACTATAATGTTAATTTCCCATGATGGAAAAATTTAAAGATGAGTTTGAAAAAAAATTGAAAGAATTTCACTTATTAGTTTCTGTTACATGTATCTTGCTTAAGTTTCTGTTCATTAATTTACATTCATCCAATTATATAAAGCAAATTTGGAGGAAACAAGAAGTTGTGCAGTATTTCCAACGACAGTTCTCTTTTATTTTTGTGTTTTCTACTTTAAAATGTCTGTTTTATCAGGTCAGTTTAATCGGGTAGATTATCAAAATTCAAGAATGATCTCTTTCCCCATCAAAAAAAAAAGAAAATAAAAAAATCAGAACATGTGATTTTGATTGCAAAAAATACACAAGGTCTTACAAAAATTGGAACATGTTTTTAAATAATTACTGAAATTATAATAAGGATGAGAAAAATGAAATAGCACCAAAAAAGAAAAACTATTCTGGCACTAAGAGTTGACATTTTAGCCATCTTTATTTTATTTTGTTGTAAAGGTAATGTACAGAGGGGTCACAGTTAATAAGTAAGGTAATGAGTACGTTTCTTTTGTTTTTTCCAGTCCTGGGGCTTGAACTCAGGACCTGGACACTGTCCTTGGGCTTTCTCAAGGCTAGCACTCTACCACTTGAGCCGCAGCACCACTTCTAGCTTTGCCCATATTCATGGTACCAAACAATCAAACCCAGGACTTCCCACATGCTAGGCAAGCACTCTACCACTAGGCCTTACTCCAGGCCCTTGAGTACATTTCTTGTTGAACACAGTTACAACTCTATCCTTTTTTTCTCACTCTCCTACTCCTTTAATTCCCCCTCACCCCAAGTTGTAAAGTTCATTTCTAACCTAGTGTCTTGTGAGTATCACTGTTACACTTGTTCACCCTATGTCCTTGATTCACCACGTTGTCATTCTCCTTTCTTTCCCAAATCAGATAAACATATATACAACACACAGGGTACCAGAATCAAAAAGTGTTAAACAGCTACCTCAAAAGAACTTCCATCCAGTAATACAAGCAAACACTAAACTTAGTGTCAAAATGAAACAAAAAAAGTTAATAAAGTTGATTGGCCCATGAATCATTAACCACAATACCTCAAATCAATTTTAAACATAACATAAAACTACCCATACACATATTCACATACGAACATAGAACTGGAAACTAGCTTCTCCTCTTCAAGTAACCACTCAATAAATAACATCCTATGATAAAATTATTTTAAAATTATAAAGAAATATTTAAAAATATGTCTAAATTTTTAGAAAAACATAATACAGTCACTGCTTCCACTAACTATGTAATTCTGTAAAAATCCAAATGAGTAAAATACAAACAAAAATGCGAGCCTTTGTATCACCAATATTTTTATGTAATTATTACGTCTTTAATTTGTCAAAAAAAGAAACGTGTGCATCCACCAGTCCTGAGGCCTGGATGCTATGAACTTTTTTATGATAGTGCTCTTCCACTTGAGCCACAGCTCCAGTCCCAGTTTTTCTTTGTTTTATTTTGTTTGGTAGTTATTTGGAATTAACAATTTCCTGCCCAGAGCTAGCTTTGAATTGTGATCCTCAGAATTCAGCCCCTTAAGAGACCCCAACACATACTTGGCTGTATTCTTAACTGCTTCTCACCAAAGGACAAGGAACAACAGCCTAGAAGCTAGACTCTCATCATAACTGTCAGTGGGCCTGTCAAAGTATCAGATTTCTGGAGAATGAAAGAGGCCCACCAGCTCTTTCACCTCAGAAACACGGAGACCACCTCAATGTGCCTGACTGTGATTCTTACCTCCATTGGCTCAGTCAAAGTTGCATGTAGGCAATAAGTAAATAAGGTAGAGAATAGGTAAATAAAGATACGGTTGCTATGTTTGAATTCACAATAGACCATGACCAAGTATCTGCTGCCAGATGCTATCATTTCCTATTTAGTTTCAGTACAGGAGGAAGAATAATGAAGACAACGATCAGCTGTCATATAGACTGTGTACTAAACTCACACTAAAAATGAATTTACATTCAGATGACAGATAAGTCACCAAATGTTAATGCTCGATTCACAAACCGCAATGGCGGTTAACGTTGTGTCATCCCTAAAAAGTGAAGTAAAAAAAAAAAGACACAGAAAATTGAGTTGGAAACTGTAGAGGAAATCAAACCTTTTCTACAAGGCTGGGTACTAAAACCATAACTGCGTTCATCTTAGGAACAGGTTCTGCCACTTGAGCTACAGCTCCATCTCCAGCTCCTCTGTTCCCTCTAGCTCTTTGCTCTGGTATCCGGTGTGAACTAACAGACCAGAACCAAATGAAAAGCAGTATTTTCCTTTTACCACAGAAATACAGTTGAATCTGTTCAGGAAATTAAATATGGACTGGTTTCATGCAAGGTAGAGAATTTTTCCCAGTACCCCTACCACAGTACCTCTTGACATCTTGTATGAATTTCAATACAATACACTTCAAGGGAACTCAACCTGAGATCATAGCTAATATTCTGCTTCCTCTGTTCCTTCTATTCCCTCATTACCTTCAGTAATCCTAGATGTCTTTACTGACTTACTCTCAGATTGGACCAAGGGGAGGCAGGCCAGAAACAGAGAACACTTCATTGTTCACCAGGACATTGAGAATTCCCTCTCCTTACAGGAGCCTCAATTCTTTACCCAATTTGTGAAAACACGGAATGGCACAGAAAAATTTCACTTCCTTGACCTTCCAAGGGGTCCCACAAACATGGTACTTAGTCTCTGTACAGCTTTCTACACAAGTCTGTCTACATTTGAGTATCTGACAACAAATGGCTCTCATCTGTCAATCTATGTGTATTCTGCTCCTCATTATCAACATGAACCATTAATTTATGCACAGTCAAATACTATGGAAGTTCCTAAAGAGACTTTTCTTCTCAAATTGCTATAATACCCAGAAAACGAACTCTACATACTCTATATATGTAAAGGGGTATTTCCTAGAAATGAGGCCTCTCTCTCCAATGAAATGACTACCTGTGCTAAATAAAAACTTATGCAAGATTCACAAGGAGTTCTTTTCCTATGACCCTAAAGCACTGTTTACACTGTTTTCGTGGGTTTCCTGATGTTTCGTTTCCCTTGCTATGAAGGAAATTGAGCTGATCATTCATCTACATTTCTGCTTCCTCTCTCCCCTCCTTGCTTCCTCTGTCTGTCCAGCCTCTCTGATTCATAATAGGATTGGTACTTCATGGGTTATTCACCTTAAACTACAGAATATATGTGGAAACTAACACACAGACATGCTTTGGCTATTTAGTAATATTTGCTTTTCACATAAAATTCCAACCCTGACTTGATGGTAAAAGACTTCTCATTCACTAAATAAATCACAAATGCTCTGAGGGAGCTGTCTTCAGCTGTCACGTCTCCCATGAACATCTGAAAACCTAGGTAAGTCATTCTATTTTAGCCAGCCTCCTTCTCACAGCAATGAAATGAGACACATCAAGGATGAACATGGGCATGAACAGATTCGCTGGTCTTTTCATCATCATCATCATCTCTTGAGATAGACATCCATCACATAATTAGGCAAATTTTTGATTGGGGCCAAAAACGCACCTTATCAGTAAAGCATTTTAGGAAAATACATAACAAATTAAAAAGCCCCTAATGATCAGCCTTTACTCATTCATTGAGAGAGACAGAGACAGAGACAGAGAGAGAGAGAGACAGAGAGAGAGAGAGAGAGAGAGACAGAGACAGAGACAGAGAGAGAGAGAGAGGGAGAGAGAGAGAGAAAGAGAGAGAGAGAGACAGACAGACAGAGACAGAGACAGAGAGAGACAGAGAGACAGAGAGAGACAGTGTATGAGAAAGAGAGAGAGAGAGAGACAAACAGACGCACACACAGACAGACACACAGACAGACACACAGACAGACCACCACCTTTAACTTGTCTTATCCTCTAACTAGAAACAACGGAGTCACCAGAACGTTTAACCTGCTGAATCTTACAACAAAACACTAAATTTCTTTTGGCCACCACACTAAATTAGGAACAAGAAGAATTCTTGATATTTCTTCTTGAAAACACCTAAGATTTTAGAAAGTGATCTAGAGATATTACAGCCCAAGAATCTTAGAAAAATAACAAAGGCCCTACAGTGTCATCAATACCTAAAATAAAGTTCTGTAATCCTAATCACTTTCATTTCAATGACTATCCTTTCATGTGTGACTGTACTTATATACATTTAATTATGCATAGATGCACATAGATGAGAGTATATGTATATTTAGACCTTACTCTTCATTGTTGTTTGTTTCGTCAAGTTTCGTTGTGGTATAAGTTGAGGTGTCCCTATAGAATGAAACCAAACGTCATAGTCAGACTCTCTAATGGTTTTTGTAGACTTGATTACAAATCCCTTCTTTCTTTCTTTAATAACCCATTAACCATTCACAGTGTTTGGTTCGATTTCTATCTATTTCAATATTTTCTGCAGTTTATCTTGTTATTTCCAGTTGAATCCCACCATAGTATGATAGGAAAGAGTACATTGACTTTTCTTATATGCAATTGTTAAGATTTCTGCCAAGAAATCTCTTTGAATAATTACTGTAGAGGAGTATTAGAGAAAGGGAAAGGAAAAAAGAATAATGCTGCCTCTAGGCTCTAAATATTATTTCCTTTGGAGAAAGCTTGGGGGTTGCTGGGATGATACATATTCTGGGACTGTTGTGTAGAATATTCTGCAGATATGTGCTGCCTTTGGCTCTTGGCCTTCAGTTGAATCTGGTTTCTTGCGGATTCTTTGGAAAGGATCCAACATGGTTGGAATCCATCTACTCATTTATGTTTAGCACTGTCTGTTGCACCAAATTGGGTGCATTGAGTCTTAGTAGGATTTTGTTGTTAATAATTGCAGTGCTTTTAGCCAAATGAAATGACTTTCATATTGTAATACTTTCAAGTTTTCTTTGCCAGATAGGAATACATTTATATTTGCTTCCTTTTGGGTGCCATTCTTGGAATATCTCTTTCCATCCATTCACAACAAGCCTGTGACTTTCTCTGCTAGGGAGGTGGACTTCCTTCTTTCTCTTTCTTACTGTGTTTATGTGCAGGTACTATTGGGCTTCCTCTTAGGGCCTGGGTGCTCTCCCTTAGCTTTCTCTATTAAGACGGGTACTCTACCACTTGAGCCATACTTCTGGCTTTCAGGAAGTTAACTGGATAAGAATCTCATAGAGTTTCCTACCGATATTACTATTTAGACCTCCACCTCTTTGTTCCAGAAAGGATTCTATCCTTTGGTTGACTGCATTTGTAACATATTGTGAACTGCAGCTGACATACTGACTAGAAAAAATTCTCTTCATGACCTGTTCTTCTAGCTGAAGAATATATATTCTATCAGAAGATCATATGCTAATAACCAGATCTCAAGAAGCTGAAAAAATGAAATCAAAAGTATATCTGATATTTTTTCATTCAAGGGGCTTGAACGCTGAGCCTGGGCATTGTCCCTGAGCTCTTCAGCTCAGAGCTACCACTCTACTTCTTGAGCCCCAGCACCGCTTCTGTTTTTTTCTGGTACTTAATGGGAGGTAGGAGTCTCAAAGTCTTCAGTGCCAGGGCTGACGCTGAACCATGATCCACAGTTCTCAGCCTCCTCAGTAGCTAGGATTGTAGGCTCTATGTATCTTTTATTTTTATAAAGACAGAGCTACAAATATCCCAAAGACTTTAGGGATTTTGATAAGACATGAAAGTAAATTGATAAGTACTTGATCAATCAGAGGTCTGATAAACCAAGAAAGAAAGTAAAAATTACTTCATGCAAATAGAAAAATAAATGATTCTATTGCAAAACGCACTAATTTTCATGTGGTAGCTTATGTTCTAGATGTGTAAGACAGAAGAGTAGTCAATGGTGGGGATTTGGTAGTGTGTCTCCAAGGATTGTGAAATGCCCTTTAGATTGTGCTGGTGTTTTTGCAGGATCTCAATCACAATGGGGACATGAAACATATCTTATCATATTTCTGTTTTGTCCAAATAAAATTAGAAAGATTCCCAGGCATACAATATCGAGATGAGGTAGAAACTTAGTTGATGTCATTTTCTAGTGCTGGAAAACTCTCCCTGAACATCAGAAATCTGTCTCCACATTTCTCTACTTATTAGGTATCTTCAGTATCCACACATGCAAAGAAACTGAAGTGAGGCTTTTTGCAGAAATTAAACTTTTACACCTGCAAAAGATGATTTTTATCCAAGGTTTAATAACACTATAAACAAATAAATCTTCCTAACCTGGTGGATAACAGCCTCATCTATTTGCACCCAACTCAATTCAAAGGGACTCAAGAGTTATATCTAATTTCCGCATGCCACACTTGCCTTCCACTCCCAGCTGTATTTCCTGCCCCTCAGTTAGGGACAAGGAAGAGCAGTCTAAAAGCAGGACTCCCATTTAGTGTGAATGTGCTTCTTCCTCTTGTGCCCTTCAGACACCTGGGACTACCTTTAGGTTTCAGAAAGGGATTTCCAGGACCCTGGGCTTCTGGTGAGTAGCTCATAGGCTCTGTGATAATCTCAGGATTCTGGGTGCTAGTTCTTGACTTCACAGCACTCCGTGAGCCACTGTCTTATGATCTGCTCTATCATTTCTCCTTAGTTTCAAAACGTATCATGATTCCACGCGATATGGATAGGTGGTCCGGTGTACTGTGAAAATTCATCATTGTCCAAAATGGTTTATCATTTAGATGACCAAAAACTCAACTCACACTAAATGAAAGGAACTCTAGGATATGGAAACAAGAGCTTTATCTTGTGTGATTGCTATTCTTAATGTACTATGTTACTTCTCTTCTCTTTTTTTCCCCTTATGCTTAATCTCATATTGTTACTGTATCTGGCTTTGTAACCTGGCACACAGTATATACGTTTATTTCCTTGTTTGAAATAGAAAAAGGAAGTAGAAAAAACAAGATGATTGGGAGGGGGAAGGCACATGGGCACAATAACGTGAGAAGGGGTATCATTGTGTGAGAAGTAATGCATCTACTATCTGGCAGATGTAATTGTTACCCCTCTATGCATTACCCCAACAATCAAAAATAAAATAAAATTTAAAATTAGTCAACTCACCCCCTCTTGATGTCTTCATCTGAATGAACAACAACTTTGGTTAAGCTGCTGTCCTCACTGTGGATATATTGAAACATACAGAAATTAAATCGGACAATGTAGGAAGAAGTGATGCATTTTTCTGACGCTTCTTGTGGCCTTGTGTGTGCTACACAGGTCATCTGTCAAATGTACTATGTCTCTAGCTCTTCTGTCTCTGCCAAATTTTCATCCAGTACTGAAGTCTCAACTCAGAGCCCTGTCCTTGCTACACCTTTAGTCATGGCCTGGTGAGCCTTCATGCCTAGGCTTGCCTGTTTAATGACACTTTCACTTAAGTCTTTCACCAGAACTCGAGATAGATGTGCAAGCCTTTTGTTCACAGATGTGATTCTGTTTTCCAGGGGTGTGGTGGATGTGGGGGGAAGACCACCAGAGGATGGCAAGATGATGCCATCCAGGGTAGAAAATCCTTTCTGTGGTAATCCATCTCCAATGAATCAGCAAATTGGTGTGCTGCACGTGTGTATCAAGAAGCAGAGCCTCAGTGATAAGTAAGAAAGGAAAACATTCCTGGAGCCCTGACTTGAAGGGATATCAGAGTACCGTCCTTCAGCCACATACGTATGGACTCTCTCTAACTCTCTGTCTCGTAGGTCTTTCATTGAAAATGTACATTTATTCATGAACCATGTATTCACAGATGTGAGTTGTAAGGACCTTGTCATAATGTCACCGAGTCATCTGATTATCCAATATAAATGGTACAGAGACAGTATTTATAGTTACACAAAACTTAGAACCACAGTTTTTAAAAGTTGGCATTAAGTGCACAATGAAAGGTATATGTAAAAATTAAGGTCCAGACCTAGGGAAAGGGAATACCCATCAAGGAATCAGGCATAGCCAAAAAACTATGGAAAAGATCAAACAAAGTTGTATAGCCACTTTGAACTGACACTTGTATTTCTTCACCTGTGAAGAAATTGTTATGGCAGGAAATAAATACATAGAATTGTATGTCATTGCCGTCAGAAAAAAGGAACATAACCAATTGTAGTAGGTTGTCATACATTGGCAATGTGCAGGGTTTGGGGGGTTTTCCTGCACTGCTCCCTAAAGTAGCAAAACACTTTGTGCACCTCCTTTCTCATTTACTCATCAAAATGAAAAGGAGTAATATGACAGACAGAAGGTACACTGAAAGTATTTGGAAACTACCCAGAAATGATCAGTCTGTTTCATAACATATATATTTATGTACGTTTTTCTATTGATAGATATCTGACCTTTGCTTGAATTCTTCTGTCCCAAATTCTGTTGAATCATTTTTATCCAAGCTAGAGAATTAAATTCTATACAGTCAAATACCATGTACATTCATAGTCTTACTCAAGGTAGCAAGTTACCCAAACACTAGTGAATTTGTAGAATTTAAATTTTTCCATACTTAGCTAAATAAACAGAGGAATTCTACTATTACCCAGAAAGGAAATTAATTTCTGTGGAAACTTACATTTTTATCTCTTCAAAAGAAAGCTTTAGTGCACAAGTAAAGAAATTTCCTTTCTTAGTAAACCTAACACAATGTTTATTGGTATCATGTATTTTCATTGTACATACAACTCACTACAGAGGAACTCAATCCTTTATGCAATCTGATTTTCAACTTTCCAAGTCTGCTCTACCCCCTCCGTACTTACATTAACTTGTTGTTTTCTTAACTGCTTCTCACCAAAAGAGAGTCCAAAAGCTGGACTGTCATCAGAACTGAGAGTCCAAATATCACATTTCTGAAGTATGAAAGAGGCCCACCGGCTCTTTTCACCTCAGAAACACTGAGACTACCTCATTGCTCCTGATTGGGATTCTTACCTCCATTGGCTCAGTGCAAGTGGCATGAAGGCCCTGATAATAGGTAAATAAAGATATGCTTGCTACTTTTCACTTCATAGCAGACCATGACCAAGTATGTGCTAACTGACTCTATCATTTTCTTTTACTTTCAATACAAACAAAATGATTACAGGAGGACACTAAGAAGCTGTCATATAGATTGTGTAATAAATTCACACTACAAATGAATTTACACTCAGATGAGAGATAATACAACTTACCAAATGTTAATGGTTGGGTCACAAACCGCAATTGCAGTTAACGTTGTTTCATCTCTAAAAAATAAAGTAAGACACAAACAATTGATTTGGAACATAGAGAGGAAATCAAACTTTTCTACAAGGCTGGATACTAAAACCATGACTCTGTTCATGTAGGATCATGTTTGCCATTTGAGCTACAGCTCCAGCTCCAGCTCTTCTGTTCCCTCTAGCTCTTTGCTCTGCTACTCCGGTGCGAACTAAGAGACCAGAACCAAATGAAAAGCAGTATTTTCATTTTACCCAGAAATACAGTTGAATCTGTTCAGGAAATTAAATATGGAACAGTTTCATGCAAGGTAGAAGAATTTTTCCCAGTACCCCTACCACAGTACCTCTTGATATCTTGTATGAATTCCAATAAAATACTCTTCAAGGGAACTCAACCTGAGGTCATAGCTAATATTCTGCTTCCTCTGTTCCTTCTATTCCCTCCTTACTTTCAGTAATCCTAGATGTCTTTACTGACTTACTCTCACATTGGACCAATGGGTGGCAGGCCAGAAGTAGAGAACTCTACACTGCTCAGCAGGACAAGGAGAACTCCCTCTCCATACTGGAGTCTCAATCCTTCACTCAATTTGCAAAAAAGACGGAATGGCACAGACAAAATTACACTTCCCTGACCTTCTAAATTGTTCCCACAAATACGGTTCTTGTTCTCTGTACAGCTTAGTACACTACTCTGTCTGTACTTGGGTATCTGACCACATATGGCTGTCCTCTGTCAATCTATGTATGTTCTGCTCCTCATTATCAACATGAACCATTAAATTATGCACAAATACTATGGAAGTTTCTAAAGAGACTTTTTCTTCCCAAATTGCTATAATACCCGGAAAACAAACTCTACATATACTATATATGGAAGGGGGTATTTCCTGTGCTTTCCTGGAAATGAGGCCTCTCTCTCCAATGAAATGATTACCTGTGCTAAATAAAAACTTATGCAAGATTCACAAGGAGTTCTTTTCCTATGACCCTAAAGCACTTTTTACACTGTTTTCGTGGGTTTCCTGATGTTCTGTTTCCCTTGCTATGAAGGAAATTGAGCTGATCAGCCATCTACATTTCTGCTTCGTCTATCCCCTCCTTGCTGGCACTACTGTCCTCTGTCTCTCCAGCCTCTCTAATTCATAAAAGGATTTCTAGTTCATGACTTATTCACCTTAACCTACAGAATATATGTGGAAACAAAAACAAAGACATGCTTTGGCTGTTTAGGAATATTTGCTTTTCACATAATATTTCAACCCTAACTTGATGATAAAAAAACTTCTCTTTTACTAAATAAATCACAAATGGTATGAGGAAGGTGTCTTCAGCTGCCACTTCTCCCATGAACAACTGAAATCCTAGGCAAGTCATTCTATATTAGACAGTCTCCTTCCCACAGCAATGAAATAAGACACATCAGGCATGAACATGGGCATGAACAGATTCGCTGGTCTTTTTATCATCATCATCATCTCTTGAGATAGACATCCAGCACATAATTAGGCAAATTTTTGTTTGGGGCAGAAAACGCACGTTAGCAGTAAGGCATTTTAGGAAAATACACATCAAATTAAAAATCCCCTAATAATCAGCCTTTTCTCATTCATGGAGACAAAGAGACAAGGAGACATACAGAGAGAGAGAGAGAGAGAGAGAGAGAGAGAGAGAGAGACAGAGACAGAGAGAGAGAGACAGAGAGACAGAGACAGAGACAGAGAGACAGAGAGAGAGACAGAGACAGAGAGACAGAGACAGAGACAGAGAGACAGAGAGACAGAGAGACAGAGAGAAAGAGAGAGAGAGAGGAGGAGACACAGAGAGAGAGAGAGCTCGCAACTGTAACTTGTTTTATCCTCTATTTATCAGAGAGAATTTTTTAAATTGCTGAGCCTTACAACAAAACACTAGATTGCCTTTGAACACCACAATAGATTAGGAACAATAACTCTTGACATTTCTTCTTGGAAACACCTAAGATTTTAGAAAGTTATCTACTGATATTACAGCCCAAAAATCTTAGAAAAATATCAAAGGCCCTGCAGTGTCATCAATACCTAAAATAAAGTTCAATAATCCTAATCACTTTCTTTTCAGTGACTATCCTTTTATGTATGATTGTACTTACATACATTTTATTATGCATAGATGCACATAGATGAGAGTATATATATATATATATATATATATATTTAGACTTTACCCTTCATTGTTGTTTGTTTTGTCAAGTTTGGTTGTGGTATAGGATGAGGTGTCCCTATAGGATGAAACCAAATGTCATAGTCAGACTCTCTAATGATTTTTATAGACTTGAACACATATCTATCCTTTCTTTCTTCAATAATCAATTAACCATTCAAAGCGTTTTGTTCCATTTCTATGTATTTCAATATTTTCTGTCTTTTATCGTTTGTCTGTTTCCAATTGAATTCCATCATAGTATGATAGCAAACAGTAACATTGTCTTTTCTTATATGTAATTGTTAAGACTTACTTTATACTCTGCCAAGAAACCTCTTTGAATGATTACTGTAGAGGAATATTAGAGGAAGGGAAAGGGAAAAAGAATAACGCTGCCTCTAGGCTCTAAATATTATTTCCTTTGGAGAAAGCTTGGGGGTTGCTAGGATGATACTTATTCTGGGACTGTTGTGTGGAATATTCTGCAGATATATGCTGCCTTTGGCTCTTGGCCTTCAGTTGAATCTGGTTTCTTGTGGATTCTTTGGAAAGGATCTAACATGGTTGGGATCCATCTACTCATTTATGTTCAGCGATGTCTGTTGTGTCAAATTGGGTGCATTGAGGATTAGTTGCATTTTTTTGTTAATCATTGCAGTGTCTTTAGCAAAATGATATGACTTTCATGTTGTAATACTTTCATGTTTTCTTTGCCAGATAGGAGTACATTTACATTTGGTTTCTTTTGGGTGCCATATTGGAATATCTCTTTCCATCCATTCACATCAGGCCTGTGACTGTCTCTGACAGGGAGGTAGACTTCCTTCTTTCTCTTTCTTACTGTGTTTATGTGCAGGTACTATTGGGCTTCCTCTTAGGGCCTGGGTGCTCTCCCTTAGCTTTCTCTGTGAAGAAGGTACTCTACCACTTGAGCCATACTTCTGGCTTTCAGGAAGTTAACTGGATAAGAATTCCAGAGTTTCCCACCGATATTACTAATTAGATCTCCACTGCTTCGTCCAGAAAGGATTGTATCACTTGGTTGATATTCAAGGGGCTTGAACTCTGAGCCTGGGCATTGTCCCTGAGCTCTTCAGCTCAGAGCTACCACTCTACTTCTTGAGCCCCAGCACCGCCTCGGGGTTTTTTTGGTTGTTAATGGGAGGTAGGAATCTCTAGGTCTTTAGTGCCAGGGCTGTGTCTGATCCACGATCCACAGTTCTCAGACTCTTCAGTAGCTAGGATAGCGGCTCTATGTATCTTTTATTTTTATAAAGACAGAGCTACAAATATCCCGAAGACTTTAGGGATTTTGATAAGACATGAAAGTAAATTGATAAGTACTTGATCAATCAGAGGTCTGATAAACCAAGAAAGAAAGTAAAAATTACTTCAAGCAAATAGAAAAATAAATGATTCTATTGCAAAACACACTAATTTTTATGTGGTGGCTCAAGTTGATATTTCAGATGTGTAAGACAGAAGTGTAGTCAACAGTGGGGATTTGGTAGTGTGTGTCCAAGGATTGTGAAATGCCCTTTAGATTGTGCTAGTGTTTTTGCAGTATCTCAATCACAACAGGGACATGAAACATATCTTTTATATATTTCTGTTTTTCCAAACAAAGTTAGAAAGATTCCCAGGCACACAATATCGAGATGCTATAGAAACTTAGTTAATGTCATTTCCCTGAACATCAGAAATCTGTCTCCACATTTCCCTAGAAAGGAAATTAATTTCTTTGGGAATTTACACTCTTATCTCTTCAAAAGAAAGTTTCTATGCACAAGTAAAGAAATTTTCTTTCTTAAAATTAACAAAATGTTTATTGGTATCATGTAGTTTAATTGTACATGCAACTCACTACAGAGAAACTCAATCCTTTATGCAATCTGATTTTCAGCTGTCTAAGTCTGCTCTACTCCCTTCTTATTTTCACTAACTTAGCTCTTTTCTTAACTGCTTATCAACAAAATACAAGGAACAACAGCCGAGAAATTGTACTCTCATCAGAACTGACAGTGGGCCTGTCTAAGAAACAGATTTCTGGAGAAGGAAAGAGGCCCAACAACTCTTTTCACCTCAGAACCACTGAGACAACCTAATTGTTCCTGACTGGGATTCATATCTCTATTAGCTCAGTGCAAGTTGCACGTAGGCACTGATAATAGGTCAATAAGGATATGATTGCTAATTTCACTTCCTGGCAGACCATGACCAAGTATGTACTAATTGACTCTATCAATTTCTACTTAGTTTCAGTACAAAAATAACTATTACATGAGGATACTGATAAGCTGTCACATAGATTGTACACTAAACTCACACTACAAATGAATTTACACTCAGATGACAGATAACACAACTTACCAAATGTTAATTCTTGAGTCACAAACTGCAATTGCAGTTAACGTTGTGTCATCTCTAAACAATAAAATAAAATAAGACACAGAAAACTCATTTGGAACATACTGCAGAAATCAAACTTTTCTACGAGGCTGGGAACTTAAACCATGTCTGTGTTCATGCTAGGATCATGTTTGCCACTTGAGCTGCAGCTCCATCTCCAGCTCTTTTGTTCCATCTAGCACTGTGCTCAAGTACTCTGGTGTGAACTAAGAGACCAGAACCAAATGAAAAGCAGTATTTTCATTTTACCACAGAAATGCAGTTGAATCTCTTCAGGAAATTAAATATGGACCGTTTTAATCCAAGGTAGAAGAATTTTTCCCAGTAGCCTAACACTGGACCTAATGCTATCTTGTATGACTTTCAATATGATGTTTTTCAAGGGAACTCAACCCTGAGGTCATACCTAATACCCTGCTTCCTCTGTTCCTTCTATTCCCTCCTTACTTTCAGGAATCCTGGATGTCTTTACTGACTTACTCTCACATTGCACCAATGGGTGGCAGGCCAGAAGCAGAGAACTCTTCACTGCTCACCAGGACAGTGAGAACTCCCTCTCCTTACTGGAGTCTCAGTCCTTCACCCAATTTGCAAAATCATGGAATGGCACAGACAAAATTGCACTTCCCTGACCTCCAAATGGTTCCCACTAACATGTTCCTTCCTCTCAGTACAGCTTTCTACACAAGTGTGACTGTATTTGGGTATCTGAGCTCTTATGGCTGTCCTCTGTAGATCTCTGAGTGTTCTCCTCTTCATTACCAACATGAACCATTAAGTTGTGCGCAGTCAAATACTATGGAAATTCCTAAAACTACTTTTTCTCTCCAAACAGCTATAACTAGCTGAATACTAACTCTAAATACTCTTTATATGCTAGGGGTTATTTCCTGTGTTTTCCTAGAAATGAGGCCTCTCTCTCCAATGAAATGTGATTCACAAAGATTTATGCAAGGTCTAAAAGGAGTTTTTTTCACATGACCCTAAACCACTTTTTGCAGTGATTTTGTGGGTTTCCTTATGTTCCATATCCCTTGCTATGAAGAAAATGGAGCTGATCAACCATCTACATTTCTGTTTCCTCTCTCTCCTCCTTGCTAGCACTACTGTCCTCTGTCTGTCCAGCCTCTCTGATTCATAAAAGGATTTGTAGTTCATGAGTTATTTACCTTAATCTACAGAATATATGTGCAAACAAACATACAGACATGCTTTGGGTATTACCTTTCACATAAAATTCCAACCATCACTTGATGGTAAAAGACTTCTCATCTACTAAAAATATCACAAATGGTATGAGGGAGCTGTCTTCAGCTGTCTGTTTTCCCCAGAACATGTGAAATCCTAGGCAAGTCATTATATTTTAGCCAGCCTCCTTCCCACAGCAATGAACTGAGACATATCAGGGATGATCATGGGCATGAAAAGATTTTCTGGTCTTTTCAGCATCATCTCTTGAGATAGACATCCAGCACATAATTAGGCAAATTTTTGTTTGGGGCTGAAAACACACCTTAACAGTAAGGCATTTCTGGAACATACACATCAAATTTAAAAACCCCTAATGACCAACCTTTTCTCAGTCATTGAGACATAGAGAGAGACAGGGCGAGACACACAGAGACACAGAGAATAGACAGAGAGAGAGAAACAGAGACAGTCAGTCAGACAGACAAGACAGAACCCCTGTAACTTGTTTTATCCTCTAGCTAGACAAAATGGAGTCACCAGAGAGAAATTTCTTAACCTGCTGAGTCTTACAGCATAACACTGAATTGGTTTTGGCCACTACAATAGATTAGGAACAAGAAGAATTCATGGTATTTCTTCTTGGAAATACCTAAGATTTTAGAAACGTCTCTACTGATACTAGAGCCCAAGGATCTTAGAAAAATATCAAAGGCTCTGCAGTGTCATCAATACTTAAAATTAAATTCTCTAATCTCTATCACTTTCTTTTCTGTAACTATCCATTCACGTGTGTCTGGACTTACCAACATGCAAATATGCATAGATACACATAGGTGAGAGTGTATGTATATTTAGACCCTACCCTTCATTTTTGTTTCTTTCAGGAAGTTCAGTTGTAGTATCAGATGACAGTTCTTCATTTTGGGGCAAAATCTCTTACCTCTCATACATTTCCCATAGAGTTTCCTTCACTGCTTAGGTTTGACAGCAGACTATAGTATTCCTACCTATGTCTCACAGCTGGGATCTCATGCCTATACCATATTGCTCTGCTACTTCTTGTTTAAAATGTTGACATCTGTTTGTGTATGCACATATTTCTTGCCTTCATTCTGACATTAGGAATACACATAGGTATGTATATATGTAAATACCATCAGATCATTGAGAGCCTTCAAGGATATTAACTCACATTTCCATCCTAGATCACACATTATGTCCTACAGCCAATTTTCAGGATAGAAGTGTATTGGAATACATAGGCAGGCATGACACATAACTTTAGCATATATGTTCAGTCAAAGAACAATCTACTTTATACAAATGATCAATTTTCACTACTCATAGCAAATTGCTACCTCATAGGATACCATATATATTGATAGATAAAATCAGAAGATAGATGAAACTAGGTCATCATTTTGATTATAATAAAAATGATATATTAACATTTACTGATTGTATAACTATCCTTCACTTAACAATAGATTGTTAATATTACCACAGACCCCACAAAAGCATTTATTTCAAGCTGAAATAAATATGTACTTTGATGATAATCAAGTATTTTACTCATATCTTTACTGACACTCACTAAGTCAACTTACTGCCAGTCATACAGGGTACAATTTTAGGCTAATACACAAAGAAGAAGAGAATCAATCCTTCTCTGGGTTGGCAGCCGCCAAATAACAAAGAAGCAATGAAAAAAGGATATATGACAGAAATAAATGAGAATGGGAGCAATATGTCTCTTCTGATCAATCAGAAACTTAGGGGAATATGCATTATTGTATCCAATGAAAGTGCCAATGGTAGTAGAGTAAGTTTGAAAACCCCTGCCCCAATGATATGCTGGCTGCTGAATACCCATTTTTAAGAGTGAGGATGGAAAGGAAGAGTGTATGTCTAGAAAAAATCAAATGAAAGTAATAACAAGCAGTTCTTGATATGTAAAAAAAAAACCCAGACTACAGCAATCACTGGAAAAAGATGTCAAGAAGAGCAGGAAATTATGGCAAATACATCAAATAAACAACCAGGAATAGTTATTGTAAAGATAGAGGTATATAGTGCAGGAAAATGCTTTTCTATAAAAACAACATCATGAGACCTACAAGGAGACATATACTTGAAGAGTATATTACATGCATTCATATCCATTGCTAGAAAGGAAGGATCATTCAGACAAAAATGTCAATCACAAAACATCAAAGTTTACCACATTTCAAATTTGTCTAGAAGACACTTCAAAACATTTCATTTTCTAACTGAAGAATATACATTCTACCAGAAAATCACATGTTAAGCTAATAACCAGGTTAGAAGAAACTGAAACAAAAATTGGATATACCAATGTATCTTATTTTTACAAAGCAATAGAGATACAAAAAGAGAGAGGACAAAACAACGCATGAAAGTTAACTGATAGACACTTGAATGATCGGGGGACTGATAAACCAAGAAAGAAATTTAAAGTGTCTTGAAGCAAATGAAAACAAAGTGATGATATTGAAAAACATACTAACTTTAATGTGACAGCTCAACATGATAGTCAAGAAGTGTGAGGTAGAATAGTAGTCACAGGGTGGGGAGTTTTGGAGGTGGGTACAGAGTCAGTGGTGTATTAGCACAGAAGGAGTCACACCTAATGTTTTACAGAGCCCAGTAGGAGCTTGTTGGAAAGTTACTGAATGCTTCCCCTTTTTGTCACACTGGAGTGTGATGACAGGGCATTCTGTTTGCCTGCTAGGCAAACACTCAACCACCTGAGTAATGGCCTAAGTCATTTGGTGCTGTAGATGTCTTTCCAGGAAGGTCTTCCTTCTGTCTAGGTCTGGAAGTGGTCTCAGATCATCACCTGGTTATCTGTGCTCCTGGGAGAAGGGAATACAGCGGTGAGCTTCTAGGACAGGCTCACTGCTTGAGATAAGGGTCTCAATAACTTGTTTTCCATGCTGGCTTCTACATAGGATCACCTCCAATTTCCACACACCACACAGTCAGTGTGACAGGCAGACCCTTCCTGATGCATATTTCTTTCATTTTCCTAGCAGCACTGGTGATCCAACACAGAATCTTTCACTTTCTGAATTGCACTGCATCACACATGTCACCGTCCCTTTCATGCTGTTTGTATTTCTTCAAATAAAAGGGCTCAGTTCCAGCCTTATGAATGTGGATACTTATGTGTCCATGTGTCTGTACATACATTCATATAAAATATGTACATAAACTTCTACATATAGATTTGTCTAGCACTCTATTATATGGCTTGGATTATAGCTTACCTTTCAGTCACACTGTCATCATCGTGTGCTGAACAAAATTCAAATGCAGATGTGCTATAGGAACAAAAAATACATATAGTCAGATATCACATGAATAATTAAACTTCATATTCTGGGTCAAATTATTTTGCAAGTCACAAAACAGTGGACTATGCTTCTTCCCTATAACTGAGATATTCTTCTCACACTTGATTTCAAATCAGCACAACATTACAGTTTAAGATTATCAAAGAAATATACTTGGTGATAAAATATTAACAATAAGCGTTCTTAAGTAATTGTGTATCTAGCTCACTGGGTCAGAAAAGAAGACAGGTGCAAGGTCATCTCCAAAGGTAAAGAGAACACATTACTCATTGAGTCACCAAGACACTAGGCCACAACTTCCTAAGGAGAAGGCAGGGTAGTCATCTATCCATGATCTTCACATGTAATCAAAACCTCCAGTTTTCCCAAGTAACTGAAGACAGAGGAGAGAAAGTAACCATGGAGTCATTACTTGCTCTGAACGATACTGCAATATCTTCCATTCACATGTTGGGATAATCTTCAGAGTATGTGGTGCCAAGATTGAATATTATTACCATATCAATCCAGTCACTTTGAGACTTGGCAACAACCTTTCCATATAAAGAAGAGAGAGTAGTTTGGGAAGGGACATATTTGGTCTGGGACAATTCCATACAAGAAAGCCATATCCATACAACAAAACTTTTATGCTCATTGTTTGCAACTAAGTAAAAGCAGTGCTGTTAGCTTCTAATGGCCCTGTTTTCTCATTCCAAATTTCTTCTTTTCTCACAGCTAAGTTCCAGATTCTCCACTTCTCATAGCAATTTCTTATATCCACCATTAAAAATATCTACATTGTTATAAAAGAATACAAAGTGTGGTATGAGGGTAAGTGTCTTTTCAGTTTGTTAGAGATTAGGATCAGAACAAGCTGGCAGAGGGGCACAGCTAGACCCAGGGGCATTGTAAACACTAGCTTCAAATAATGACAGGGCTGTATATTATAAGGGATACTTACATGACCTTGATCTTTCATACAAATAGTTCTGCTGCTCACTAGCCTCTACGTCTGTTTCTTTCTGCAATCTACTGCAGACCTGTGGGGACTTGTAGCTAGTGGTTTAGGAGCCATGATGCTTACCACCTGTGCTTCAGCATGTACACTCTCAGTGATGCAGGTAGTCCAGAATCAGAGAGTGCCTGGTCCCTCCCGCCTGGAAGGATACTCCCGGCGAGTGGGGCCTGTCTCAGGACACCATTGGCTGATGGTCGCATTCAGGGAGGTCCCTATTTGATGACATGACAACCACCGCTTGATCTGTATTTAGCCATCGCGTTTTCTAAAATAAACTTAGATCTGCACTGAGAGTCTGGTGTCCAGACTCTGTGTTCCTGGGATTATTCGTGGGCTCTGTCACCATCTTACCCCCTCCTAGAAGTCTGCGAAAGACCCCAGAAACTGGTGCCCAGACGTGGGGCACAACTAGTAGGTAAGTGGACCTCTATAAGCAATTATGTGGAAAGGGATCTTGGAGAGCAGGCACCTTCACTTTTCTGATAGACAGCTTGAGCAAGTTTATGAAATTGTTCTGTCTCTCTCCCTGTGAGGGATTGGAGGTAGGATATGGGATGAGTCCATGTGGAAAAGGGTAGTCCGGCAGGTCAGAAAGGGGAGCACATTGGTGATTTGCCTCATTTCTTCCCCATCGTGGTCGCTATTCTGAGTTGCCTCCGGGGTTCAGTCACCTTAGCTCCGGCGCCAGTCGGGAGACCAGCACACCCCTGGAAGAAGGCTGCCAGCCACAGCCAGCTGACCTGAGTTCTGCCTCCACCTTTGCGACCTCACCAGTATGACCTAGGACACCGACCTAATCCAGAAAAACCACCCTGGATGACTGCTCTGCTGGCTGTGGATGCCACAGACTCTGCCTCCACACTCTCCTCAAAGCTACCTCATCCTATGTCTACCCTGGCATGGGACCGTGATATGATTATGAACAATACAATCAGAGGAACTGCAACCCTATTGTCTTCCCTCAAAGCATGCTGGGGAGTACATGGGGGCTGTGACTCCCGTTAACGCCAGTCCCATCTTAAACCCACCTAGCCCTAGTTCTCTCTGTCCCACCACACTCATTTCCACAGCAGCAGGACCCATGTTTGCTTTAGCTAAGTTGGTTGAGTTTATCCAGGCTTGCCTGGATGCCATCTAGCTAATATCTTTGCACAAGGTTTGGGCCCCATCCTACATTCATTATGAGTGTCCACAAATAAAGAAAAAGGGGAAACTGCGGGGACTCCTAGCTTGTGATTTAGGAGCCCCGCTGCTTGCCACCTGTGCTTCAGCATGTGCACACACACTGACCCAAGCAGTCCAGAGCCAGAGGGCACCTGGCCCCTCCCACCAGAAATAGGAGTTCCCGGGTACTCCTAGCAAGTGGTGCGTGTCTCAGGACATCATTGGCTGACGGTCATACACAGGGAGGTCCCCATTTGCTGATGTGGCAGCCACCACTCGATCTGTATTGAGCAAACTGCACCAAGAGTCTGGAGCCTGGTCTCCAGAGTCTGTGTTCCCGGGATTATTTGTGGGCTCCGTCGCCATCTTACCCCCCTCCTAGATGTCCAAGAAGGACTCCAACACAGATCCATAGGTAATATACTTCATATTTTCTGAAGGAATATGTTATTAATGTGAGCAATGTAGATGAAGCATATTGCTCATGACCTGTTCTTCCCTCACCCAGTTTCATCTGAAGACAGATGTCATCCCCTGACACATCAGTGACAAGCATGGCAGTTAAAATGACACTGCAATTCCAAACCCTCAAGTGGGTCGTTTTACAAATTTGAACGTCTTCTTCCTTTCTCCTCTTGTTTCATCCTGCCCACTTCCAATCATGTGCTCTACACACTTAGCTATCGTTAACTCATGTGTTTTGTGTATTCACTCCTTATAAATATCTCTGCATATGTATATATGCACACTTGTGATAACATACATTTGATCACATATCAGATCTGATATATAAATTCTTAAATATTGTACAAAAATGATTCTGAAGCTTATAGCTACAGGAACCTTACGCCCAAGTAAATCAATTACTTGGAAGTTTGTATATGACTTTACAATTTACTGAGTTGTATAAATTTATGATGCATTAAACACCTATTGCATATAGGAAAATGTTTACTTCCTCTGCCTTTCTTCTCAGATGCAAAAAGGATACAGCATTTGGTGATGGTTTCTGTTACCTCCCGATTCAGTTTGTTCTCCTAGTATACATCTCTTGTATACTATTTAAGTTCTTCATCCCAGTGTCTGTCACTAACACCGAAAGTTCACCATCATAAGAGACTTCACGCTGTAACCCAAGGGTCATAAACTAGAGACCGGCAGCTGGGCCTCTGAACAATGTACACTGGGATTGAGGTGTCTGCTATCAATATGGACAAAAGTACATAGATACTGTTATTAAATATAACTTTGGAAAAGCCAATCACTGCATTTCTTTGATGAGTCTGGTAATAACTGACCTTGAATGTTCATCTATATCGTCCTAATTCATATCTAACATCTTTAACTAGAAATGAGTTTTCCTGTGATAGTGACCTGAACATTACACTTCTGCAAAGGAAAAGCTGATGGATTCATATTGAAGGACCTATCATCTTGATACCAATGCATAGTCCCCTTTTTTAAGTACAATTACACTCTAGAGGGACACATCTTCATTGCAACCAAGAAATTCCTGATTAAGTCCCTAGACTAACTTCTTACATCCATCCATATCCACCAGAATAAACATGAAACACGTATAAATGTGAGGCAGGGTCCATCAACAGTGATGATTAGTGGGTACTTGTAGAACCAGCTTCACCTGCTGTTGAAGGTTCCTCTATGCCCTGCCAACTGCATCCTGTTCCTGGCTCTTTCCAAATTCTTTGTTTCTTGCTCTTTCAGGATTCTTTTGTCCTTCACCCAATCTGAAAAATCTCATACCAAAGCATTTTGAATGAAATGTTCTTTTAGATTGTGTGGGTGTTTTTACAGTGTCTTAAACACAACAGGGCATACATGAAACATTGCTTTCCTGACATGTTTCTCTTTTATCCAGATAAGTTTCTGTTTTACCCAAAGAAACAAAGTTAGAAAGATTCCTATACACACTGTATTTAAATCAGATAGAAACTAGGTTAATGGTGTTCTCTAGTGCTGGAAACTTCCATGAACATCACAATTCTCAGTCTGCACATTTGTCTACTTGGATAGGTATGTTCAGTATCCATACATGCTAGGAAACTCAATTGGAGGCGTCTTAGAGAAATTAAACTCTTCTACTTGCAAAAGGTAAGACTTTTCCCTAAAAGTTAAGAATACTATGACCCAATAAATCTACCTGATCTGATGGAGAATAACCTCTTCTGGTTTCAGTTCAACTGATTTCAATGGAAATCAAGACTTAGATATCATCTAAATATCAGCATTCTAGGTGTCCTCTATTCCCTGGTGACTTTCCTGCCTCTAAGATAGGGACAAGGAACAGAAGTCTAGAAGCAGGGCTACCATTGATTGTGCTTGCAGGCATCTATAGAAGAAAGGATATAGTCTTCCTTTATGGGCCATATAGACCGCTGGGATTACTTTTTTGTTTCAGAAAGGGATTCCCAGCTGCCTGGGCTCATGTGACTAGCTGACAGGCACTGTGGTGATCTAAGGATTTGAGATGCTAGTACTTGACTTCATAGCACCCCATGAGCCAGTGTATTTTGATCTACTCTATCATTTTCTAATAAGTTTCAAACCAGATCATGATTACCTGCAGATATGGACAGGCAGTCCTGTGTAGTCTGAAGATACATTATCCTCCAAAATGATATATTACTAAAAAAAATCAACTCACCAATTACTGTTGTCTTCATTAGAATGAAAAACAACCGTTGTTAAGTCATTGTCTTCACTATGGACATATTAAACATACACAAAAATCAGGTTGCACCATGTTGGAAAAAAATCACACATTTTTTTTCTGACACTGCTAGGTATAGAAATTATGACCTTGAGTATGCCACACAAGTATCTGCCAATGGAGCTGTATCTCTAGCTTTTCTGTCCCTAACACCCCTTATCTCCAGTACTCAGGTCTCAACTCAGAGCACTATCTGTGATACTCTCTGTTCATGGTATGGTGAATCTTTGTGCCTAGGCTTGCTTGATCAATGATCTTTCCACTTGGGCTTTCACCAGAATCTACGATGGATGTGCATGCTTTTGGTTCATATGTATAATTATATCTACACAGGTGACAAAGATCAGAGGACAGCAATATGAAAACATCCAGGGTAGAAATTTATTTTTGTAATTGTCCATCTCCAAGGATCCAGTAAAATGTTGCACTGTATGTGTGGTTCCAGAAGCAGAGCCTCAGGTATAAGCAAGAAAGCAGAATATTCCTGAAGCCCTGACTAGAAGCCATAGTATCAGAATACCCCCATCCCACATGCTGGTGGACCCAATCTGTCTCCAAACTCTTTTATTTGAAATGTGAATTTTTTCATGATCCCTGTATTCACGTGTGAGCAGTAAGAAGTAAAATAAAAATCATAATGCCATGGATTCATTTCTTTCACCAGTATAAATGTTGTCTATAAAGTGTTCATAGTTTCACCAACCTTAGAACCACAGTGTTTAAAATGTGGCATAAAGTGGACAATGAAAATATTATGCATAAATTAAGTTTTGGATCTAGAGAAAGAGCACACACATGAGAGAACTGGGCAAAAATATGGGAAAGAGTTGTACCAGAGGTTATTTACCCCTTTCACAATGAAACAAACTTGTAGTCTCTTTGGTATGACATTTTATTTCTTCACCTTGAAAAAATTCATTTGGTCAGAACAAATGCATGGAATTGTGTGTCACTGCTGTAACACCAAAGGAACAAATTTAATTCTAGTAGGATCTAATATATCAGCAAGGTGTGGATTGTCTAGGAATTTTGCTTCACTGCTTACTAAAATAGCAAAACACTTTTCTGAGACTCGTTTCTCATTTATTCAACAACCATGGAAAAGGAGTAATTTTACAGAAAAAGCTGCACTGAGAACATTTTGAAAATAATTCCCAGAAACACTCTGATTAACAACCATGTATATTTACATATGTTTATCTACATATACATATCTGACCTTTTTGTCAATTCTTCGGTCCCAACTTCTGTTGGATCTTTTCCATCCGTGCTAGAGGATTAAACGATAGAGTCAAATGCCATGTGAACTCATAGTCTTAGTTTTTTATTCAAATTGGCTACAGTTTACCTAACACAAATAAATTCATAGGAATAGAAATAATACATAACTTAGCAAAATGAACAAAGGTATTTCCATTTTTCCCTGGAAAGGAAAATTAATTTCTTTTGTAAAAGAAAACTTTTATGCATGATTAAAGTCGTTTTCTTTCCTAGTAAACTTAGCACAATGCTATTGATATTATGCAGTTTAATGCTAGTTGGAACTCACTTCAGAGGAACTCAGTGCTTTAGAACTTCTAATTTTCTGCATTCTAAGTCTGCTCTACTCCCTCTGTCCTTTCATTTATTTGGTTGTTTTTTTAACTGCCTCTCACAAATGTACAAGGAACGGTAGCCTAAGAAGAAGGATTCTCATCAGTTCTGATAGTGGGTATCAGAATTCTGGAGAATGAAAAAGATCTGTTGTTCGTTTCATTGAGAAACCACTAAGACCATTCTCACTGTTTCTAACTGTTGGCTCTGTGAAAGTTGCATGCAGGCACTGATATGTAAATAAGGATTTGGTTGCTAGGTTTCACTTCAAAGCAGACCATGATCAAGTGTGTGTTCATTTATGCTATCATTCTCTATTTCAATACACACAAGGATTACATGAGAACTCTCTGAGAAGCTGCCATATTGATTGGGCATTGTACTTACATTGAAATCAGTTTAACTATCAGATGATAGACAACTCACCAAATGTCAATGTTTGAGTCACAAACCGCAGTGGCTGGAAACGTCGTGACATCACTAGAAATGAAATAAAATTAGAAACAGATAATTGAGTTGGACCATGTAGAGGAACTCAAACATGTTTTATACAAGCTGGATACCGAAATCATGGCCTTGCTCATGCTAGGAAAATGTTCTGCCACTTGAGCTACATCTACATCTTGTGTTCCCTCGAGTGATTTTCTCTGGTACTGCAGTACAAAACTGAGAGGCATGTTATTAAATGAAAAGCAGTATTCCATTTTGCCATAGAAATGGAATTGTATCTCTTGGGGATATTAAATATGGACCTCAGAAAATTAAAGGTTTCATCCAAGATGGAAGAATTTTTCTCAGTACATCTACCACAATGCCTAATTCCATCTTGTGTAACTTTCTATGCAAGTCAAAGGAACTCAACCCTGAATTCCCTAATTTTCTGCTTCCTTCATTCCTTCAATAATCTGGGATATCTTTACTGATTTCAACTCTCAGATAGGAACAATGGACAGTAGGCCAGAAGCAGGAATTCCATCAATATAATGGTGGGCTTTTCAGTATCACCATTCTGGAGAATGCAGGGTCAATCCACACTCAATAAGAACTTTAATACTAGGCTCTACACACCATTTCACCACAGGGTTACTTCTGAGTAGGACTGTCACCTCCGTTGGCTAATAGAAAGCAACATACAAGCACTGACATTATGAAAAATTTGGTTGCTTCCTAGACTACAGAGCAGCCAATCCACCAGTGTTTTTTGACCAACTCAATCATCCTCTATTTGTGTCAATATTCAAAATGACTTCATAAAGATATTCCTAGGTTGTCTGTATAATCTGTATTGTCCTCAGACTCCAAAACGGTTGTACACTGAGATGTCAAATCAACTCACCAAACATTTGCGCTCGGTTCAGATATGAGGACCTCTAATGTGTGGTGCTCACTATAACAAAATACAAAACATAGAGACAATTAAGTGGGACACTGGGAGAAGAAACAATGCATTCCCCTAAAAGGTTGGGGGTTTAAACTATGGTTTGTGCTAGATATGCATTTGAGTTGTGTATCTAACTGTTCTATAGCTTCAATTCCTGTCTCTGAAACTGCAGCTTAAAGTTTGGGCCCAGTGCTGAATGAAGCTTCTGAGGACAGAAGATTGCTTTTGTCAATCATCCTTTGCTGGCTGTGCTCTCAGGATGATCTGGCATGGGTAGATGAACCACTGTCAGACCTCTGTGATCTACTGGATCATGTACTGAGAGAACTGAAGACAGATGACAAAAACAAAGTCACTAAGGAAAAGAATGTGTCTGAAAGGCTAATTAGGTTCAGCAGCAAAATGCTGATGAGGGAATGTACAGATCAAGAGTGGAAGCAACACCCTGGCACAAGAACAAAAGGAGCACAAGGCCAAATACCACAGCAACTGCACAGGAACACACACACACACACACACACACACACACACACACAATTGGTAATTTCCTTGATGAAGAATGTGATCTTGTGAGAAAACCCAGCAACTGTTCATTTCAACAATTACAATCATGTCTTGATGCCAAGATTTTAAGGCTTTACCCAAATAAATGACGTCTGTGCACTATTCATGGAGTCAGAAACCTTCGATTCACATTTATGAAAAAGGTTGCATTAACTGTACAGAAGAGCGTGGCATCTGCCAAATAGGATAGAAATCTAAAGGAGGAGTGGATGGGCCAAACAATTGTCCAAACCAAAGGGAGACTTTGTGGAGACATTCCCTTCTACTGTCTCGAAGAAGAGACAAATGTTCACAGCCACTTTCAGACCTATAATCCCCAGTCGTAGGAGGTAAATTGTTAGTGCACAAGTTCTTCCTTTGTGATCCTTTGTTACTGCAGTCCTAGAAAATGTGTACAAACCCTTCAATCTGTGTCTCATGCCCAGGTGGTCTGATCAGAGTTTTCTAAGAGTTCCCTTCACTGCTCACAAGGACCGGGAGAATTCACTTTCTCCTGGAGTCTGAGTCCTCCACCCAACTTTCAGAAGGATGGAATGGCACAGACAAAATCGCACTGCGTGACACTCCAATAGTTTTCCACATTCTATGTGCTCAGTCTCTGAATATCATTGTACACATGTATATCCATATTCTGGTATCTGTCCTTTTATGCTAACCTCTCTAGATATACGTGTGATCTGCTTTGAATCATTAAATTTTACACAGTAAAACACTGTGGAAATTCCTAAAACTATTTTTCACCCAAATTTGGTAAAATTCATCAAAAACAATCACAAAATATACTATTTTTGGAAGGGGAATTTCCTAGAAATGAGGTTCTTGGTCCAAAGAAATGTTGACCTCTGATAAAGAAATCTTTTATAAAATGATTGACAAAGAATTCTTTCCTTATGGACATATATTGTGGATTTGTGTCTTTCCTTATTTTCCATTTCACTTGCTATGCAGGAAATCAAGCTGATATACCATCTACACTGCTGCTTCCATGACTCCCTCAGTTCCCACTTGCTGGTGCTACTGTTGGCTGTCTTTCTAGCCTCCTTGATTGATAGAAAGATCTGTAGGCTCCCATCCAATGTGATAGTATGCCTTTCAAGGTAACAGAGGAGTGGAGTATGAAGAAGTGATTCAGGTTCCATTAGTGGTTTTTTTTATGTGAAATCTGTTTCCAGTACATTCAATTGGTGTGAGTTTTATACATGAACTGTGACCATCTTCATTTCCCTTTATAGATCCTACTACTTGACTTTCAAAGAAAACAGGAACAATTGTCTTTTGACCTTTTCTATTCTTATTTATGTCAAAACTTAAAACAAGGATGTACTGATACTGATCGACTGTCATATATATTGTCTACAGTTACAACACTTTACATTGTTTATCACTCAGTTGACAAGTACATGGACTCACCATATGTTGAGGGCCGACCAGGACCGGGATACATTTCCCCTCTGGGTGTCAGATTCCACACTGTGAAGAAATTAAACACATACACAAAAATTGAGCCAGAACAGTACAGAAAAATATCTACATTGCTGGGTATTGAAACCATGGCCTTCTCCAGCCAAGCATGGGATCTGATATTAGAGCTCCACCTCCACCTCTGCTATCCCTGCCAGGCCTCTCTGCAGTACTGAGGTTTGACTTCAGAACCTTGGGTTAGATGAAGCTGCATAGGAGTGATTCGAGTTTTGGCAATGCTGCCTCATCATTTGAACCTCTGTTTTCTCTTAGCATGGCCAGGAATGGACTGGTGAACCACTGGCTCAACTCAATAATAACATTTCCTAGAAGATCTGATGATACCAAGTGGAAGGCACTCAGAGCAGAAATGGCTTTGAATGGCTATTTCCAATCCTGCAGCAAAACATTGGACTACAAATATGAAATTTGAGTGATAATGCATTATATTAGAGCACAAGAGCAGAGGGGCATGTCATAATACCAGTGCATAATCATATGAATACACATAAACACACATATCACACACACACACACACACACACACACACACACAAACACATAGGTTACACAGTCCATAATTTCTTTGGTTGAGTATGTGATTTCTTTGGAACACCCAGTCACTCTTCACTTCAGCAATTAAAATCATGTCTTGATCCCAAGACTTTAATGATTCGCCCAAAATAATTGATGTCTATACTCTATGCATCAACTCATAAACCCTGGATTCATATTTGTCAAAAAATTAGCATTGGGATGGGAGTTTGGCCTAGTGGTGGAGTGCTTGCCTAGAATGCATGAAGATCTGGCTTCAATTCCTCAGTACCACACACATAGAAAAAAAAGCCAGAAATGGTGCTGAGGCTCAAGTGGTAGAGCTCTAGACTTGAGAAAATCCAAGGACAGTATTCAGGCCCTGACCTCAAGCCCAGGACTGGACAAAAAAAATGTTAGTACTTACTGTACAGAAAGAATGGCATGTGCCAAGTAGGTCAGAAAACTAGAGGATGAATCCATGGGCAAGAAAACTATCACAACAAAATGGGACTTTGTGCTTCAATTATTTTCTTCATCCTTGAGTCAGAGCCAAGTGTTCATGGGCCCTTGGAGAACTGAATCCCCTCAGTGCTCTCAAATACATTGTTAGTGCAGAAGCTACTTCATTGTGATTTGTCACTGAGCTCTAGAAAACATACACAATCCCTTGGAATAAAGTCTCATGGAGGTGATCTGATTATAGATTTTTCTAAGAGTTCTCTTTATGGCTCACTAGAACAACAGGAACTCCATTCTCCTCATTCATCTTAGTCATTCACCCAACTCATGAAAGGATGGAATGGCACAGATAAAAGTGCACTACTGTGACATTCAAAATACTGCCCACAAACTTGATGCATACTTTCTGTACAACTTTATACACATACCTATCTATATTCCAGTAACTGACCCTCATGGCTGACTTCTCTAGACATACATTTCCTTCCCCTTATGATCACTACTTTATCTTTAAATTATACACAGTCAAATACTATGTTAATTCTCACACCTACTATTTTCCCAAAGTATCTATAATTCATCAAAAACTATCTATATATTGTATATGCAAGAGAGTACTTCCTGAATTTTCCTGGAAAATAATGCTTCTTACTGTAATAAATGTTCACCTCTGCCAAACAAAGTGTTTATGCAACATTGGCCAAGAGATCTTGCCTTATGAATCTACACAGTGTTGACTGTGGCTTTGTGGCTTCCCTTATTTTCCATTTCACTTGCTATGTAGGAAATCAAAATGACATATCCTCTCCATTTCTGCTTCCGTAGCTCCTCTGTTCCCTACTTGGCTGCAGTATTGGTGGCTGTCTGTCCTACCTCTCTGATTGATAAAAGGGTCTGCAGGACCTCTATCTGATGTGATGCTGAGTCTTTCAAGGTAACATAAGTGTGGGGTATAAAGAACTGATTCAGGCTCCATTAGCTACTTTGTATGTGAAATCTGATTCCATTCCATTCAATTAGTGTGAGTTTCATATATTCACTGTGACCATCTTCATTTATCTTCGTAGATCCGGCAACTTGACTTCCAAAGAGAATAGGAACAGTTGTTTATTGGTGTGTTCCATTGTGGCCTGTTTATTTTCAAAACTGAAAACAAGGTTGTACTGACACTGTGTGCCTGCCATGGGTATTGTCTATGGTTACAACACTGCATATTGGTTAGCACTGTGATGAGAAGTACACGGGGGACTCGCCAGATGTTCAGGGTCAGCCAGGACTGTGACAACTTTCCCCTCTGGGTGTAAGTGTTCACACTGTGAAGAAAGTAAACACCTACGCAAAAATTGAGTCTAAACAGTAAAGAAAACTATCATTTTCTATCTACAATGCTGGGTATTGAAACCATGGACTTCTCCATGCCAAGCATGGGATCTGCTACAGGAGCCACCCCTCCACCTCTGCTATCCCTACCAGGCCTCTTTGCAGTACTGAGATTTGACTTCCGAATCCTGTACTAGATGAAGCTGCAGGGGATGAGACTAGCATTTGGCAACGCAGTCTCATCACATGAACCACTGTTGTGCCCTCAGCATGGCCAGGAATGGATTGGTGAACCACTGCTCAACTCAATAATGACATTTACTGAGAGGACTGATGATGATAAATGGAAGGAAATCAGAGTAGAAATGGCTTTGAAAGGACATTTCCAATTCAAAATATTGGCAACAAAATATTGGACTGGAAAGGAAAAGTGAAAAGAAAATATCAGACTTAAGCACAAGAGCAGAGGGGCAGATGTCATAACACCAGAGTACCAGCACACAAACACACATATAAACACACACTCTCTCTCACTCTCTCTCTCTCTCTCTCTCTCTCTCTCTCTCTCTCTCTCTCTCTCTCTCTCTCTCTCTCTCTCTCACACACACACACACACACACACACACACTTCCTAATTTCTTTGAGAATATGATTTCTTTGGAACACCCAGTCACTGTTCATTTCCACAATTAAAATCATTCTTGATGCCTAGACTTCAATGCTTTACCCAAGGTTATTGATATCTACACACTAATCATTGAGTCATAACCCTTGGATTTAGATTTTGAAAAAGTATTCACTGTACCGAAAGAATGTGGTATTTGTACACAATGGAATTCTATGCTGCTGTCAGAAAGAATGACATTGCCCCATTTGTTAGGAAATGGAAAGACTTAGAAAAAATCATATTAACTAAAGTAAGCCAGACTCAAAGGACCTTAGGCTCAGTGGTTTCCCTCATTTGTCATAATCAGTGGAAACCTTGGGCTGTCCTAGCAGAGATTTGCAATAGGGCAAAACCTTGATACAAAAGGCCATATAGTAGGACGCTAAATGAAAGGATCTCCAGGATATAGAAACATAAGCCATATAATGAATGATTGTTGTTCTTAAGGTACTATGTTATCTCTTATCTCTTTTGCTGTCCCTTGGTTATCTCACATTGTTACAGTATCTCACTTTGTTACCTGATATATCGGTTATATTTCTTTTTGGTTATTTGAAATTGGATAGGGAAGGGGGGAAACAAATGAGGGGTGGGGGTGGGGGGGAGGGAAATGGGGACCAAGACATATGAAAGGTTATCAATGTATATGAAGTGATGCACCATCTATCTGGCAAATATCATGTAACCCTTCTATTAATTACAATAAAAAATATATGAAAAAATAAGAATGGCATGTGCCAAGTAGGGCAGCAATCTAGAGGAGGAATCATGGACCTGACAATTGTCCACAACCAGGAAAACAGGGGAAAGGGATCTACAAGGAACTTCCTTTTCCTCAGCCCTGAGTAGGGGCCAAGTAGCTGTGGGCCCTTTGATTTGAGCCCTATATCCCCCAGTGTTGTGATGTAAATTGTTACTGCGGAAGCTACTTTTTCTGTGATCATTTGTCATTGCAGTCTACAAAATGTGTACAGCCCCTCAGAATGGGGTCTTATAAACAAGCTATCCTATCAGAATTTTCTAAAAGTTCTCTTTACTGTTCACTGCAATATCAAGAACCCCATCTCCTCACTGGTGTCTCAATCATTCACCCAATTTTAAAAGGACAGTATGGCGCAGATAGAGCTGCACAGCTGTGACATTCAAAATAGTTTCCATAATGCAGGGGTCAAGTGACTAAAGTCCTAGCTACTCAGGAGGTTGAAATCTGAGGATCATATTTCAAAGCCAGCCTTGCCACTGTAATTTCCAATGAGACTGGAATCTCCAGTTAGCCACCAGAAACTCAGAAGTAGTGCTATGGCTCAAGTGGTATAGCCCCTGCTTTGTGCTGAAGAGCTCAGGGTCAATAGCACACAGGCCCAGAGTTCAAGTCCCCATCCTACAAAACAAAATCAAAGAAAATAATTGGTCCTACATACTTATTTAGTCTCTGTATATCTTCATACATATGCCTATCTATGTTCATTATTTGACCTATCATAGCTGACCTCTCTAGATAGAGATGGGATCGCTTTGAATCATTAAATTAAGCACAGTCAAATACTATGTAAAATCCTATATATACTTTTTAATTTTTGCTAATTCTGGAGCCTGAACTCAGGGCCTGGGCACTGTCCTTGAGCTTTCTCAAGGCTAGCGCTCTATCACTTGAAACACAGCAACATTTCCAACTTTTCCTGTGTATGTGTTACCAAGAAATAGAACCGAGGGCTTCCTGTATGCTAAGCAAACACTCTACCACTAGGCCATACACCTGGCCCTTCCTATATGTACTTTTTCACACAAATTAGCTGCAATTCATTGAAGACTAACTATACATAATATATATATATATATATATATATATATTCAAGAGGGTATTTCTTGTGTTTTCCTAAAAAAGAGACTTTGGGATCTAACTAAATGTTCATCTCTAAAAAACAAAGCTTTTAGACAAGACTGATGAAGAATTCTTTCTTTGTGAACCTACACCAATGTTTTCTGTGGTTTTGTTGTTTCCTAGATTTTCTTCCCCTTGCTATGTAGAAGCTGAATCTGATATATCACTCAGATTCTGCTTCCAGGTCTCCTCTTTTCCCTTTCGCTCGTTATGTAGAAACTCCAGCTGATATGGCTTTTAAATTTTGTATCCGTGTTCACTGTTTTCCACTTCACGCATTATAAAAAAAATTCCAGCTGATATATCATCTAAATGTTTGATTCTGTTTCCCCTTTACTCCTTGCTTCCACCAATACTAGCTTTCTTTCCTGCCTGTCTTATGGGGAAAAAGATCTGCACAGCGGAAGCAAGATTCCTATCCATCATAATGGTGGATATTTCAGGTGAAATAGTCCTGGCTTTTGACACATTTATCCTGATTCCTTTAGCTACTTCATATCTGAATTCCTCCTCACTTCAAACTAGTCATTGTGACTTGAGTGCCTGACCTATGATACTCTTTTGGCTCCTCATACTTAACTTTAGAACAGCCTATGAGAAAGTTTCTTTTGACATCTTTCCTTTGGTATTTATTTTCAAAACAGATAATAGTTACATGATATGGTTGGACAGTAATATCAACTTTGTCGTGGTACCATACTTCAAAATGATTTTACTTTCAGATGACAGGTAAATCCACTCACCAATTGCTCATGCTGGATCAACAGCTGCTGCCAGAGCCCAGATTACATGGACTCAGGCATGCCTATCACAGCATCCTCCTCACATTATCCAACAAGCCCTCCCTCAAAAAACTCATTCTTTTTACTTTAATCCCTATGGAAAGGATGGGAAGAAAGTCCAATGGCATAGAGAGCAAACCCTATGATAGACAGACTGCTCTTGCTCAGACCCTTACCTTGTAGAGAAAACTCTACTCATATAGTTGCTCCTATGGCAACCCCAAACAGAATGCACTGGTCATCTTAACATCACTGCAGAATGAGGAATGAAATGTTCGAGAATTAAAGGCATACCAGTTCTCCTTAAAGACAGTGGACTGAAATTGGAAAGGACATAAGACCAAAGTCGAACACTACAGTAAAATAGTTTCAACACATAAAATTCCTCACCTTTTCTTTTGCCTCTGTATTTAATGTGGAGAATTTTTCTGTTAACCCAAACTTGAAAAATGATTTCTGAAATAAGAGTCTGGGAGTTTGGCCTAGTGGTAGAGCATTTGCCTAGCATGCATGAAGACCTGGATTTGATTACTTGGTTCATACTAGAAAAAATCCAGAATTGGGATGTTACAAAACCATTTATTAGCTCAAAATTCAGCCAAAAATTAGATGTGTTTTTAATTTGGCAAAACTAGTGGAGCTTGTTCCCATGGAATATGCTGGCATACCAGAATGCATAAAACAAGTTGATCAAGAACTAAATGGAAAACAAGATGAACTGAAGAGTGAACAGTAAGTTTGGCCTCTCGTCCAGACAGAAGTGAAGAATGTGCTGATGAAGCAGTGCCCTTTTTACTTTTATTTTTATGTAAAATGTTACAAAATTGACTTTTCTTAATGGACTTCTGTATTAGGAACTGTTCACTGCTGTATTGGTTTGCAGATATTTACCAAAATGCTTCCATATCACTTAGTTGAACTAAGGACTTTGAACTAGTCACATAAGGTGTGCTATAAAGTTTTTGTGGAATTCTGTTTGGCAATACTGTAAATTACATTATGTTTCCAAGTCATAGAACACCATTACATTGCTGTTTGGGATGACACATTTAATAGAAACATGAAAAATTTGTTTTGCATTGAAATAAATTTTATTTTTGCCTCCAAACCCAGTTTAATTACATAGAATAATCCTATTATGAGTAGCATACTATATGTCATATACTACACATAGATTTACTTAGTAAACTTAATATCCAATATATTTGAAGGCCATACTTCAGAGCCCTTCATATGAGGTCTTTTTTCAAGAGTGGCCTAGATTAGTAAAATTAAACCAGAAGTGAGCTAAGCTTTTAAGATTCATTCTCTCTCCTATACTGAACACATTATATCTATGGTTCTTTGTTTTTTAGAAATTTTTGTATAAACTTTCTTTTACAAAGGGATTCTTTTTTAAAAAATTTATTCCTGCTAAGTCAAATCCAGTTATAAGAGATATTGAAGCATTCCAGGGGTTCCCCAGTAGCCTCTTATCTTTGATCCAAGATGTCCATTCTGTATTAATGTCACTACAGTGAGTTAAACCAAAGACTTTTACTTAGGCATTCCTTCTGAATTCAACACATCAGAATTATGGATAAAAAATCATGTTGGGTTTCATTGTAATTGCATACGGTATATGGAGGACATCTCAAACTGTCACTCATCTATATGTCTTCATCATCTTAAAATGGACTGAGCTTTTGGGAGGTGGTTTTCTACTACATTTAGGACTTGGCTCTTCAAAGAGTTTCAAAAATACAAAAAATAATTTCAAAAAAAAGAAAAAGCCAGGAGTGGTACTGTGGTTTAAGTGGTAGAGCTCTAGCCTTTAGAAAGTCCAAAGACAGTGCTCAAGCCCTGAGCTCAATCCCAGGACTGGCAAAAAAGAGATTTCTAAAATAAAAAGCTTTACTAAACTCTTACAAACTCTAATTAAAAATAAGTGTTAATACTAGTTCCAATTCCCTACTGAGAATAGGTAAAAGGAAAATTGCCCACCTAGTGAAGAGAACCAGGGTATTTCATTAATACAAAGAATATCTGGAAAGAATACTAAAATATTATACTGCATCAAATGAAAAGGAAAGCACAACACAAAGGGAGGAAAGTCTTGAGCTGATAGAAATTTGCTCTTCCTTGATTGGTTCTTAAGGAGAAGTACAAAGTTCTTGCTTGGTGACTAACCTTAAGAATACAGGGACTCAGTTGAAGCATTGTCCCCTTTTCTCTAGTTTAATGTTGTTGATGTACTCTGTTTTTCTCTTTCCTCCTCCATCCTACAGTCAGTAACAAGTTGAGAAGTCTCAGAATCCTCTTATCACCTATTATGTATTCTGATAAATATATTACATTGATCTGTGTCTTCCACTGTCGGTTGGATAGAATGACTAGAAGGCTGGATATTTTCTGACCCATATTCAATTGGGGTCCACTAGGCAAGAGCGATAGTGAGGACTTGGGGAGGAATAGTTGAATCGCTCACGCTCTCATTTCAGAGAATTGAGAATTTATATGGCTGGGTATGGTGGCTGTAGTTTGCCATCTTATCTATTGAGAAGCAGAGACTGGAGACTGTGGTTCAAGGTCAGCCAAGGAATACTAGTTCTTGAAAGCACATCTGAACTAACTGTTGTTATCCTAGCTCCAAGGGAGACACAATGGCTGGGATCCGTGTTGCACGCCTATCCTAGCCAGCAAGGTGAGTGCACAAAGCTCATCTGGACCAGACACAAAGCAAGAGCTGCCTCCCTCAAAAAGAAATGAAAAGAAATAAATCACTGCAAATTAACATTTTTAACACTATACATCATAGTTATGGCTGAATACAGTAACAGAGGAAAATTAAATGAAATAAAGCTAAAATGCCCTGGATATGACTCCTTGGAGAATTCTATGAAAAATAATTACCACAAAGGCGGACTCAGTAACCCAACAAATGGGCAAACACACGGAAGAGACATATCTTGAAAGAATACAATCAGGAAGAAGTCTTCAAAAATTCCTTGCCCTTAGAGAAATACAAACCAAACGTGAGAACTTCTCCAACATCAGTCAGAATTGGCAATCACTCAACACAAACAACAACAAATGGTAAGGAAACAGAAATCAGTATAAGCACTATGGAAACTGATATGGAGGTTCCTCACAAACCTGAAAATACATTTACCACACATTACAGTGATAACATTTTGGGTCATGTATCTGAAAGAATGTAAATCAGGATATGATAGAAGCACAAGCAAACACACAATCTTTGTAGCACTGTTTAAAATAGCCAACATATGGAAACAGTTGACCCAAAACTGTCAAATGAATTGATAAATGGGGTATAGCTACATAATATGTATTATTCATCCATAAACATGAAGTTATATTGTTTTCAGGTCAGTTTCACAAGGGAAAAATCACATGTTTCCTCTCATATGTGCAAAAACATATGTAAAAGGATTCATGGGATCATATACAAAAATACAGGAGTATCTTCATTATTATGGGAATGTTTTATTAGATTAGAAGGAGGAAAAGAGAATGATAGATGTTGAAAACTACTGCAATAGAATGTATCTGTGAATGGAGACAGTATCACAATCTTACTAATGAAAATGCTGCTGAATAATACCAGATATACGGAGAGTAAGAAAACGTGGGTCCATCTAATTCAAGAATACTAGGTGCAGGTTTGAAACACCCTGGTGAAGGATGTAGGTTCTACAAATAGATTTAGCTTGGGACCCTGCCATAATGCTATTGGGGATATATCTCAAGGAATCTAATGAATATACAAGAAAACCCATGCATACCCATGTTTATTTCAATTCGATTACCACAAGCATATGATGGATTCAGCTAAAGTGCCTAGGAACTAAAGATTAAATAAAGAATTGTAGTACATATATACGATGGAATATGACTCAGTTATTTTTTCTCTCATATATTTTTATTGTAATTAATAGAAGAGTTACATTATATTCACCAGATAGAAGGTACATTACTTCATATATATTCATACACTTTTTCATGTCATGGTCCCCATTCCACTCCGCCCTCCCACTGCACAACTTGATTTCCCCTCTTCCCTCTCCTATTCCAAATAAGCAATGAAGCATATATAAAATATATCAGATAACAAGGTGAAATATTGTAATAATATGAGATAACCAAGGGACAGTAAAAGAGATGAGAGATAACATGGTACGTTAAGGACAGCAATCACTCATTATATGGCTTTTGTTTCTTTATCCTGGACGTCCTTACATTTAGCGTCATACTATATGGCCTTATGAATCTAGATTTGGTTCTATTGTGAATCTCTGCTAGGAGAGCCCAAGGTTTCTACTGATTATGACAAATGAGGGAAATCATTGAGCCTGTGTTCCTTTGAGTCTGGCTTACTTCACTTAATATGGTTTCTTCCAAAGTTTTCCATTTCCTTACAAATGGGCAGTGTCATTCTTTCTGACAGCAGCATAGAATTCCATTGTGTACAAATACCACATCTTGTTGATCCACTCATCAACTGAGGGACATCTGGATTGGTTCCATATCTTTGTTATGGTAAATAGTGCTGCAATGAACATTGTTGTGCTGGTGGATTTGGTATGTACTTTTTTCTGCATGACTGGGTAAATGGCAAGTAGTGGAATTGCTGGGTCATAGGGGAGTTCTATATTTAGTCTTTTGAGGGACTGCCTTGCTTTCCATAGTGGTTGAACGAGTTTGTACTCCCACCAATAGTGTAGTAATGATCCCTCCTTGTCCATATCCCCTCCAGCACCTGCTGGTAATAGATTTTTTGATCCTGGCCATTCTAACTGGAGTGAGGTGGAATCTTAGAGTTGTTTAGATCTGCATTTCTTTTATGACTAGAGATGTCGAGCATTTCTTCTTGTGTCTATAGGCCATTCTTATTTCTTCTTCAGAGAAGTCTCTCCTTAAGTCTTTGGCCCATCTTTTAATGGGATGGTTTTTTCTTTGGAGATTACTTTTGGAGTGATTCAATTTTTTGAGCTGTTCGTATATTTTAGATATGAGGCCTTTGTCTATTCTATGGTTAGTGAAGATCTTCTCCCACTCTGTAGGCTTTCTAGTTAATTTGCTAGCTATGTCCTTTGCCATACAGAAGTTCTGCAGTTTAATGCAGTCCCAATTATCCAGTGTTTCTTGGTCCTTATTAAGAAAGTTTCAACCTGTGCCAAGGAGAACTAGAGTATCTCCAATTCCTTCTTGTAAAGTTTTCAGTGTATCAGCTTTTACTTCGAGGTCTTTGGTCCATTTGGAATTAATCCTAGTGCAGGTGCTGAACCAGTTCTGCTAGCAACATTTGTTGAAGAGGCTTTCTTTCTTCCATTTTATTTTTTTGGCTCCCTTATCAAAGATTAGGTGACCATAGGTCTGTGGGTTAATGTCTGGGTCCTCAATTCCATGCCATCTTCCGTAAATCCTCAGTTATTTGTTTTCCTTAATGTACTATGTTGTCTCTCATCTCCTTTGCTGTCCCTTGGTTATCTCATGTTGGTATAGTATCTCACTTTGTTATCTGATATATTGAACTTATTTGTATTTGGATATTTGAAATTTGATAGGGAAGGGGGGAAAACCAAGACGGGTGGGGGGTGTGGGGGGGGAGGGAAACGGGTACCAAGACATGTGAAAGGGTATCAATGTATGTGAATTAATGCATCTTCTATCTGGCAAATATCATGTAACCCTTTTACTAATTACAATAAAAAATAATAAAATTTAAAAAAACCCTAACATCTTGTGATTTACAGTAAAGTGGACAGTCCTGGAGATGATCATGTGATTGAGATGAACCAAGCTCAAAAAGAAAATATCACATTTTCAATTATTGCTGGAATCCAAACTTTAAAGGCATGCCAGTACATATATATTATATATATATATGTGTCTGTACACACACATATACGCAGAAACACCAACATGGAAGCTAAATATAATCAAACTATAGTAAATAAAAAGGCTGTTAATGAACAGAGGAATGGGAGATGGAAAGAGAAATAGGATGAGATTCTTCCTATTAAAATGCAGTGTATACACATGGCAAATATTATGGATACACTGCTTTATGTAGTAAATATACACTAAAAATTAAGCTCTTCAATTAATACCAGCCTTTATTAAAACAATACCTAGCAGGAGCCCTAAATAATAACTAGAGGGGCATACTCTATCAATCCTTCAAAAAATGGATAAAGGCATTAAAACATGGAAAACTGAATTGTCAGAATTTATAATAATAGTACTTCATCATTATAATTAAGGGATAGTTACAGTAAAGCCTTAACATGTATCATTATTTCATGTTAATTATTTACTAATATCAGTTTTAAACCTTTCTGAAAGTAATCTTCACATCTCTGCAAAATTTCACCCAAACTTCACAGTGATTTTTTTTCCTGAAATCATCAGAGCAATAAATCATTAAATTCATAGGGAAACATAAAATATCCCAAGTAGTAAAAATAATCCTGGGTAAAAAGATCAAAACACTAAAGGTTTTATACTACCAGACTTTAAAAGATTGTAAAGCTACATGGATAAAAACAACATGGTCCTTAGAAAACTAAGAAAACAAAATAGAAGACTCAAAATTAAATGCACACAGCCATCCTCATACAATTATTGGAAAAAGGAATCAAAAGTATGGTTTAACAATTTTGAACAACTGCTTATCTACATGTAGAAGAGTGAACCTACAATCATAGTCTCTCTATACAGTTCAAAAATCAACTCAAAATGGATCAAAGCTATTTATATTAAGATTTGAAACTTTGACATCACTACAGAACAACACAGGGTAGCAGTGAACAAGAGAGACAGGAAATTATCTCCTGGATAGGACTCAAGAAAATAAGAACGAGAATTAGTTGACAAATAGGATTCCAATCAATTAAAAAGTCTCTGCACATCAAATGACACCATAAATTCATGCAACAATTTACACAATAGGAGAAAATCTTGGTCCTCTATAAAACACATAAGTGTTAATATGAAGAATACACAATTCTACAAACAAAAACCAATTAATAAATTAGCAAATGACTTTTTCAGGATGCAGAAGTACAAACGGTTTCCACCTCATTTGCAAAGTGACCCTGAGACTGCAATCTCACCACAGTGAGAATAGCAATTATTATAAAAGGAAACAAGAAATGCTGATGATGAGGTTGTGAGAGTAGACATGGGGAAAATATCCTTTATACAATACACTACAGTGGGTGGGCATGTAATTTCGTGTGTCCACTATGGAAATCACATACATATAGGATGCTATAAATATATACATACCTGTATGTAAATATATATACAAATATATATACACAAACTCACATATAAGTGTGTATGTATATATGTGTATGTATCAGTATATATGTGTGTATATACATAAATGTATTTATACATATATATTTATTTATTTATGTTGGCTAGTTCCATTAACCCTAGCTAATCAGTAGAGTGAAACCTGATAGATGACAGTTCCCCCCCAGCCCTGGAGGAAAGACCATGGTACTTCATCTTCCAAAGTGACCAGCAACAAGCCACGCTGGAGTATGGTTTAAGTGGCTGAGTACCAGCAAGCAACTCTAGGGCTTGACCTAAAATTCTCCTACTTAGGGGCACTTGGGATAGGCTAAAATAGAGCAACCTTATAATCCTGCTGTGTGACCTTTGCATAAAGAGTCAAAGGATTGATTAGACATAAAACTCAGATGCTGCTATATGACCTTTGGACATACATCCGGAGAAGTGTAAGTTGTTAAAACAGTTAAACATTTATAATACCCATTTTTATTGTAGTGCTCTTCCCAACAGTTAGGCTGTGCCTCAGCCAAGGTAAACAACAACCAATGAATGCATAAAGAAAATGTAACACTCGGGCCCAGAGGATAGCCTAGGGGTAGTGTGCCTGCCTAGTATGCACAAAACCCAGTGTTACATTCCTTGGTACTACCTACACAAAAGCCCGAAAAAGCCAGAAGTGGTAGTACCCTAGCCCTGAGAAATCCCAAGGACAGTGCTCAGGCCTTGAGTTCAAGTGCTAGGATTGGCAAAAGGAAAAAATGTAATACTTACAATCAATGGAGTTTGATTCACATGAAGAAGAGTCAAATATCATTGTCTCTAGGCAAATGAATGCAACTGGGATCATCATGTTGACTGACATAAACCAAGCTCAAGATGTCAAATAGCGCAGGTTTCCATTCATGTGGAAACTAGATCTAAAGTAATGATAATAAACAATAGTAAAAATGGGATATGTGTAATAAAAAAACAAAACAAAGTGAAACGAAAACACAACAAAGGGAAACCTGCTGATTAAATAAGTCAGAGAGGGAGATGGAAACCAGGTATCAGGAAGATGTTTCATACAGACACTCACCTATATATGGAGAGAGTCTGCAGAAACCTATTAAATGCTTTATGAACAAATGGGTTAAAAAGGAATAGGACAGGAGAAACTCATTCAAAGTTCAATGTACATATGTATAGGAATATCATAATTAAACCCCATGGTACTATTCATAAATGCTAATCAATTAATCATTATAAAATGATAAGTATGCAAACAAAATTAGTAATTCTCATTATACCAAAATGCTGAAACCAATGTCAATACCAAGGAAAATTGAAACAGTTAAGTCAATACGATCTATCCACTTCAGAATTTGCCCTAGTTATAGAAAGTAATGTGTAGGAAGAGGAGACATAAACATGACTTCTTATTTTTATAAAGACTGTTGATGCGCTCAATATTAATGTCTGTATAGCTGCAATATTACACAGCCATACAAACTAAAAATGCAACAAAATGGGAGGCAATTTGAGAACATCTCATAGAACCCAACAAACTAACTTCACAAAAATTAGGTCTTCATTCATATGCGGAATCAAAAACTAAAAGGAATATATATATTCATGTTTAGGCCTATATGGATAAATATACAGCAGGAATTTGACTAAAGGACTACTTAAGTATAAATGGAGAAGGGTGGGTACAATAAAAGTAGTGGGTAAATATTGAAATAGCTAGTTTGCAAAAATTCTGACAGAGCAAAGAAACCTGTTGAAAAAATTTGGGGAAAGTAATAAAGGAAGATTGATTACAATATATTGTATACATGTATGAGAAAAAGGCAATCCAATTCTCCACCTTAAAATTAATATAAGCTAATACAAGATTATTTGTAACTTATGTGTCAATATGCACAGGAATGGTGAGAAAGGAATCTCTCAACATACTGAAAGAAGTTTTTCAGAATACTTCAGATTCTCTATGCAATACTATTGAGGGGAAATAGAACTGAATGAATTTTTCCTCACAATGAAAACATTTGAAATACAGCTGGCTGTACCCAAAAACACAGACAATACCGAAGGCTGAGAAGAGACATGGGGAAGAATTGGGAACAAGACTACAAGGTGATGCAACTGCTTTGGAAAATGCATGTAATGAGGCAGATCTTCACAGTGACCACAGGAATCAATACTTCTAATGTAAGCTGTGTACATACCCAAGAGAAATGAAAGCACTTATCCACAAATGTTCACTGCTGTATCACTCAAACCACCCAAAAAGTAGTAACAACACAAATGAATGCTTGAAATATGCCATGTCTATGCGATGGGGTATTGACCTTCCAAACGAGTGCAGAGTAGATATATAGATACATACTACAACCAGGAGGAACTTCCAAAGCATACTAAGAAAAACAATCCATGAGGCTGCCGCCCTGCCCCGACCCGGGAGCCGCCGCCTCGGCCGTGTCCTGAGGGAGGCGGGATTCGCACGGAATAAATCAGAATGAGTTATGCAGAAAAACCCGATGAAATAACGAAAGATGAATGAATGGAAAAGCTCAATAACTTGCATGTTCAACGAGCAGACATGAATCGTCTCATCATGAACTACCTAGTCACAGAGGGTTTCAAGGAAGCAGCAGAGAAGTTTCGAATGGAATCTGGGATTGAACCAAGTGTGGATTTGGAAACCCTTGATGAACGAGTAATGAAGATTCGGGAGATGATTCTGAAGGGTCAGATTCAGGAAGCCATCGCCCTGATCAACAGCCTCCACCCACAGCTCTTGGACTCAAACCGGTATCTTTATTTTCATCTGCAGCAACAGCATTTGATGGAGCTGATCCGCCATTGTGAGACTGAGGCAGCCCTGGAGTTCGCCCAGACAGAGCTGGCCGAGCAGGGTGAGGAGAGCAGAGAGTGCCTCACAGAGATGGAGCGCACGGCCCTGCTGGCCTTCGACAGCCCTGAAGAGTCTCCCTTTGGAGACCTCCTTCACATGATGCAGAGGCAAAAGGGGTGGAGTGAAGTTAACCAAGCTGCTCTAGATTATGAAAATCCTGAGTCCACACCTAAGCTGGCAAAATTACTGAAACTGCTACTTTGGGCTCAGAATGAGTTGGACCAGAAGAAAGTAAAATATCCCAAAATGACAGACCTCAGCAAAGGTGTGATTGAGGAGCCCAAGAAGAGCCTGTGCCTGGACCCCCGCAGTCACCGGCATAGGACTCGCCTCTCTCGGGCCACGACTGACAGAGCCTCACTGCAGTAAAGAACCTTTCTCCCCTTGTACTTCATGTTGTTTTTGAGCCACCATCTTTTGAAAGGGGGAAAGCCACCCTTTTAAAATGCTGGCAAACCCACAGCGAAAGACCCCGACTCTTGGAGTCTGATGCCGTGTGTGCACTGTGATGCGACCTGAGGGTTGGACGGCCGACCTTCCTTGTTGTGGGCTCCTGGTGTTTCTGGCTGCCCATGAGCTCCTTGGCCAGGAAGGCTGCGTTGGAAGTCTGCGTTGGTGGCGGTTATCAGTCAGCCATAAAGCCTCCCACCCAAAACATTGGAAAAGCACTGATCGTTCTTTGGCTTTCTGTTAGCTTGTAGACAGACTATGTTTTCTGAAATTTTTCTTAAGACTTGTCAAGCCTTCATCTTCAAGTTTTTCCTTACCATCTTGTTTTTGTTTTTTGTGTGTGTTTTTTCCCATACGAAAGAATATAAATTTGTAAATCCTAATTCAAAGACAACTTGTGTGTGCAGGTATTGAGTTTGGTTTGTTCATGCCTTTTGGTTTGGATTGTATGGCTTTTGGGGGTGATGTGTGTGTGAGGGGCAGGCTGTGTGGTTTTTTTTTTAATATATATTTTGGTGCTGTATGTGATGAGAGACTGTTCATAGCAGACCAGTGGGCCATCTCTTACAGGTAATTTTGTTGAAAATAAAGGTTTCTCTTTGATTCTAAGAAAGTCCCATGAGAAGTCCTCATCATCTCAAGCAGCCCTTGTTTTTGGTATACTTTCCTATGCTGATACAGTGGTGACAGCTGCAGAGTGACTTCAACCAGTTTGTGTGTGTGACAGCAAGACAGCCCTGGGTGCTGGTGGGGACCAGGACCGAGGCTGTCACACAAGGCCTGTCAGCCTTTCTCGTCTGCTCCTGAGCTTGGCAGAGTAGTTCTCAACTCCAGTTGTCAGCAACGCTGCAGATGTCCTGCTTTTTTCAGTTATTTGCTCCTCACTTGGTGGGAAGTGTAGCCGTGAGGTGTGGCATGGCACTAGACTCTGCTGGGCGATGGTGTGTACATATGTAGATCAGGGCAGAGATGTGTGGGGAGACCTTGCTGGAGCAGGGACCCCCTTCAGTAAGCCTGGTGGGAATGTAAGCAGTGCAGATGCCATCTTTCCCCCCTCCCCCGCGTGGCCTCAGCCTCCCAGACACTGGAACTAGGGGACTGCTTGCCTTGTTGGGCAGCTTGAGGCATACCAACGAGCTAGGTTAGAGCGGGCTATGATTGCTCATTGGCTAATACCTAACTGCTTAGTTGACAGCTGATTGGCCTCTTAGCACACTCCTTTGTATGTGCTGGCTTTCTGTTTCTAGCCAGTGCTGGGGTCAGAACTCGGGGCCTTGTGCTAGCTAACTAGGCAAGTGCTCTACTACTTGATCCATGGCTATAGCCCTTCATGCTTGTTTTGTGTGCCAGTACTAAGGCTTGAACTCAGGACCTGGATGCTGTTCCTTAGCTTTATTGTTGAAGACTCTACCACTTGAGCCACAGATCCACTTGCAGCTTTATGATGGCTAATTGGAGATAACATGCTTTCCTGCCTGGATTGGCACTGCATGGCAATCCTCAGATCTCAGATTCCTGAGTAGCTAGGGTTACAGGTGTGAGCCACAGGCATTCAGCTATCCTTTTAGGTTTTGTCATTTTTTAAATAGTATTTCCTGTTTATGCCAGGCTGGCCTCAGTCCTCCTGTGTACCCTTTCCATATAGCTAGGGTGACAGGCACCTGTCACACTCATCTTTTCTTGGTTAAGAGGGAGTCTCACTAGCTTTGCCTGGTCTGGTCTCAAACCATGTCCTCCCAGTCTGCTCTCGAGCGACTAGGGTCCTGGTGGAACCACTGTACCCAATGTGCCCTGCCTTCTTGAGCATGTTCCTTCAGTATCTTGTCAGCCGTTCTCCCAGAGGACTTACTTCCCACCTCCTTGGAACTGAGTGAGGTATCCTCGGCTCTTGGCTTCAGGAGGTAGGCGGTTCGGCTGTACTCATGCTTAGCTAGAGTGAATATAAAAGATGTGGAGCTGCAGCTGTTATGGGCATTCTGTAACCAACCCAGGCCCCAGAGGGACCCTTTGCTGCCCTGCAGGCCACAGGATGGTGTTGGTAGTCTACCCTTGGCTCCAGGCAGGGTAGGTCTCAGCAGCCATCTCTAGCTGTGATCTTTCTTTAGAGGGATTCTTTCCTTCCTTAGATTTGAGGATAAAATTAAGGTAGTTGATAAGGGAGTTTTAATCTTCAAGTAGTTAGTAGTTTAAATGTAGCAGACATTAGGGAGAGATAAAGTAAAGTACCAGATAACTGACATTATCTTATTAGTGTATATAAGATTGTTTACATAGGTACTAACTATATAATCAGTTTGACTTGTTCTCACGCTCAGAGGTGTGGGAGACAGAGTAACAGGATTATCCACAGACAGTGGGGTCATGAATGGGGCTCTCATGAAGTATTGGTGAGTGGTTATATGACAAAGTGTTGCTATTTTATTTACAATTCAGTCAGTGCTGAGATCCGCCAAAGTCAGAATGCCTGGACGGTTTCAGACACTGGGGTCTCTTCCCGGGATCGCCAGTGGACTGGGCGTGAGTCCCTGCCGGGGGCTGCTCCTCCTGCCCTTCCTGGGCTGTAGTCTTCGACTGCAGCAAGCAAACCGAGTTAGTCAGTTTCAGTATGGCTTCCTTCTTTGCCTCCTTGGGATCTCACTCTGGTGACTATTGAAACATGGTTGTATTGTACAGATTAGCTTTTTCTTTTCATTTTTATGCCTTCTGGTGGAAAGTGCCTTGAAATAAATGAAACTTGAGAATTTTTTGGACTTTATTTCATATCATGACGTTGTACGTGGAATAAATCCCAGTTTGGAACATTCTGAAGCCTAGAGATTATGTGGGGAACTAATCTGTTTGCCACTTGAATTAATTGTAGGTTCTGGAAAAGGCAGGAGTTGGCTGGGACTAACGTTTGAGACCAAAGTCTGTGTTGGTACATAGCTGAGAGCTGTTGACCTTGTGTGTGCAGAATCAACAAGCGGGTCCCCGTTGCTGTCGGGGAATGAAGACAGCCTTTGTCAAGCAGTGTGATGTCCTTATTGTCTTCTTCCTGTGTGCAGCTGGTTTGGAGAGTGGAGGCAGCAGTGCTGAGAGGAACCTTGACTCACTTGCTGAAGCTGGCCCTGGCATCCTGGACATAAAGGTGCAGGCATCCCTTCCGGGACTGTGCCGCTCTCATGTAAACAAAAGACGCAGTAAGAGCACCTGTGGTGGTGTGCAGGTGTGCCTCTGCCATTGAGGCTGGGGGTGAGGATGGCGGTGGGCACCAGCCTTCACTCCTGCCACCTGGGTGGCCCCACCGTGCACATGTGGCTTACCACGGGGATACTTGTTTCAGAAACATGTATTTGTTTCTCAGATGTATAAGTTGTATTGTTAGCAGTAGTCATGTAAACTCCTGTATAAATTCACAGCCTGCTAGAGTACTGTTATGCACATTTGACTCTGTAATTCTTTACTCCGGGGCGAGATCTGGCTTCCTGGCCTCTCATCTATCTTTTGAGAAACGCAGAATAGGTTGCCTTTGCCGCCTGTTCTTAATTTGATAGTAAACGTTTTCACATCCCCCCCCCCAAAAAAAAGAAAAACAATCCATGAAAAGTCTGAAAAAGCAAATACACAGATACATTGGTAGTTGTTTATAGCTCTGATGGAGAGTCAGGAAAAGAACAGGAAATATGACTGCTATTAGGTATGGGGTTTCACTCTGGGTGATATGGAGTGATAGTTTCCTCACTCTGACAATGTAAAGAAAGTACAGTAACCTGCATATATAAACGTAACTACATAGACATAAAAAATCTATGATGGGCAATATACTCTATAGACATAATGTTTTATTATGTAGATTAATATTATCTATGCCATACAAAGACTCAGCTTAATTTTATTTATATTCTAAAATCTATGAGCCAGTGACAGTATATTGAGATTCCCTTTGTTAAACATGACATTTGAAATAGGATGTAAAAATCAATGTTAAAAAAAGTGAAACGCAGGATAGATGAATTAGCTTGAAGCGAACATGAAGAAAAATCCACTTTCCCTGTTGATTTTAAGGGTGGTAACTAGTTCCCATCTGATGGTGCAAGTGATGCATGCAAGTCCACATCCAGTCCAGGTCCTGTCTTCAGGTAGACCCGCCTCCAGAACAAGTCCATGTCCAGTACAGGTCCTGTCTTCCTGTAGACCCGCCCCAGAGCAAGTCCACGTCCAGTACAGGTCCTGTCTTCAGGTAGACCCGCCCCAGAGCAAGTCCACGTCGAATACAGGTCCTGTCTTCAGGTAGACCCACCCCAGAGCAAGTCCACATCGAATACAGGTCCTGTCTTTAGGTAGACCCGCCCCAGAGCAAGTCCACGGCCAGTACAGGTCCTGTCTTCAGGTAGACCCGCCCCAGAGCAAGTCCACGTCCAGTCCAGGTCCTATCTTCAGGTAGACCCACCCCAGAGCAAGTCCACGTCCAGTCCAGGTCCTGTCTTCAGGTAGACCCTCCCCCAGAGCAAGTCCACCTCCAGTACAGGTCCTGTCTTCAGGTAGACCCGCCCCCAGAGCAAGTCCACGTCCAGTGCAGGTCCTGTCTTCAGGTAGACCCGCCCCAGAGCAAGTCCATGTCCAGTACAGGTCCTGTCTTCAGGTAGACCAGCCCCCAGAGCAAGTCCACGTCCAATCCAGGTCCTGTCTTCAGGTAGACCCGCCCCAGAGCAAGCCTACATCCAGTACAGGTCCTGTCTTCAGGTAGACCCGCCCCAGAGCAAGCCCACGTCCAGTACAAGTCCTGTCTTCAGGTAGACCCGCCCCCAGAGCATGTCCACGTCCTGTACAGGGCCTGTCTTCCTGTAGCCCCCATCCCCCCAGAGCAAGTCCATGTCCAATCCAGGTCCTATCTCCCGGTAGATCCCCTCTAGGCCCCAGCAGAAGCCCACGCCCACTTATCGATCCGGCCTTTCTCATAGACCCCCGGCCCCCAGCGTGTGAGCAGCAAGGCCTGGTGGTCCACAGGACAACTGAAGGCCCAGGAGGGTAACTTTCTTTCCTAAGTCCTGGCTGGTGTAACTCTCCTCCTGACAAGAGCCTGAGCGGCTCAGGAGCATCGCTTCATCCCATGCCTGGTCCCTTATTGGTACATCTTCTGGACTGCTGGCCAGATGGCTTTGACTGGCTACCTCGGGGGTTCCTCACTGGTGACACCTAGGACCCCAGGAATGACTGGCAGCTTCCTGTGGTGAGTTTTGGCCACAGGTGATTTTTCTGTCACTGCATAGGGAATTTGCAGCCCTAGATGATCCTGGTTCCTCCCTGGGTGCTGAAGAGCTTGCCACCAGCCCTCCCCAGGACACGCAGCCAATGGTGGGAGTGGCGGATTTCAAGGTGGAGCAGCACCTCCTCCCCCTAGACATGTCTCCCTCAGGTGGTCTTGTGACCCACTTCCCGCATCCTCCCCTCTGCCTATCAGTGTTCCCCTCTCTATTTGGATTTGAGTCTCCTGAAATATTCATCCTTTCCTGAACACATCTGGGTTTTACTAGCACCACAAGTAAGCAAGTCTCTTGTGTTCAACAGGGTGCAGCCCTGGAGTCATCCCTACCGATGGCTCTGATTCCCATGGGAATAGTATTTGTAAATTCACTCTAGGGTGTGTTGCTGGGTGGACTCAGATGCTCAGAGTAATTCAATTCTAGGTAAAGTTGTTCTGTTATCTACTATTTCTCTCCCTTTTTTCTGTTTTCAATTTCTTCATCTCTTCTTTCCACCCCCTGCTTCTGCTCCTCCCCTCCCCCCTTCTGTCCTGCTCCTCCCCCTAGCTCTCTTACCCCCTCCTATAGACCAGAACTTGTACTTTTTCTTTCTCTTTCTTTTTCTCTTATCTGGTGATCTACCTCTAGAATCACACCTCATCTTGTAAATTTCAGTGCTTATTCCAGAGAAGTATTTCTAATATCATTCCTCCAGCTCAAATTCAAAGCATGATCCTCATATCTCAGCCTCCTGAATATTTAGGATTACAGGTGTAAAACTCTGGTGCCAGACTCTACTCTCTTCTTGCAACATTTAATCATCAGCTGTTGCATATACAAAGACAAGAGCAAAACTGCCTTGGATACTTCATTCCCTTTCCATCTTCTACTTTATTTCCCTTTTTTTATTTACTATGTGGAAGAACAGAATATTAAAGGTAAATTAAACTAGTGGATAAAATGCAGAAATCAGGGAAGGAAAGAAGAAAGGAAGGAAGGAAGAGAGGGAGGGAAGGAGGAAGGAAAGGGAAACAATGAGTGGTTCTTACTTTTCTTTGTCACAGTCTTCTTTACACACATTGGAATTGAACATTTAGGAACTACCAAAATTTTCTTTACCTCTGTTATGGTGCTTAATACATGTTGTAAATTTAAAGATGCCTTAATGCTAACAATAAATTATTTACAACCAATATTAGTAACATTTAATCACAATATGAATTAATAATTTAATAATAACAACTAACAGTGTACTAAGTTCCATTTCCCTTCCATTCCTTAGTATTTGTTGCCACTCATATTCTTGAATTTGGCCAATCTTACTGGAGTGAAATGCAATGTTAGTGTTGGATTGATTTTCATTTCCTTTATGACTGGAGATGTTTAGCATTTACTCGTGTGTTTATTGGCCAGTGTTAATATGTGTATCACATTTGCCCATTTCTTGAGTTGCTTTGAAGGGGGTTTAGATTCTTGAGCTCATTGTGTAATCTGTGGGCTGTCTGTTGATTAACCATGTTTGTAGTCTTGCTCAGTGTATCCAGGCCCTGCTGAGGGAAGAAAGTGTGAGCAGGAGGTGTGAAGAGGAGTCAGACTAGTCATGCTGGCCCATGCTGGGCAGCTCACTCTCACTTACCTGACTCCTCTGTCTGCAGGGTGAGGATATGGGGAGATGGAGTCTCCAGGCAGATACTTCCTGGAAACAACTGCATGCAGAGGGTTTATGGTAGCTCTGGAAAGTGCCCGACAGTGTATGAGGCAGGTTGTCCACTTTACTAAGATGAGATCAATCATGCTTCTCCTTCCCCAAATCAGGCTTAGAAGATACTGGTTCAAGCCTAGGTTCATTTCCCCAAAGCAGAGTTTTCTTCACTCACTGTCTTGCTTGGGAACTCCCAGGATCTTCCTGTTGTTGCCCCAAGGCATCCCCTCCTCTGTGACCTCTATGGCCCTGTCCATTGATGAAGAATCAGTCCATCAATCAGGTAACTAGCTATGATCACAGTCTGTTCATCTTCCACACTACGTAGCTTTGATGCCCACCCAGGCTCCCCAGCAGTATATGGCCTCCCCAACCCTGTTGTTCTTGTTCTTCTGTTCTTGATGGTTAGGGCTCACATACAGTTCTTCAGGTTCCTTCCTTTGGTTACTAGTTGGCTACAGGCTGCTCCTGTGAGTCCCAGCTTATGCCTCTAAACCATTTGTATTCCTAATTTTTAACCCCCCACCCTTTGGCATGGTAGACAAGGATTCTAATAGGAAGTCACACAACAGCCCTCCCACCTGCCTCACCCCTGCCTCACAATTACATCTGTAAACCCACAGTTCAGTGGTTGCTAGTGACTCACACCTGTAACTCTAGTTACTCAGGAAGCTGAAATTTAGGATTATTGTATGAAGCCCATCCTGGAAAGAGGATTACAAGACTGTTATTTCCAATTAATGATCTCCCCTGCCCACCCCCCAAAGAAACAATCCTTGAGCTATAGCTAAAGTTGCAGAGTACTAGACCAAAAAAATACTCAGGGGGCATGCCTAGGCTGTGAGTTCAACCCCTTCAACACAAGTACATGCACACACAAACACACAAACACACACACACACACACACACACACACACACACACACACACACACACAGACTTTTCTGAGTCCTTGAGCAGGCTGGAAGGAGCGTGCACAATAGTTCATCGGCTGAACCAGGAATTTGGCCTAGTGGTAGAGTGCTTGACTAGCATGCACGAAGACCTGGATTCAATTCCTCGGTACCACATACATAGTAAAAACCTGGAAGTGGTGCTAAGGCACAAGTGGTAGAGCTCTAGCCTTGAGAAAGTCTAAGAACAAGGGCTTGGGCCCTGAGCTCAAGGCCAGGACTGGCAAAAAAAAAAAAAAAAAAATAGTTCATGGGCACATCACCATCTGGTGGCTATGTAAGGTAATTTCAGGGGAGCCTGAAATGTTTTAGCAATTATGGCCTACTGTGGCTACTGAGGGATTTACTGGGACCCATGACCGAGTACTTTATTATTTTTGTTCTTTTTGAAAGTCCTGTAGCTTGAACTCAAGATCTAGGCACTGTCCTTGGACACATTTTGCTCATGTCTACTGCTCTGCCATTGAGCTACAGTACCACTTCTGGCTTTTTTACGTGCATGTGGTACAGAGGGACTGAATATGGCCTATCTGTATTTTAGGCAAATACTCTACCACTAGGCCACACTACCAACCCCAGAGTATTTTCTTAAGCAATAATAACATTTTAGCCATGACTAAATGATGCATTTCTTTCTTTTTACCCTTCCCCACACCACCTCCTCAGTGTCGACTATTTACTACGTACTTGCTGGCTATTTGGTTTCCCATTTCAACTCAGCTACCCAATTGTGATGATTTTTAGGCAAAATTTCCTTCTATGAGAGTCCAACAGACTGGGCAGAGCTACCCAAACCATTACATCTACTAAAGAGTCATGAGGTAGAGACAGAGAAAGGACATACAGCCATTTGGCATGATCTCATTGAGAAAATAAGATAAAATGACCCCAAATAAATCTTCCAGAAGCTGAACTACTTATGTTTCTACAAAAGGAAGGTAAAGTACTAGGATATATGTATTTGAGAAAACATAAAGCCTGATCAGGCCAATGGGCTGTCTGATCATTAACTCAGTTGTGGCTCTCTGGAGGTTTGGAGACACTCTCAATACCATCACCAACTTAAGAGGGCAATCTAGTCCCCCAAACTTAACTTGAGTAACAGAACTTCTAGGGAGGTCCAGGTGCACTTTTGCTAGGAGAGAGAACTAAGGGGAAGGAGTCTTGGTGCAGTTTGTCAAGGAGAGAAGAATCAGGGAAGGGGCCATTTTCCCAGGCCAACCTATCATCCCAGCCTTTTGAACATTATAAAGGAGCACAGACTCCCTCTGGCTACTTCCTACTAACAAGGGGCATCCACCTCAAGGGTAGAAGGCAGAAATGTTATCCCACCCAGGAAAAGACAGTAGTAACAGTTCCTCTGTGGTGAATGCACCTACTTGTCTCTGGATGAAATCTAAAGGACTTAAAAGGCAGGAGCTGTACAGATAAAAACAAAAGACCAAACATAGAGCACCCATAAATGGCAGAAGAAAGGAGAGCCATCTGTTCAGGCTAGAAAAGAAAGTATTGAATGATGTGGCTGGTACCTGTCTCCTATGTTGTAGGTGGTTCTGCATTGGTAGGTATGTCCCTAACTACTCCTGACTGACATGTGGCCACTGGCTAGAGGACAGCATGGTGGACCTGTTAAGAATAACCAGTCAGAATCTGTGACTGGATTAGAATGGTAAGGGCCTGGTGGGAGGCCTTGGTCATTTTCTGGAGTAAAGAATATGGATGGTAGACTCAGTATAAATAGAACTAATAGGTGGTAGATATGTGTTCCTTCCCAGTTAAAAGACAGATAGGAATGAGTATTAGATAGGCATGCTTTTGAAGTCTGTATTTTTGATATCTGGACTCTGGTTAATTTTGGAATGGGAATCACTAACTGACTCTGTACGGGATGTAACATCCCCTCTTACCTCACCAGTTCTCCCCAGCTTCCTTTGGGGGAAACTTGTGGCAGTAGTAGTTCTGTGGAGGGGTGTGTGGGAACTCCCTTTTTCCTCTTCTTGCATACTATCTTCACTAACTTTACTAATAAGCTCTACCTTCTCAAACCAAGACATACTCATACCAGCTGCTCCTTACTCAATCCAGCAATAGTCTTAATTTCCTCCTTTCTTCACCTGGAAACAACCATTTAAGATAATTCTTACTTCCCAAATCCTTTCTTCCTTGCTTCCTTTCCCAAGGCATCTTTTATTAACTTCCCTCCATTTCTTTACATTACTACTCTCCTTCCTGTTTTCTTTACAATGACTTTTGAACACCTTGGTTGGTGGAGAAGGAGAAAGATGGGAAAAATGTTGGTCACAAGGATACCCACCACATGACCTTTCTCTTTTCCTAGGTGGGTAGCAGTCTCCAGGACGTGCAAGGAGAATTGGGGAAAGTGCCCTGAACAGATTTTCAAGGAAAGGAGGTAGCCCTTCTCTTACATTCTATTAGATTACATTTTATTTCTTTTCCTGCAGCATGAAGGTACACAGAGCTGAAAGACTGAATGCTTGGTGCTAGAGGAATATCAATACCAAACTTCAGACTCCATTACAGAGCTATACTAATCAAAACAACATGGTATTGGTACCAGAACTAGCCAGAGGACCAATGGAATAGGACTGAAGACCCACAAATTAACGCACATACCCATGGCCACCTAATCTGTGATAAGGGAGCAAAAATATGAATGGAAGAAAGATAGCCTGGTCAACAAATGGTGCTGGCAGAATTGATTAAGCACCTGTACAAAGCTAAAATTGGATCCTTATATATCACCCTGCACCAGAATTAATTCCAAATGGATCAAAGACCTTGAGGTAAAGGCCGACACCCTGGAAACTTTACAGGAATAAATAAGAGACACACTAGGGCTCCTTAGCACAGGTTAATAAAGGCACAGAAACACAACATAATAAAGTTTGGACAAATGGGATTGCAATAATTGGGCAGGTTCTGTATGGAAAGCATATAGCTAGCAAGTTAAATAGAAAGCCCAGAGTGTGGGAAAACTTCACTAGCCATACAATAGACAAGGACCTCATATCAAAAATATAGTAATGGCTCAAAATATTGGCTCTCTTAAAAACAAATCCTCAAAAAAAAAAAACCACAACGATCCCATTTAAAGGTGGGCTAAAGACTTAAAGAGAAACTTCTCTGAGGAGGAAATAAGAATGGCCAGTAGAGGAGATTGAGCGCATTCAGGGTGGTATGGCAATAGACATTGTCATAATCATTTGTCATAATCAGTAAAAACCTTGGGCTCTCCTAGCAGAGATTTACAATAGAATAAAATCCAGAGACATTAGGTCAAATAGTATGACACTAAATGTAAGGACCTCCAGAATAAGGAAGCCAAAGCCATATAATGAGTGACTGTTGTCCTTAATGTAGGGCTCAGGAGATTGGCCTAGTGGTAGAGTGCCTGCCTAGCATGCATGAAGATCTTGGTTTGATTCCTTGGTACCACATACATAGAAAAAAAAAGCCGGAAGTGGTGCTGAGGCTCAAGTAGTAGAGCGCTAGACTTGAGAGAGTCCAAAGGACAGTTCTTTGCCCTGAGCTCAAGCCCAGGAGTAGGAAAAGAAAGGAAATGTAAATCCAAACAACTTTGAGATTCCACCTCACTCCTGTTAGAATGGCCAGTATCAAGAAATCGAATAGCAACAGTTGCCAGTATGGATGTGGCCAGAAGTGAAGTCTACTGCATTGTGAGTGGGAGTGTAAACTTGTTCAACCACTCTGGAAAACAGTGTGGCAATTCCTCAAAAGACTTAATGTACAGTTCCATTATCACCTAGCAATCCCACTCCTGGGCATTTTCCCCAATGTCCATAAAAAAGGACATATTAAACCTAGTACCATCACCATATTCATTGCAGCATTACTTACCATACCTAAGATATGGAACCAATCTAGATGTCCCTCAGTTGAAGATTGGATCAAGACATTGTGGTGTGTATACACAATGGAATTCTATGCTGCCATCAGAAAAAATGACATCACCCCATTTTTTAAGGAAATGGAAAGACTTGGAAAAAATCATATTAAGTGAAGTAAGCCAGACCCAAAGAAACCTATGCTCCAAGGTTTCCTTCATTTGTAATCATTAGTATATGTCTAGGATTTTCCTAGCAGAGAATCACATTAGCTCAAAAGTAATGAACCTATGGCCATACAGGGTGAGGATAAGGGAAATGAGTGTGGTGAGGATGTACATGGAATCCAGTAAGGACACAGAAAGAGTCTAAAAGGACATATGGTTCTTGAGGTCAAAGAGGGAACAAGGAAGTGGATGGAAGGCATCCCAGTGTGCCCCAGCTCTCTCCAGCTGACTGTCAAATTCCGATTCCTACATCTTCAGAAGGGGAAGAGACTAGCCAGAAAGTCTACAGTTTCCCTTGGGTGTGGCACCACCTCAAAAACAGAGACAGATGAACAGAGGGCTCATGGGAGTTACACACCAGCGAGATAAACAGGAGATGATGTGGTGCATGCATGGCCAGCATGGGAAAGGCTAGAGTCCTGAGGTATTTCTGTGTGTGCACATGTGTCTGTATTCTTCCACTATAACTTCTGGCCTAGGGCATTGCAGATATCCTACCTTCTACCTCATGGCTGAAGCACTAAATCAGGCACCATGCTTCCAGGCACCATTTTGCTGAAGAATTGGATTTGTATGCTGACACATGTCTACCCTGAGTTTCCTTCAAACTTGTTTCCCCTGGCCTCAGGCATAAGAGTAGAAACTATTTTAGATGTCAGACAGCAGGATGCTCAAGAACAAAAGTATGGAGAAAGCACAAAGGTATCATTGAAGAAACAAGCACGTGTGAAATAGTGACACTATCTTGAGAGCTTTGTCTATTACAGGCCCCTGAATTGCCATCTCAGTACCCAACAAAAACAGTGGTGGGGAGGAGGAGCTACAGATGGATCTCAAGTGACAGTGCACATACCAAACACGCTCAAGGCCATGGGTACACTACTGTGGACAATACACTATGGACAGACGTACGATTTCTTCCATAATTACTTCCAGATTCTTTTTTCATGTATGTGTTGAATTTGTTAATGGTGAAAACAGCTTTTTTGCAGCCACTGTCACTTCCTCAACTAGACATGATCATTGTTGAGTTAACTTGTCATTTGTGTTTAATCATTTTGGAATATGATAAGAATATACAGGATGCATAAAAGCCCATAAATATCTGCATGAAATTTTTTCAGATGTCAAAATGAAATAAGGAGACTGGGTCTCCACACCATCACCTTGTTCTCTCATCCATCCTGGCACCAAGCTGGGTGATAAGGGCTTTTCATCCAGCTACAAAACCTTCAAAGTGAAACAAGCCATTTTTAGGAGAGCTTGTCTTCAGAGAATATGGAGATGCCATGCTGTTTGGCTTTAGGGAAGATTGGCTCCAGAGAATGACTGCTCCTCACCCAAATCATGTGTTTTTTGTCTTTAAAAGCTTTGTGCAAGCTGTATGCTAGGCTGCAGGTCTTTGAACAGAAGTCTCCCTGCAGTCACTGGCTCTCCAATAAAGACTCCCAGTTCTGCCTCTCAAAATCTGGCTTCTCTGTTTTTCACTGACTGAGTTCTCATACAACAAAAATAAATGGAAAACATTGAAAAGGACAAAAGATAATTGCTTATGGTCTGTTGTGAAATCAACTACTAACAAACACAATGCTTAGTAAGATTGCCACAATGGATATATGGAAGACACAAGCCACTGAAGTGAGAAGGCCCTAAGAAACAAAGGAGCAAACAAACCCAGGATCAACACTTAATACCAAAGAATTCTCCTACTCTGACTGCCCCATTTGATGAGGGTCCTGCTTCTATCCTTCAGTTCCTTTTCCCTATCAGATAGGCAGGTCAGACAGGAAGCATTAGCACAGCAAGGAGTGAGAAGAGGGAACATGGAAGCAGAATTTTAGATGTGGAGTAAGGACATAAGTTCCTACAAAGTATGTTAGCTTTAAAATGGCTTAAACAAGAGGACATTTAACATTGGGTTGGTTAACCAGGAAAGAAATTTTCATCAATGTAGCATTAAACTTTGCTTTTGTAGAGTCTCATATCTATGAAAAAAACAGGAAATATCCTTCTTCATACGCACCATTTAAAATGGTGCTTAGATAAACTGAAGTAAAAGTGTGTGAAAAAAGTAAGTCGAATGAATTTACATGGTATTTGACTATAATTTCATTCTTTAGCATGGATAATGAGGACAATTATGTGAACAACAACTATGTCAAGAAAAATCATTGATTATAGTTTTGTGACTGGGTATTCTAGTGAAATCACATTCTCAAAGAAATTATAATGGGTGTGTGTTGTGTGCGTGTGTGTGCATGCATGCACATTGCTTTTATGGCATTATGCCCCATGACTCTGTATTCCTTGCTAATGCTTGAAGTCTTGAACTGTGCTTTTCCCGTCCAGCATTATGCTGGTGAGTTGGAAATGGCTATCAATAACAGTAAAGCCTTATATTCAATCTTGAAAATAAGCAACAGTAGACTATGTGGAAAGACAATTGCTCCTGTTCTCTTTGGAAGTCAAGTAGAAGGAGCTACAAGGTCAAATGCAGATAGCCACAGTACATGTATGCAGCTCAAACTTACTGGAGGGAATGGAAACAAACTTCACATACAGAGTAGCTAATGGAGCCTGAATCAGTTTTCTGTACCCCACAACTCTGTTATATTGAAAGGCCCACCACCATATTGGATGGGAGTTCTGCAGATCCTTTATCAATCAGATAGGCTGGACAGAGAGCCAACAGTGGTGCCAGCAGGGAGGAACAGAAGCATCATGGAAGCACAGATGCAGATGATAAATGAGCTTTGTATCCCACATAGCAAGTGAACTAGAAAATAAGCCACAAAACCACAGGAAACATTAGTGTATAGTCATAAGGAAAGAACTGTTCATCAACCTTTCTTCTAGTTTTTTAGCTATATTATGCTTTTTGACTGTTGCAAATTAGGGTAGTGATCTGATTGTATCATTGGCATTTCTATGTGACCTTAGCCACATGTCACTGATTGCTGCTAAGAAAACATTCAGAATTACTCCTACTTTTGTTTCAAAATTATCTGATTAGTTCAAATAAGTTGCTGTACTTCTACTTCATTATTTTGTGGAAGCTGCTTTAAAACATTAAGGGCTATTGCATCTGACCAACCTCATCTCGATAGCATTAACCAACCCCCACTCCACTCCTATCTCTCAGGCATACTGCCCATACTCCCATGTCTTGTACCTCTTGGAAAACAACTTGTAACTTCCATATTGAAGTGAGTGTGCTGCTCAGTATTATGTTCTTCATTAACTTGAAGAAAGTTCAAATTTCCCTGTTGATTTCTAAACATCGTGTTCCCTAGCCGGATCTCATGAATTATATATCAAAACATGCTTTGGGCACCAGTGTGGAAATGAGCTGAGTAGGAAGACATGGTTGAATCTCATTTTTAACACAGGCCTGTGTGACTTCTCTGTATGTTCAAACATCTAGAGAATCCCATCAGAGTTCTGAGCCAAGGCTCACTGATGGAAATGGCTACTTTAACAACTGGGACAGATAACATATTTCTCTATGTGTTCCAATAAATATTTTGCTTCTGTAATTTTTAATCTTGGTGTAGAAATATTCAAACACTGGATAAACAGCAAAACCATCATCAGTGTACTCTCACACACCCAGCAGTGGCTGGCATGTGTTACAGTCTGCGCATTTCCAGGTGTGCATACACGGAAACTTACCGGGTTTGTATCATAAGGTGGGATGAAATGGTTACATGACGTCTATAGATGAGAGAAGAACAGTAAGCGCAGAATCCAAATAGGAGAAACACATTGATAACTTACACTCCCCATACCTTTCCGGAGCCAGCCGGCCAAGGGTCCTCGAAGAGTAGGGCTGAGAGGTTAAAAGGAAAATAAGACAGAGACAGAAGGGTTTGGGAGGGCCAGAGCAATTGCTGCATCTGACAACTTTATTAAACAGCTTGTCTGTTTTATACCTTAGTACAAGTGAACAGAAAGCAATTGCTTATGTTGGCAATCAAGCTACAGTTCCATACTTGAATAATAACAAGAATTCTCAGAAGACTTATTGTTTGTATAAAGAATCATCCAGTCTCAACTATCAAGTTATTCTCAGCAAATCTATCTCCTGGAGGGAGAGGGTAACCAAACAAGTCTGGGAATACTATCAAAGCACACTGTCATGACCCGTGAGAATTTAGGCAAAAAGGTCACTCCACCCTTGCATGAAGGCAGGCAGATTGTACTCTTCACCCTTTGTCCTCAATATAGGCCATTCGAGTATAACTCTGTTAGACCCCAGACTCATATTGGTTTCCCACAATACCTAACATAGAAGTTATTAATATTCACTTATCCAGCAGGCATTCTAGTGATGGCAAGACAGTGAGAATTTAAAGACAAAGGTATAGAGCTCACAAGTGTGGCACAGGAAGTTTGACCTGTAGCATAGTAAAATCCAATTATTTGCTTAGAACGTAGGTGAAATCTACCATCACACCCAAAAGATTTACAGCAATAAATGTTATTTAAAAAATTAATGTGAAAGTGTTGTCAAGAAAATTACAATTTAGAGATTTTGTGTTTGCACCTAGGATTCTCCTGGTAGAGGATTACAATCGCACAAAACCTAAGGCCATATAGGATGAGGCTAAATGAAAGGATCTCAGAATATGGAAACAAGAGCTTTATCTTGTGTGATTATTGTTCTTAATGTACTTTGTTATTTCTCTTCTCTTTTGTTGCCCTTTGGTTAATCTCATATCGTTACAATATCTGACTTTGTTGCCAGGCATAATGTACAAACATTTATTTGTTTATTTGAAATAAGAAATGGAAGGGGATAAAACAAGATGATTGGGTGGGGAAGGGGAATGAGGACAAAAACATGAGGAGTATCAGTGTGTGAGAAGTAATGTGCCTACTATCTGGCAAATATAACTGTAAACCCACTATATATTACAATAACAAAACCACATAGAAAAAGATTTTGTGGTTGAACAAAGGACTCAATTTTATTCATGAAACAGAGTTCATTTTTAAAGTTTACAGGTCCGTAAAATTATCTGCTGACATTCAGTTGTAAGCATATGAGCTCAAGCATGGAGGGTAAGCTTGAGATGGTGCAGGACAATCAGGTTTTGTGAGGTGAAATCACGCAGGTGGTGAGCATGGCCAGTGATGTGTCTAGACAGCAGTGTTCATTTACAAACCAGTTCAGATGCCGCTTCCACAGAAACTTAAAATATGCTAATTTCCATATCCTTATGGAGTCAAGTTACACAAAACATATCTTTTCTCATCGTACCTTTGTGCCTATTTTAGCACTATTCAAAAGAGTTGAAGCTGGACACCAGTGGCTCTCGCCTGCAATCCTCACTAGTCAGGAGACGAGATCTGAGGATCACAGTTCAAAGTAGCATAGGCAGGAAATACATGGCACAGCACTCTCCAATTAATCACCAGAAAAACGGAAGTGCATTGAAGCTCAAAGTGTTAGAGCCCTAGCCTTGAGCTGAAGAGCTCAGGGAAAGAGCCCAGGCCCAGAGTTCAGGTCTCACAACACCAACAACAAAAATGTTGAAACACAGGAATCAAAACTATTGCCTACTCATCAATGAGTATATACAAAACTGCTATATGTGGACAAAATGAGGAATGAGTCTGCTCTAAAAATGGAGTGAAATCATTATGAGGACAATGGATAGGAGAACTCATCATGCTAAGCCAAATACATCACACTGAGAGCCAAATGTCACATTTTCTCTCCATTTTGTGAATCTAGACTTTAAAGATGAATAACAGGAATGTACAAGAGGACCTTTTGCAGTAAGGGCAGCAGTGGGGAGTGAGGACACGACAAGAGAAGGTATGGGACATGTATAAAATGCTCTTCAGTATACTATCTGATAAACATTAATAAAGTCAGAGCAACTGTTGAAATTATCCCACGAATGGAGAATACAAGTATGGAGGATACTGGAAGCCCCACTGTGAACAAAAAAGACATAACAATAACAAACAAACATAAACAGCTGGCCAGGCACCATGGCTCATGCCTGTAATCTTAGCTACTCAGGAAGTTGAGATCTGAGGATCACGGTTCAAATCCAGCTCAGGCTGTAAAGTCAATGAGACTCTTATCTCAAATTAACGACTACAAAATCGGAAGTGGTGCTGGGGCTCCAGGGTAGGGCAAGAGCTTTAGCTTTGAGCTGAAAGGGCTCAGGGACAACACCCAGTCCCATGACCAAAAAAAAAAAAAACTGTAGCAATTCAGAATGAGACCTAGAGGTTTTAAGAAATGCCAAGACATCCAATTCTTTTATGAACATTGAATGGTAGCAATCTTAACTGAATACATACAAGGCAGTCAAACAAGTCAGGATGTCAAAAACTGAAGAATCATCATTCAAATACTGCAAGCCAGTGGAAAACATGGATGCAACTGACCCTGCTCAGGTACTGGTCCAGGCTCTCAACTGAAGTGTATGCATTTGAAGAAGAAGTCACATGGTTTTCTCCAGGAGAGAAACTTCCCTTCAATTCTGCATCACGTGGAAGTTTTTCTGTAGAATAGCCCTCGCTGCTAGGCCTTGTGACAGGAGTATGGGCAAGAGACTGAGAGTGTGCAATCACCAAGGAAATTCCTTCAATGGCTTCCTTCATGCTGTCCACAGTCCTGTGAGGTTTGCCAAGGACAAATACCAGCATTACATTAGTCAATAAAGAACTCCTAAGGAACTTGCATTTCTGAGAACCAGAACAAAAGAATAAATGAAAAATGCCTTTGCATCCACAGTGTTAGTAATATTGGAAATATGTCATAACATGACTGAGTGCTGATGAGCTGTGAATGAAGATTCTTTCTATGAGTATTTTTGAGATATTGATCAAACTCATGTTTTAATTTTATAATCCTATACATAAAAATATTTATTGAAAGTAATTAAATAGGAACATATAAAATTATTTATATACAGAATATTCTTTCTGGCAGCAACAACAAATAGCATATTCAAAATGTTTTGCTTTACAATGCGATCTCAGTATATTCTCCTTTTAGGAAGTCATTAAAATTGTGATTTAAGAAATATGCCTTTAATCATTACATGTATCAGTGGTAAACTAACTTGTTCCAAACTGTCAAACACTACATATAGATAGTCATTTACCTCAAAATCACAAAACTCTCCTTCCTGTTCTTCACACTATAACTGTGATAACATATTCTTTGGTTTTTTTTGCTCCTTGTCTTGGCATCTCAACATATTTCGCAAGCATATTCTCATATGTATTTTACATATGAATGAAGTGAATTCTGGCTGAAATAACCAACCTGAAAGAAAACAAGGGAAAAAGCTATGTCAGGTTGGGTTATTTTTTTATTATAAAGGAACACATATTTTCTCATCCATCTCTGTCCAAATGCATAAAGAGGTTCTACTTCATGAAACAACTACATGAAGATCTGTAGGTAGATGAGTTACATCCTTGTTCTGGGTTAGCTTAGAGACTAGGGCAATGGAAAGGCAGAAAAAATGGCCACTATCGATTCACTAGATGCTGGAATAAAATGCATTTTCTCCTAGGAATTGACCTTCTTTAGGCACAGGAGTACTTTCCAGAAGAAAATAGCTACATTGATAGCTAAACACTAAAAAGGAAGCAAGAAGAGAGACTATGAACTGGCATTTATCCAGTCTACAATATTTACTGATGCTTCATGGCAGTCTGTTTCTACCTAAGGTGGAGTAAGCTGCACTGAGCTCTGTTTCTGTATGAAGCCAATCCAAAAATATTCAAGCAAACCACATTAAAGCACTTTGAAGACAACCTATTTGAGAGAATGAAGTCAGTGAATGCATAGACCAAGGCAAAGAAAGAAGGGAGCTAGGTGGTGCATACTCCAAGTTCCCAAGATGCAATGGTGAGTGAAACAGGCCGATGGAAGCGAGGAGGATGAGTGTCACATGACAGCGCACTGGAGAGTTCAGAGAGGAACAAGGGGAATTCAGGAGAGCTACACAGAACCCCCTTGCATATGTAACAGAGCAGTGGATCACTTGTGTTCAGAAAGGAGCCTGACATTGAGGAATAAAACACCTGAAGAGATGACAGGAAACTACCTATTGTTCAGACACTGCAAGTGATGTCTTTACAGAACAGAGGACATCAGAGATGCCTTGCTACAGCAGGGCAAAATTAACACTCCATAAATCCTGCCCTGAAATATCCAAAAATTTATAAAACCAAGAGAGGAAGAACCAACTTTCTTGTAAGTGATCTAATTATTGCCAGAAATAGGGCTCAAGAAATCTAATTGCACATTACAGATATAAAAGATTGAAATCGTACAGAAGGTTGATGAGCATAGCGAATGTTAAGCCATGTGTTAAACATCAGTGTTTTATCTGAGTAGTCCTAATTATAAGTCATTTGTTTTCCTCTGACATTTCTTACAAGTGAATAAAAGAAAGAAACCCCATGCCAATAGATATGCATGCCAGTAGTTCATCTCTTATAATCCTATTTACTCAAGAGGCTCAGAGGATCTTGGTTCATAGCTACCAGGGGTAGGTAAATATAGAAGAACTTTACCTTCAGTTAGTCATCAAAAAACTAGAAAGTAGAGGATCAAGTGGTACAGAGCCAGCCATAAGTAAACAACCAAGCAAGTTTTTGAGGATTGGATTTCAAGCCTTACTACACACACACACACACACACACACACACACACACACACTCACACACACACACACAGTGATCAAATTAGTGCCAGAAAGTATCCTCTCTAAGAAGGAATCTAGTAGACTGAAGAGACCTCTCTCTAGATTTCCCCCTAATTTCCTGAGTAAGCTGTGGGCTGTAAATTCCTGACAGAAGAACAAAGGCAAGAAACCAGGTGGAAATGTTACAATTTTATTGGCCTCTTGCATATGGCCAGCTTGTGCCTTATGGTCAAATTACTCAAAAAAAACCTGCTAACTGAAGGGTCGGGGCTCTCAATTCTAACCTGCTGTGTGGCTGATGATTAGGAGCCCAGGCTCAAGCTTGCAATAAAAGGCTCTCAGGTGTTTACATCAGCTCCTAGCTACTCAGGAGGCTGAAATGTGAGGATCAAGGTTCAAAGCCAGCCCCAGAACAAAAGGACTTGAGACACTTTATCTTCAATTAATCTCTAGAAAGTGGGAAGTGGGGCTTGGCTCAAGAGTAGGGAAGCTGAAGAACTCAAGGACAACACCTAGGGTAGGGTGGTAAACTTGAGCTGAAGACCTCAGGGACAGTGCCCAGGGAGAGTTCAAGACCCATGACCCACCCCCAAAAAATTACAAGATGTGGTTTAACAGATGCCAGAGGAAGTATTTTAAAAGTAGTTTTCACAGGTATTAAAACTCCATCTTGCACACTGAAATCATCATACAGAGAAAATCAGAGCTTTTATATTTGTGTTTATTCTTTATTTAACTTAAACTACTATAGTTGCGTATCAAATACATATTTTAAGTACTAATATCTTCACTGGGCTAGAAATAAAATATGAAAACACTTTCTAGAAGAAAAATTGCTTATGTCTCAAAAGATGATATTGATATGATCAGAGGGATCCTAATACTGAATTAAGCAAAAGAAAAAGTATCATCAGCTGGGCTCTAGTGGCTCACAACTGTAATCTTAACTACTCAGGAGGCTGAGGTCTCAGAATCCCTGCTTGAAATCAGCTTAGGAATCAAAGTCTATGGGACTTATCTCCAACAAACCTCCAAAAAACTAGAAGTGGAGCTGTGGCTCAAATGGGAGAGTGCTAACCAGGAGAAAAAACCTGTAGGTGCCCAGCTCTGAGTTAAAGCCATAGGATCATCACCAACAAGCAACACCAACAAGAAGAAAAACAAGTATTTTCCTAGATACAAAAGGACCCAAGAGGGTATTAATCTATTTATTAAGGAAAAGCTTTCTCTGGCAAGAAAGCAGTAAATCATGTGAGAGAGTTCAATGGAAATTTTCTTCTGTACATTAGCTTTATTTTTTCTTTTTTTTTAAATTTTTTATTGTAATTAATAAAAGGGTTACATGATATTTGCCAGATAGAAGGTGCATTAATTCACATACATTGATACCCTTTCACATGTCTTGGTACCCATTACCCTCCCCCCCACACCCCCCACCCGTCTTGGTTTTCCCCCCTTCCCTATCAAATTTCAAATAACCAAATACAGATAAATTCAATATATCAGATAACAAAGTGAGATACTATAACAATATGAGATAACCAAGGGACAGCAAAGGAGATGAGAGACAACATAGTACATTAAGGACAACAATCATTCGTTATATGGCTTTTGTTTCAATATCCTGGAGGTCCTTTCAATTAGCTTCATACTATATGGCCTTATGTATCAAGATTTTGCTCTATTGCAGATCTCTGCTAGTAGAGCCCAAGGTTTCTACTGATTATGACGAATGAGGGAAACCATTGAGCCTAAGTTCCTTTGAGTCTGGCTTACTTCACTTAATATGATTTTTTCTAAGTCTTTCCATTTCCTAACAAATGGGGCAATGTCATTCTTTCTGACAGCAGCATAGAATTCCATTGTGTACAAATACCACAACTTGTTGATCCACTCATCAACTGAGGGACATCTAGGTTGGTTCCATATCTTTGCTATGGTGAATAGTGCTGCAATGAACATTGTTGTGCTAGTGGATTTAGTATGCCCTTGTTTCTGGATGGTTGGGTAAATGCCAAGTAGTGGAATTGCTGGGTCATAGGGGAGTTCTATGTTTAGCCTTTTGAGGCACTGCCACACTGCTTTCCATAGTGGTTGAACGAGTTTGCCCTCCCACCAACAGTGTAGTAGTGATCCCTCCTGGCCACATCCCCTCCAGCATCTGTTATTATTCGTTTTCCTGATCCTGGCCATTCTAACTGGAGTGAGGTGGAATCTTAGAGTTGTTTTGATTTGCATTTCTTTTATGACCAGAGATGTTGAGCATTTCTTCATGTGTCTATAGGCCATTTTTGTTTCTTCTTCAGAGAAGACTCTCTTTAAGTCTTTGGCCCATTTTTTAATGGGATGGTTGTTACTTTGGAGATTAGTTTTGGAGTGATTCAATTTTTTGATATATTTTAGATTGTACATTAGCTTTAAATACTATGTTTGAGCCAGGAGTTTGACCTATTGGTAAGAGTGCTTGCCTATCCCATATCACGTATCATGTTTGATTCCTCGGTATCACATACATAGAAAAAGGTGGAAGTGGTGCTGTGGCTCAAGGGCTAGAACACTATCCTTGAGAACATAAGGACAGTATTTAGGCCCTGAGTTCAAGTCGTAAGCCTGGCAAAAAACAAAAGGAAGAAAAGAGAAAGAAAGAAAGAAAGAAAGAAAGAAAGAAAGAAAGAAAGAAAGAAAGAAAGACAGACAGAAAGAGAGAGAGAAAGAAAGAAAGAAAGAAAGAAAGAAAGAAAGAAAGAAAGAAAGAAAGAAAGAAAAGGAAGGAAGGAAGGAACTACAGCCAAGCACAGTGTCTCATGCCTGTAATCTTAGCTATTCAGGAGTCTGAGATCTGAGAGTCTCTATTCAAATCCAGATCAGGCACTAAAGACCCTGAAGACTGTGAGACTCTTATCTCCAATTAACCACTAGGAAATGGGAAATGGCACTGTGGCCAAGGGGTAGGGCAGTAGCCTTAAACTGAAATGCTAAGGGACAGCACCCAAGCCCAGAATCCAAGCCCAACAGCCAAAAACAGAAGAAAATACCATTTACAGCTTTCCTCTGTGAATAAAAAAAGTATAATAAGCTTTAAAAAAAGGCAAAAGGACAGTTGCTTGCTTTCTCCCTTTATCTTTCTTTCTTTGGATTTCAGATTTACCTGGTTTCAGTCTTTAAACTGAGGGCCTCTCTTACCCTTTCTCGCCTTTCTATACCACACTTGGCCTTTACCTTATGAGGTACACTGTCTGCCTCCTGTTTTTTTTTACTACTTATTGTGGATAGGGAGTCTCCCAGACTTTTGTGATGGGTTGGCTTTGAACTTGGACCTACCAATTCCCAGCCTCTTGATTAACAAAAGTATAAGCTGTATATGATAGGAAGAGTTACTTCTTTTTTTTTTGCTAGTCCTGGGGCATGAACTCAGGGCCTGAGCACTGTCTTTAGGCTTTTTCCTCAAGGTTAGTTCTCTACCACTTGAGGCAAAACACCACTTCGGTGTATGTGGCACCAAGGAATCAAATCCTGTTCTTCATGCATGCTAGGCAAGCACTCTACCACTAGGCCAAACTCCTAGCCCAAGAAGAGCTACTTCTTAAATGTGAGAAATCTCCTTGTCCTCCTGCTGTCATTCCTTTTCTGTTCATTATAACAATGTAGATGCCAGGATAATGGGTATCTTTCTAGCTGACACCTGCTCAACCCCTGACTGTCAGGATAAAATGATGAACCTAGGCATGCTCTGCTCTGTCTCCCTGGATGATGATCCTCCTAGAGATTCACTCGTCTGTCAGCTTTCTTTCCATGGAGGATCCATGTCATATTAGGGAACCTGTTGTCTGAGTAGGGAATTTTCTTCCTTCTGGCTTCCATCTCAGGAACAAAGGAAATGTAAATCCTTCTCAACATCTCCACTGGAAGGGGTTCTAGAGCTAAAAATTCTTTGCTGACAGATTCCTTCTCTGTCATGTCAATACAATGCAAACATGCATGGCTAGTTTCCTGATGGTGTCTCCATAGGTAAATATTCAGAAAGGGAAACTGATTCAGTTTTGAATACACAACACAATTTTAACATGGCATGAAGCCATGATTCTAAGTTTCTATTGGATATATGGATTAATGGTTTTCTTCCACTTGGTTATAGTCTATACAGGGTCTTTCATCTGTGTATACTCACAGTAGAAAGTCCAGTGTGAATCTATGCTAAGCTATATTTATATCAGTCTATAAAAATGTGGTTGTATTTTCTGATCCAATTCATTAAAATGAAATATTCTGGGCTTTTTGTAATATTCAGCACCCTTCCAAATCATCTCCTTCAGACACATGTCAGACTCTTCTCTCCCTCAATCCACACATTGAAGGTACGCATACCACATGATATATTTCTATTCCAGTCTTTGGCATTAATGATTTTAATATGAAATTATGAATTGGGAGCCATTAAGAATTATTTCCCTTTGATAAGAAGCTAAGGGTTAATGACAAAATAGGATTCTTAATTCTGACTAATTAGTCAGTCTTTGATTTGGATTTAAAGTTTTATCACATGAGGCATATTTATTATCAGAAGGACAAATCAATCACACATTTTGAGCATAACTCTAAAGATCATACTTAATATGATGCTGATATTTCTTAAGTGTTTTAGTAAGTACTCATACTTGCAAAAATAATTATAGCAGTTGCTGATTTGACCTATTAATTGTTCAGGATAGTCTGGGAAGTAAATTCCTTTGGCTATATTATTGAAAATACAAAACCCACTTATACGAGAAGATAGAATATAAATAATGAACATACCAAAGGCTGGATATGTTTCCTCACAACTATCTTGCTCTTCTGATGCAATATACTGAGTCACATCCTGTAAAGTCAGATAAATCATAGTATTTACAGCAAAAGAAACACTGATCCTTAAGTAAGAAATAACAAAAGTATATTTCCTCAAGTGTTCAATGTAATTCTTATTGGAATACTTTTATTTTTCCTTCAGCTATTACTTCAATGACCTAGGTCTTCATCATTTAAATATATACTGAGTATCATGTAAGATGGACACACAGAAACATTTTGCTTATTAATTTGACACAAGTAAGCTAGCAGAATAAAAAGAAACAGTAGGGCCGGGATTAGGAGCAGTAGTATTCTAATGGTCTAGTGCTCACATAGCATGTATGAAGCCCTAGTTTCAATTCCTCAGTATCCCATACACCGAAAAAAAGCTGGAAAGGGTGATGTGGCTCAGGTGATATAGTGCTAGCCTTGAGAAAGCCCAAGAACAATGCCCAAGCTGTGAGTTCTAGCCCCAGGACTGGCAAAAGACAGAGACAGAGACAGAGAGACAAAGAGAGAGAAAGACAGAGAAACAGAGAGAGAGAGGCACAAAATACCAAAATGAGGGCTGGGAGTATAGCCTCATGGTAGAGTGCTTGCCTAGCATGCAAGAAGCCCTGGGTTCAATTCCTTGGTACCATGTACATAGAAAAAGCCAGAAGTGGTGCTGTGGCGCAAGGGGTAGAACATTAGCCTTGAGAAAGTTCAAGACAGTGCCCAGGCTCTGAGTTCAAGCACCAGGACTGCCATTAAAAAAAATACCAAAATGAGGGGCCGGGAATTTGGTCTGGTGGTAGAGTGCTTGCCTAGCATGCATGAAGAGCCAGGTTCAATTCCTAGTTACCACATAACAGTGCTCAGGCCCTGAGTCCACACCCTGGACTGGCATCTCCTTTGCTGTCCCTTGGTTATCTCATATTGGTATAGTATCTCACTTTGTTATCTGATATATTGAATTTATTTGTATTTAGATATTTGAAATTTGATACGGAAGGGGGGAAAACCAAGACAGGTGGGGGGTGTGGGGGGGAGGGAAACGGGTACCAAGACATGTGAAAAGGTATCAATGTATGTGAATTGATGCACCTTCTATCTGGCAAATATCATGTAACCCTTTTACTAATAAAAAAAAAAATAACCGGAGTCAATGAATGCAGCCGCGACCCGAGCTCCGGAGGCCGCTGGCATCCAGAGGACCAGACTGGCTTCCAGCTGGGGGCAGTGTCTGGGGTGGCGGGGGCCGCCCGCGGAGTCACCAGCCATGGTGGCCCCTTGCAGGGCCAGCGAGTGGCCAGCAGCGGCCAGGGCGCCGACACCGCGAGATCCCCTCGCCCCGCATCCCTCCGGGCCGGCGGCCCCGGCCTCGGGCTGGCTGCCGGGGCAGCGCTGGGCTGCGCTGCTGGTGTTGTCGCTCCTGGTGGCTGGAGCCATGGACAGATGCTACCTGGTGCCCAGACACCTCCGCGGGCAAAGGTCGACTGGCTCGGCCAGGGGCCGCTTCTCCAGCTCCAGTGGCGGGCGATCACCTGGCGCTGCTGACAGATCCCTGCATGTTACCCAGTCCACCATGCTTCACAGAAGAAGACAGATTTAGTCTGGAAGCTCTTCAGACGATCCATAAACAAATGGATGATGACAAAGATGGTGGGATTGAAGTAGAGGAAAGCCATGAATTTATCAGAGAAGATAGGAAGTATAAAGAGGTGACTAATACGCATAGCCATCTGCACAGAGAAGACAAGCCTATTACTGTTGAGGATTTGTGGAAGCGATGGAAAGTCACAGACAGAAACTACAGCTCAAGGCCCTGGATGTGGCTTTATTTGGACCTCTGACACGTCCACCCCATAACTGGATGAAGGATTTTATTCTCACAGTTTCCATTCTAATTGGTGTTGGAGGAAGCTGGTTTGCTTGTACACAGAATAAGACATCAAAAGAACATGTTGCAAAAATGATGAAAGACTTAGAGAGTCTACAAACTGCAGAACAAAGTCTTACGGACTTACAAGAGAGGCTTGAAAAGGCACAGGAAGAAAACAGAAATGTTGCTGTCGAGAAGCAAAATCTAGAGCGCAAAATGATGGATGAAATCAATTATGCCAAGGAGGAGGTCTGTCGGCTGAGAGAGCTCAGGGAAGGAGCTGAGTGTGAACTGAGCAGACGTCAGTATGCAGAGCAGGAATTGGAGCAGGTTCCCATGGCTCTAAAAAAGGCTGAAAAAGAATCTGAACTGCGAAGCAGCTGGTCTGAAATGCAGTTAGCTATCGCTAAGGATGAGGCAGAAAAAATTAAAAAGAAGAGAAGCACCGTCTTTGGGTCGCTGCACGTTGCTCATAGCTCCTCCCTAGATGAAGTAGATCACAAGATTCTGGAAGCAAAGAAAGTTCTCTCAGAGTTGACAACTTGTTTACCAGAACGACTTTTTCGCTGGCAACAGATTGAGAAGATCTGTGGCTTTCAGATAGCCCATAACTCGGGACTCCCCAGCCTGACCTCTTCCCTTTATTCAGATCACAGCTGGGTAGTGCTGCCCCGAGTTTCCATTCCACCCTACCCAATTGCTGGAGGGGTTGATGACTTAGATGAAGACACACCCCCAATTGTGTCTCCATTTCCTGGGACTGTGGCTAAACCTGCTGGATCTTTAGCCAAAGCAGCAGCTTGTGTCGCTCTCGCCCTAGCATTGTGCCCTCTTCACCACAGTCCCAGCGAGCCCAGCTTCCTCCACATGCTCCTCATCCAGCCCATCCTCATCATCCTCACCTGCCTCAGCATCCCCAGCACTCATTGCCTTCCCCGGATTCAGACATCCTCTCAGTGTCAAGTTGCCCTGCACTCTATCGGAATGAAGAAGAGGAGGAGGCCATTTATTTCACTGCCAAAAGGCAATGGGAAGTGCCAGACACAGCTTCAGAATGTGACTCCTTGAACTCTTCCATTGGAAGGAAGCAGTCTCCTCCCCCAAGCCTCGAGATATACCAACCAGTGTCTCCTCGGAAGATATCCAGAGATGAGCTCTCCCTAGAGGATTCTTCCAGAGGAGATTCACCCATGACGGCAGATCCCTCCCTGGGCTCTCCTGATTGTGTAGGTCTGACAGAAACGAAGAGTATGATCTTCAGTCCTGCAAGCAAAGTGTACAACGGCATCTTGGAGAAGTCCTGTAGCATGAACCAGCTCTCTAGTGGCATCCCAGTGCTTAAACCTCGTCACACATCATGTTCCTCCACTGGCAACGAAAGCAAACCAGTTCAGGAAGCCCCAAGTGTTAGCAGGATAAGCAGCATCCCCCATGACCTTTGTCATAATGGAGAGAAAAGCAAAAAGCCATCAAAAATCAAAAGCCTTTTTAAGAGGAAGTCTAAGTGACCTACCTAGCTGTTTGTTGGGATTCCATTTCAGTAGCACCTGTACACTTTTTTTTTTTCATCCATCCTCTACTCCCTATTTTTGTTTTAATTTTAGGACTGCAATTAACTCCATTGGGGCTTTCGAAACTGGATGCCATAGTGGAATGTCCTGCAAGGCAACTGTCTACTCTCTGCTTATTTAAGTGACTACATAGCCAATTCATCAAGCCAATTACTCAAAAATCATTAAGAGATGAGACAGTTTACAGTCATTTCCTGCCTATTTATTTCTGCATTTTTGATGGTGATGTATATACAATATTTTGTTGAAAGCCACTATGGACTTACAAGCTTTAATGGACTAGTAAGCCAGCATGGGCTTGCAAAAATTTCTTGTTTACCAGAGCATCTTCTTATCTTTCCACAGAGCTATTTACATGATGGACTATATAACTTAAAAGAAGTAAAACTAATTGCACTACTGTTTTCCAGACTGGAAAAAAAAATCTCTGCAAGTTAAACTGTATAGAGTTTGTAAAATGACTGTGGATAGGGGACTATTTTCACTTTTAGATCAAAATGGGTTTTTAAGTAGAAACTAGGGTTTCTAATAGACTTGATTTCTGGAAACGAAAACCCATGCTTTTATTATGGGATGCTTCTTCAAAATGCATTTAATATAAAGGTTCGAGTCCTGCTGTAAAGATCATGTTTTGTTTTCCCCTGGGCTTTCACTGGGATTTACTGCATTTCAGGCTGTATGATAAAAATATAAATAATTTAAGGAGAGAAACCTCTTGATTCCTTATGTGAATGGAAGAGCTAAAGCTTGATTGAAGGACTTAAAATATTCACAAGCTGAAACTGAGGTGGGGAGTGTGGGGATTCAGACCCTTGTTTACAGACTTTGAATAACTGCAAAGGACTTATGGTTTGTGAAAAATTTGTACTGTGGAAAAGATAATATTAAAAAAAGAAGCAAGGTACACTGGGGGGAGAGGGGGAGCGGGGGCTCACACCTATAATTCTAGCTACTCAGGAGGCTGAGATCTGAGGATCAAGGTTCAAAGCCATTGCGGGCACAAAAGGACCTGAGACTCTTGTTTCCAATTAACTTGTAGAAAACGTGAAGTGGGGCTTGGCTCAAGGGTAGGGAGGTAGCCTTGAGCTGAAGAGCTCAGGGACAGTGCCCAGGCCGAGCTCAAAACCCATGACCCACCCACACACACACAAAAAGAAGCAATGTACACACTACCTGATGAATGTCACTGTAAGCCCTCTGTACATCACTCCAACAATAAAAAAATAATAAATGTTATAACAGAGATGTCCTCAGGGTCCTGTGGGAACACAGTGCAAATGAGGGCATGGGTCACCACCACCCTGAAAATAATCATCAGTGAATAACATATTAGATGGTTACACACACACACACACACACACACACACACACACACACACACAATCAGACTTCCAGATGGAGGCCAATGGTTCACATATGTACTGCTAGCTACTCAAGATGCTGAGATCTGAGGACCTCGGCTCAAATCCAGCCAGGGCAGGAAAGGCCATGAGACTTGTATCTCCACCAAACTACTAAGAAAATCTGGAAGTCGAGCTGTGGTTCAAGTGGTTGAGAGCCTTGAGCAAAACAACAAGCTCAAGGACAGAGCCTTGGCCCTGAGCTCAAGCCTCAGGACCAACACACAAAAACAAAAGTGTACTTTAGGAGAGGAGCGCTACAGTTCAGGGGCTCATTTACAGGAAGCAGCTCATCTTGTCTCCTCTCTTCCCCATGACACCCAGTGGTTGGCAAGATCTAGTTCACCCATCCTATGCTGTTCCCTCAGTGAAGAAGCCCCTAGACCTTAGCAGACTGGCCAGAGGCCCTAGCACTGGGGCTGTGCTGTCCCCGCCCCCTTCCTCTGGGCTCCGCCCCCACACTCTGTGCAGGGAACAGTGGGAGACAAGGCCTTGGGTTCCTAGACTGGTAACCTCCAAGCTGGCAGCTTAAGGGATGCTCTTGGTAGCTTTAGGAGGACACTTCTCCTCTCACTGCAAGGTAGGATCAGGCTGATTCCAGTTCCTCCGGGACTGTTCATGGCTTCCGTGATTGTTTTCTTGCTTTCCTTCCCTCCTCTTCTTTCTTTTTCTTCTTTTTCTTCTTTTCTTCTTCTTCTTCTTCTTCTTCTTCTTCTTCTTCTTCTTCTTCTTCTTCTTCCTCTTCTTCTTCTCCATATCTCTCTCTCTCTCTCTCTCTCTCTCTCTCTCTCTCTCTCTCTCTCTCTCTCTCTCTCTCTCTCTTCATCCCTCCCACCCTCCCTCCCTCTCTCTTTCTGGCTGGCTTGCTTGCTTCCTCTTCCTTTCTTTCTCCCTGCCTCCCTTCTTTCCTTCCTTCCTTTCCTTCTATCTTTCTCCCTTTTTCTCTTCCTCCCCCCTCCTTGTTCTCTTCTGTTTCTCTTCTCTCTCCCGCCTCCATGGCTCAAAGCCACCAAAGTTCATGACACTCTTATTTCCAATTAACCACCAAAATTGCCAGAAATGAAGCTGTCAGTTACCTCATAGAATGCTAGTCTTGAGAGAAAAAAAAAATCTTTTGGACAGCATCCATTCTCTTGAGTTCAAGCCCTGTGGCTGGCCAAGAAAAATAAGGAAGAATGAGTTTTTTTATACCAAGAGCACAGTTACGCTGATGACTATCTTATTGGCACAAATGATGTGAAACATGCATTAGGTCCAAGAGACAGAAAATGACCAGACTCTGTGTTCTGATTTTAATGATTACAGCCCAATCTAGAACACCAAGATGAAAAAAAATTAATCCAGTTTTTATTTCTAAATGTTGGTCTTTTGCTTAGATCAGCTGGTTAAGACTAGATTTGAGCCAGGCACTGGCGGCTTACTCCTGTATTTGCAGCTCCTCAGAAGGCTGAGATCTGAGGATCACAGTGTGAGGCATGCCTGGGTAGAAATGTAACCAGCAGGAAAACAAAAGTAATGCTGTGGCTAAAATTTTAAGAGTGCCAGCCTTGAGCATAGAGAGGCTCAGGATCAGTGCCCAGTCCCTGAATTCAAGCCCCAGAACTTCCTTTGCTGAAATCATCTGTTTGCCTAGAGGAGCTCCACGGTGGCTTTCATCTTTTACCTTTAGTGAGGTGGAAAAGTTTGCTCATTCACTTGGACACACAAGATTGGAGCAGGAGAAAGCAATAGTCTCCTTACCTGTAGAGAATATAGTCTTTCTCTTCCACAGCTTTTTGAAAGAGGAATAATAGCCTATTCCAGTGTATAGGAAGAGAATGGAGAAAGGGAACAATGAGAGACAGGTGAGAAAGACATTTGATACTGCTCTAGGAAGAAAGAGAGTAAAGAAGGAGCTGCTTGAAAGCAAACAAGAGAGGATAGGCCATGTCCTTTGATGGGGTTCATTATACTAACCTTAAAGTTTTCCACCACCTCTTACTGGAGAGACTTGAAGCCCTTCAGCCATACCTGTTTGGCCTCAGGTGAATGATTTACAAAGCATCTTCAATACCAAACGAAACAAATTTAACTGTTTTTAAAATCAAAATCTTATGTGAACGTTAAAAGTTCCCTTGCGTTTTAAGAATTGGAGAATGATACAGGTTTGCAGCAAGGAGTGAGAACTACTCATAAAAGAAGACCCCCCCCCAGGGGACCGGGAGTTTGGCCTAGTGGTTAAAGTGCTTGCCTAGCATGCATGAAGATCCGGGTTCGATTCCTTGGTACCACATATAGAAAAAAACCCAGAAGTGGTGCTGCGGCTCAAGTGGTAGAGCTCTAGCCTTGAGAAAGTCCAAGGACAGTGCTCAAGCCCAGGACTGGCAAAAAAAAAAAAGAAGACCTCCCAGAATTAAGATTTTTTTAAAACTTAGGATAAAAACCACAGCATACAATGTGCCAGCATATCTGTTTTTGTACAGCTGGGTAGTGTTAGGTGCATTGCCTATGCTGTGAGGCAACTTTGGGTCATTTTGTTTAATCTGAACCTCCATGCTCAGAAGCCACCCTGTCTTCCTCCTTTTCTGTAAGCTTGCAACTCACTATTCAACTTTCTCATCCTGTGAGTTTGGTGAGCTCTGTGCTTCACATAAGTGGACCATGAAGGTTTGTGTTATTTTCTTCCCTTTTTTCCCTCATCTTGTTGATTGTACTCTTTAGTACCATTTTTTACAGTCTCATATGATTTGCATTTTTTGATTGCAACTTGAGTGTCAAGTCCTTAAACTCACAGCCAAAACTACTTTCATGAACTTGTGTGTTTGCACACATGTGTGTGCCCATGCACTAGTAGTATGGCATTGTGCTTCTTCTCTTGGGCTGCTGGCTGATGCTTTAACCCTTGAACTGTATTGGGCGGGTGAATTGGAAATGGCCTTTCAAAGCCATTCCTACTGTGAGTGCCTTCCAATTACTATCATCTGGCCTCAACCCTCCCAGTAAATACTATCTGGTTGAGCCAGCGGCTCATCAATCCAATCCTGGCCATGCTGAGGGCACACAAGGGGTTCATGTGATGAGGCAGCATTGCCAAAAGCTAGATTCATTCCTATGCAGCTTCATCTAGCACAGGTTTCTGAAATCAAACCTCAGTATTGCAGAAAGGCCTGGCAGGGATAGAAGAGGTGGAGGTATAGCTGAAATAGTAGATCGTGTGCCTAGCATGCAATCATGGTTTCAATACTCAGCACTGTAGATAAAAAATATGATTTTCTTCTACACTGTACAGACTTTTCTTTGGACGGGGGATGGTCGTGGGGCTTGAATTCTGGGCCTGGGCATTGTCCCTAAGCTCTTCAGCTCAATGCTAGGGCTCTACCACTTGAGCTATAGTGCCACTTCTGGTTTTCTGTCTGTTAATTGGAATAAGAGTCTTACAGACTTTTTGTGCCCAGGCTGGCTTTGAACCACAATGTTCAGATCTCAGCCTCCTAGTAGCTAGGATTACATGTGTGAGACACCAGCACTTACCTAGCTGCAGACTGAATTCTTGTGTATGTGTTTAATTTCTTCATAGTGAAGACACCAGCACCCAAAGGGACGATTACTTCTGATCTTGTCTGGAACCAAACACCTGGTGAGTCCATATGCTGCTCATTTTAGTGTGGAACAATTGGAGTATTGTAACCATACAGTATACAGGACAGGCTATGGGTATCAGTACATCCTTGTCTTCAGTTTTGAAAGTAAATAGGCAACAACAGATCAGGTCAAAAGATAATTGCTCCTGTTCTCTTTGGAAGTCAAGTCCTAGGAACTACAAGACTAAATGAAGATGGTCACAGGATTTATATGCAATAAACACTTATTGGAGGGAATGGAAACAGATTTTATGTACAACATAGCTTAATGGAGTCTGAATCCGTTCTTTGCACCACACAACTCAAGTTACTTTGAAAGATCCACCATCACACTGGATGGGAGTACTGAGAGCCTTTTATCAATCAGAGAGGCAGGGGCTGGGAATGTGGCTTAGTGGTAGAATGCTTGCCTGGCATGCATGAAAGCCCTAGGTTGGAGTCCTCAGCACCAAATAAACAGAAGCAGAGGTGACACTGTGCCTCAAGTGGTAGAGGGCTAGCCTTGAGCAAAAGAAGCTCAGGGACAGTGCACGGGCCCTGCGTTCAAGCCCCAGGTCTGGGGAAAAAAAAATCAGAGGCAGCCAAGAGTAGCACCAGCAAGGAGGGAGCAGGAGTCCTGGAAGCAGAAATACACGTGGTATGTCAGCTTGAGTTCCTACATAGCTAATGAAATGGAAAATAAGGAAAGCAGCAAAAGCACAGTAAACATTATATAGGTTCATAAGGAAAGAACTCTTGGTTGATCATGCATAAAAAACTTTGTTTAGCAGAGGTCATCATTTAATTTAGTAAAAGGCCTCATTTCATGGAAAAAGCAGGAAATACTCCCATGCATGTACAGTATATAAAGTTGTTAGTGAATTATAGCTAATTTGGATGAAAAAGTAAGTGTATGAATTCACATGGTATTTTTCTATGAATCATTTAATCCTTCCGTGTTCTCAAGAGAACCAGAACACAGTGATGATGGGAGAGGTTTGCTTAAAAAGGACAGATATCCAAATATAGATAGGGATGTATATAAAGATGTACAGAGACAAGGCAACAAGTTTATGGGAACTATTTTGAATGTCACAGCAGTGCAGCTTTTGTCTGTGCCATTCTCTCCTTTTGCAAGTTGAGTAAATGACCAAGACACCAGTGTGGAGATGGAGTTCTTGCTGTTCTAGTTACCAGTGAAGAGAACTCTTAGAAAACCCTGATAGGATCCCTTGTGTATGAGACCCTATTCCAATGGGTTCACATTTTCTAGGATTGCAGTTACAAAGGATCAGAGAAAGTAGCTTCTGTACTACCAACTTACATCACGGCACTGGGGAACACAGGTTTCATATTGAAGTGCCTGCTACCATTTGGTTTTTGCTCGGGTGGTAGAAAAGAATCTATCCATGAAGTCCCCTTTTTCCTATTTTCTGGGTTGTTGACAATTGCCAGTGGACTTACTCTCAGGATTTCTGCCTTATTTTGCACATGATATTCTTTCCTTCCTTTTTTTTGGAGTGAGGTGAGGTGGGGTAGGGGCGGTCCTAGGCCTTAAACTCAGGGCCGGGGCATGGTCCTGGGACACGTTTTGCTCAAGGGTAGCACTCTACCACTAAAGCCACAGCTCCACTTCTGGCCTTTTCTATGTATGTGGTAGTAACGAATAGAACCCAGGGCTTCATCCATGCTAGGTGAGCATTCTACCACTAGGCTATGCTCCTGGCCAAGACTTTTTGTTTTTGGTTGGTCATGGGGCCTGAACTCTGAGCGGTCTGTCTTTTGGTGGTGGTAGTCATAGGGCTTGAATTCTGGGCCTGGGCGCTGTCCTGAGCTCTTCACCTCAAGGTTAGTGCTCTCCAACACTGAGCCACAGTGCCACTTCTGGTTTTCTGGTGGTTAATTAGAAGAAAAAAGTCTCATGGACTTTCATGCCTTGGCTGGCTTTGAACCTCAATCCTTAGATCTCAGCCTTCTGAGTAGCTAGGGTTACAGTCATGAGCCTCTAGTGCCCAGCTACTTGACTGCCTTTCTGTACACTTAATGATAACTTTTTTTTTTGGTCAGTCACATCAATTGCAGGGCTTGAACTCTGGAGCCTAGGCGCTCCTGAGTAGCTAGGATTAAAGGTGTGAGCCACCACATCTGGCATGGAAACTTTTTTTATCACCTAAATCCAAGGTTTCTGACTGAATTAATTGTGTATAGACATCATTTACTGAGGGTAAAGTGTTAAAATCTTGGCATCAGGCATGATTATAACTGCTAAATGAGCAGTGATGGTTTTCTAATGAAATTACATCCTCAGTCAAAATTTAGGGAGTTGAGACAGGAGTTTGGTCTAGTGGTAGAGTGCTTGCCTAGCATGCACAAGGGACCTGGGTTTGATTCCTTGGTACCACATACATAGAAAAAGCTGGGAATGGTGCTATGGCTCAAGTGATAGAGCTCTGGCCTTGAGAAAGCCCAAGGACAATGCTGAGGCCCTGATTTCAGGTCCCAGGACTGTGTATGTGTGTGTGCATCCTCCCGGTAATATTATCATCCAGTTGAGCCAGTGGGTCACCAGTCCACTCCTGGCCATGTTGAGGGCACAATAGAGATTCACATGATGAAGCAGCATTGCCAAAAGCTTTTTCAGGCTTCCTCTAGCACAAGCTTCTAAAGTTAAACCTCAGTACTGCAGAGAGGCCTGGCACAGATAGCACAGGTAGAGGTGTGGCTCAAATAGCAGATCTGTGTGCCTAGCATGCACGTGCCATGGTTTCAATACTCAGCCCTGTAGATAGAATGATGTTTCTACACTACTCATACTAAATTTCTGTGTATTGTTTAATTTCTTCACAGGTACCATCTAAATGAGTGATGTTGTTCACGTATGTGCTGATGTAAAGATCTGCAGAGTCCATGTACTTGTCATCTGACTGTTAAATAATTTAGAGTAGTGTAACAATAAAGAATACACATGACAGGCTGTCGGTATCAGTATGTCCTTGTTTTCAGTTCTGAAACTAAATAGGCAACAAGATACAGGTCAAAAGATAATTGTTCCTTGTTGGGAGCAGAGTGCAGGGTCAAGCTGACCCATGAATCTGCATCACTGAGTCAGATAACCACCCAAAGAAATGAGCTGTCATGTATGAACACCATGCCTAACTTTGAGCTATACCGTTGGTATTGTGAATCACTTTCTGCTGAGACCTAGAGTGAGAGTAAACATGTGGAATCCTCCACGCTGCCCACCTTTGTGTTGATAGGCCCCTGCAACCTATATTAGCTGAATGTATTTCCTCATTAAACGAGTTCCTGCCTTGATGGGTCTCCCTGACGTGTCTGATTGTCTTCCGGTGAGGGAGGGCTGGGTGCGGGCAGTCAGTCAGCCCACTCCTTTCTTGGCTCGTCCTGGTCAGAACGTGTTCTCCTTATCTCTCCTGCGGGTCAGGAGGGACCAAGGACTAAAAACCCTGACAATTCCTCTTCTCTTTGGAAGTTAAGTAGTAGAAATACAAGGTTAAATGATGGTCAAGTCGCTGCAGCCAGGTGCACATGCAGCCTGAAGTGCTTTCTAGGAAAACAATCTATGCAGGATGTGGACTATGTCAAATTCCACGCCTTTGCCTCTCAGTTTTTGCTTTCAGAAGAGCCTGCTTATAAGAAGTCCTCTCTTCACACATGTTTTCCATGACTGTTTAAGCCAGGAATTAAATCAGTTTTAGAATGACAGATGAGTTTCATTTTCAAACTTGGAAGAGAACCAGTGAAGGCTGGAACGTGTTTTGGAATGAAATGGATATGTCTTTCCAAATCCAATGTAAGCTTCTTTGTTCAGCACACCAAATCAAATTGTTCAAATGCAAAGAGATATTTTACAAAGGTATTTGATGACAAGAAACAGTGCTTTGGGAGGAGGACATAGCTGTGTGGTAAAGATGGCTACTATATAGAGTCTGGTTACATCTCCCACTCAGACCAAAAACTTGATCTCTGAAAACCCAAAAACAAACAAAAAGGAAATGCCCTATGGAATTAGGTGCATACTAATTTCAATATTAGCATTTCTCCCTCCCTTTCCCATGTCTCATTATTCTAATCAGCAGTGTGCTTGTATGATCCATCGTGCCATCGCTGGAATTTTGCTGCTTAACTAAGGGTAAGAGTATTAGAGTTTTCTGACTGAGATGGCTTCAAACTGAATCCCCACATCCCAGCCTCCTGAATACTAGGTTTACAGGTGTGAGCTACTGGCACATAGCAAATCTCATTAATCTGAAATACGTCCACATCCAAAACAGGGAGATAGACCAATCAGTAGATCACTGGATAGATGGATGGGCACACAGACTTTCCAACAACCCTCCATTGAAACACTCAGCCAAGTTCTCATCTATGTGTATGGGGTGGGGAGGGGAAATGATCAATGGAGTTTGAACTCAGGGCCTCAAGTTTTCTTTTACCAGTTCAACTGATAAGTCATACAGGAAGCTCTTTTTCCACATGGATATTTTGAGGTATTTTGATTTTTGCCTCTAGTGTGGCTCCACAGTGATCCTATTTTCCACTTCCTCTGTTAGCTGTGCCTGTGCTAACCAAGAATTACAATACTCTCAACCTCAGCTTCCCATATAGCTTCTAGAAGTCTGAGGAAATACATTTCTGCTGTTTGGATTTCCTTGTGGTAGCATTTAATGGCAGAGTTGGAAAACTAATATCCCAGGGATGTGGAAGGATGGCATGAAGAAAGGCTTGGCCAGGGTAAGAGGACTACAGTCCAGGTGGGGGAGAACGAGAGTGGGGCCAAAAGGGAGAAGGCCTCAAGGCATCATGCAGGGAAGGTCAGGAAGTAGACAACAAGCAAGTATCATGCCCCTTGTCACTGTGAGAGTTCTAACATCTGACCACCTTTCCATCTCAGGGGAATCCCAAGATGAGTGAGAGAGATTGAGAGGAGCTGATGCTCCCTCTTCTGTGACTATTTCCAAGTAGTTGTGCAAAGAAGTTTTTATTCAACCAAATCAGTTAATGAGTACACTGCACCTTGATAAATGTCTCCTTTCCCATCTCTCCCAACCCTACTTACCTCATTTTACCAGGTTCCAGTTTCATTCAAGTCCTTTGAATAGTATGGCTATATTAATCAAATGCATATGCACTTTACTTACTCATTAAATACTTGAGTTTAATTCACTCAGAATACACTTATGATTTTAATTTTGTGTTCACTTATCTTCATTCTGATCCTACTCTAGATGTTTGGGATGAGATGTCCCTGTCACTGGAGGAGAAATCAGGCATGTGGGCATTAAATGTTACATCAGAGATGTCCACAGGGTCCTGTGGGAACACAGTGCAAACGAGGGCGTGGGTCACCACCACCCAGATAATGATCATCCATGACCAGGAACAATTTTCAGTGATTACATACGTCCATGTGTGTGCACATACACAACAGACCCTAAAAATGGGCAATGGTGGCCCATGCCTGTAATCAGAGCTACTCGGGAGACTAATCTAAGGACAGTGGTTCAAATCCAGCCAGGGCAGGAAAGGCCATGAGACTAATATCTAGCAAACTATTTAGAAAATGCTGCAAGTAGTGCTGTGGCTCACGTGGTAAAGTGAGAGCATTGAACAAAACAACAAACTCAAGGACAGAGCCCTGGCTCTGGGTTCAAGCCCAAAGACCACCAAAGAAAAAGATAAAACTGGAGTTTGGCAGATTGAGTTCTGCAGCTTTGGGAGTAATTTATAGGAAGCAGCTCAACTTGTCTCCTCTCTTCCCAATGGCATCCAGTGATTGGCAGGATCTAGCTCACCCGTCCTATGCTTGATCGTCAGTGAGGACGCCCCTATACCCTAGCAGACTGGCTGGAGGCCCTGGCATTGGGGCTGTGCTGTCCCCACTCCTTTCCTCTGGGCTCCGCCCCCACGCTCTCAGGCACACACACTCTGCATAAGGGACAGTGGGAGACAAGGACTGGGTTCCTAGACTGGAAACCGCCTTGCTCTGCTCTCTAGGTAGTGGATGTACTTGGGAACTTCAGGAGGATGCAGCAACTTTCTGCCATGCTGCTCCCTTCAGCACCTGGCAGGATCAGCCGAGTCCAGTTCCTCAGGGCCCCTCAAGGCCCACAGCCTTCCGTGTAGCACAGGAGGCACAGAACCCCGCATGGGTCCCCTTGGGCCTGGCGCCGGGGTGGGTACTGCTCTACCACTCAAGCCTTAGCTCATCTTATGGCACTTGCTTTTTTTCTATGTTTCTTTTGTCTGTTCTTCTTCCTCCTTTTTACCTCTCTCTCCTCCCTCCTCATTTTGGTCAATTAGAGATAAGTCTCAATGAAAGTTCTTTCCAGGGCAGGCTTCCAACCGCCATCCTCAGATCTTGAGTCCTCCTGAATAACTAGGATTACAGATATGAGGCACCAGCTCCCAGCCTGTTTTGATGCAAACAGTGCTGTTCCTATTACAGTTTTGGGTATAGTATATCCAAACAAAGTAAACCTGGGTGCTGGAGGCTCACACATGGAATTCCAGCTACTCAGGAGATTGAGATCAGAAGATTAAGTATCAAAGCAGGGAGGGGTTAGGGGCGCACAGGAAAGTCTGTGAGTCATCACCATTTAATCAGTAAAAAAAGCCAGAACTGGAGATGTGGCTCAAGTGGTAGAGCTATAGTCTTGAGTTCAAAAGCTAAGGGACAATGTCCAGTCCTGAGTTCAATCCTCAGTACTACTGGTGCCACACATATCTCTGTGTGTGTGTGTGTGTGTGTGTGTGTGTGTGTGTGTGTGTGTGTGTGTGTGCACAGAAAAGTTACATGTTCAGTATTACAAAATGCATGCAATATTTTTATGCTGTTGTCTCATATCAGCCCAGGACAGTGAGCTCTACAGTGAGTGAAAAGATTGAGGCATGCCTCCTCACCCACCCATCCTTCACTCAGCTACTGGTATCTTCCAGGCAGGCTGCTGGTATCTGCCCACTTCCTTCTGGAAATCTCATGGATCCCATCCCCAGCTGGGGACCTTGGGAGATGCCTGTATCTAAATAAACAGCTACTTACACTCTCCCAAAGCTCAGGGTACAGAGGATCACGGGGCTCTGTTCCTAGATTGGTTTATTATGGCAGAAAAAGAGCAGTCTATGCCAAGAACTCTCTTCATCCCAGGATACCAAATAGCAATGATAACTGTAAGGATACAGAGGAAACAGCTTCTCCTCTTGAAGGAAAATCACTAGCCCTAAGCTAGCCAGGGTTACACTCATAGTGAGATCCTGTTTCAAAAGAGCAAAAACAGCCAGGAGCCAGGGGCTCATCCTATAACTCTAGGTAATCAGAGTTATAATAAGAACAAATATTTTCCCATACTGCTTAAATCTGTAAGGTTTCTCTTTAGTGTATTCTTTCATGTCTGTGAAGATGGTAGAGAAGAACAAATGCTTTCCCACATTGCTTACATTTATAGGGTTTCTCTCCAGTGTGAATTCTTTCATGTCTTCGAAGGGAACAGGGAAACACAAATGTTTTCCCACACTGCTTACATCCATAGGGTTTCTCTCCAGTGTGAATTCTTTCATGTCTTTGAAGGAAATGGAGAAGAATGAATGTTTTCCCACATTGCTTTCATGTGTAGGGTTTGTGGCCAGTGTGACTTCTTTCATGTCTGCCAAGGGAACGGCAAAAAACGTATGTTTTCCCACATTGCTTACACCCATAGGGTTTCTCTCCAGTGTGAATCCTTTCATGTTCTTTAAGGTAACTAGAGAAAGGGAAGGTTTTCCCACATTGCATACATTCATAGGGGTTTTCTCCAGTGTGACTTTTTCATGTCTTCGAAGGGCACCAGAAAAAGCGAATGTTTTTCTCCATTGCTTACATCTATAGGGTTTCTTGACAGTGTCAATTCTTTCATGTGCTTTAAGAGAACTAGAAAAAGAGGATTTCCCACATTGCTCATATGCCAAGGGTTTCTCACCAGGGTGGATTCTTTCATGCCCTTGAAGAATACCAGAATGAGGGCAAGATCTTCTACAATGCAGACTTTCACAGCAGTGTTTAACTTCAGTGTCAATTTTTTCTTGTCTGTGAAAAAAACTGCTAAAGGAGTTTTCACATTGTTTAGCTGAAAATGGATTTTCCTCATTGTGCATTCCACAGCTGATTTTCCCCTGATGGAATTTCCTGTAAGCTCTCCCATATTCTTTATGAGTGTTGTGGCTGTCCACATATACTGATATGTCCTGATACTGAAAAGATATTTGTCCTGTGTGAGCTCTGAAAGGCATACCCATGGGTGAAGGAGCAAGGGTGGTTTCTCCAAACATATAGTTTTTGAAAGATACAAGTCTGGGTAGAGTTTTCTTATTCATGGTATGTTCTACATTCTGTTGGAAGGCTTCATTAAACTGACTCTCTTCTTCAGATCCATAGAGCCTCTCTAAAAATATAGTTCTGAAAAACAAAAGGCAGACAAACTAAGAACTTTTTTTAAAGCACTAAACCATTAAAAAGTATCTCCTGTGCCTGCATGGTCTTCTCCAAATGGTCTCCATAGTGTCATATTTTAGACTTCTGAATTTACAAATTTTGGAACTCCACTTGTATACATGTTAAAAGAAAAATGTCCTAAGATTAAGTCAATTTCTATCCTTATGTATTTGCGTTATCTGTTTAGTTTAAAATTTTCCTGCCAGCCTACAATATTTGAAAGAACAGTATTGTTTCTGCTTAGTGCAATTACCTTTTTTCTTCCCTGAAGTTTTGGTTAACTTCACTATTTTCTTGTCCCTGCTTCTTTTCTAAAATACAAACACAGAAACCATTGATTGCTTCAACATTACAGAAACAATATTAAGACTACCTCACTTTTCATGGCATAATGAGATCATGGTATATTTACAGTCATATATTCATCTACATGTTCCATTTTTCATTCTAAATCATGCAGCATTACCAAGGGCAGGAACAGCTCACAGTTAAGTAAGGGAATATTTACCTATGGAGGCCAGGTTCATAAATGTTTCCCCCATCACATCTTGGTAGAGCTTCCTTTGAGAAAGACTTAGTAAAGCCCATTCTTCCAAAGTAAAATTGATGGCCACATCCTCAAAGTTCACAGTCTCCTAAAATATTCCACAAATAATTCCAAAAGCAAGAGTTAAAAGCCACAGAACTGGAAATGAGATTCAACTTATTAACAACAACAAAAGAAACACATATATTGTGTTGCCTAGTCAGCAATTTAATATTCACGAGCCATCTTTTTTTTTTTGGCCAGTTCTGGCTGGAAATGAGCATTTCCCATCTCCTGGGGCCAGTAACTCATGCCTATAATCCTAGCTTCCCCTCTGTATGGGTGGGATCTGAAAGAAGTGAAACCTGCAGGGAAAGCACCTGAGCCCTTTAGTGCTGGTCATAATAGTTCCAACAGTAATAGTCTCACTGTAATGAAAAGCCCAAGAATAAATGTGCTTACTACTGAATTCTCCCAGTCCTTTAAAGAAGAATCAAGAATGTTCCATAAAATGGAAAAGGAAAGAACTTTGCCACACATTCTGTGAAGCCAGTATTAGTCTGATAGCCAAACTGAACAAAGATACCACAAAAACAGAACAGAACTATTTATATATATAAAGAATGTCTACATAATTCATCTTTTGGCAAGTGTGGATACAGAAAAAGATTAGAAAGACACACCAGAGTGAGCATGGACTAGTATTCACCTACACAGTAAATCCACACTTGTTTATATTATGTAAATTTAGCCTGAAATAAACAACTAAATTTATTTGAAGAAATCTATTTCATCCTATACTCTCAAGTCCTGAATAAGAAATTTTCCATCTTCCACTCACATCATAATAGAACCTACTGAAATGGAGATGCAAAAGAGCATTTCAGTTGAGTTCCAGTGGCTCATGCCTATAATCTTACCTGGTCAAGAGGCTGAGGTGTGAGATCTGAAACCAGTCTAGACAAGATACAAAACTCCATTAAGGCTTATATCTCAATCATCAAAAAAAAGTTGAAGCTATGGCTGAGTGGTAGAACACTAGTCTAGAGCAAAAATGGTAAGAGACAGTGCCCAGGTCTTGAGTTTAAGCCTCGGGACTAGTATACACACATATACACTGACAAAAACAAAATACTAAAAAGACAAAGAAAAGGGGCTGGGAGAAGCTGCCTCAGTGGCTCATGGTTTGATGGAAACCAACACGGCAATGCTTCAAGGCCTTAGAGACCACTAGCACTGGGCTGGTACAACACAGCACAGGTCATTCTATGGGACACTGAGGAAAACTTTAGCAGCCAGGAAATGGAACTCTGGTTCCTCTACACCGCCTTCTAGTCCACTCTTACCATCATGAAAGATTTTTCCAGAGGCCTAAAATCAACCAGTCATGAAACACTCCCTACAACCTGGGAAGGCTGTGACTTGTGTTCTACTTATCTGTTATCACTTGTGACAACTAATATGTTGTGGTTTGGGAACATGATTTAATTATCCAGCAGCTGACAATTCAGTTGTAACAGCATTCAGGCTTATCCCAATCCATCTCACTATATAGTCACTATCCACTAAAGGGGCTAATCTATAACATGTTTTCCCTACCAGATAGCCAGTCCTGTGGGTCTTGAACTCAGCCTAGTGTTATCCCTTTTAAGCTGTTTTTGTTTTTGTTTTGTCATTGTAGGGCTTGGACTCTGGGCCTGAGCCCTGTTCCTGAGCTCTTCAGCTCAAGGCTACCACCCTACCCCTTGAGCCATAGCACCACTTCCACTTTTCTAGTGGTTAATTGGTGATAAGAGTCTCATGGTCTTTAGTGCCAGGGCTGGCTTTCAACTGTGATCCTCAGATCTCAGCCTCCTGAGTAGCTAGGATTACGGGTGTGAGCCACCTCGGCCGGCTCCTTAAGTTGTTTTGTGCAGGCCTGGCATTCTACTACTTGAGTCATGACTCCACTTCTGCCTTTTTGGTGATTAATTGGAGATATGGACTTTCATGCCAAAGAGAGCTTCAAACTGAGCTTCCTGAGTATTGACAGTTTAAGAGGGGTGAGTCAGGGGTGCCAGGCTGCCAGTCCCCAGCCTGCCAATGCTACAGAGAGGCAGCACTCTGGCAGAGTTCATGTTCCCATGCATTCAGACAATATTTGAAAACAGCTTATGAAAAGAATCAAAGACATTCCAATTGGTTATCAGATTTCAAGATATTTTAGGATCTCTATACCAGGAATAACTTTGTATATTCTCAACTTCTTTGGGGGCTTTGAACTCAGGGCCTAGATGCTGTCCTTTAGGTTTTTTATGGCTTTTGTTACACCACTTGTGTTTGTTCTTTGAAGGCAATAACCTGTACTATAGGAGTTTGTCATGACTTTTGATAACTATTATCTGTTGTGTACAACACCAATGAGTTGGTTATCCAACCCCAACTAGATGTCCAGTTCAGTTTTCATACCGCTCAGGCTTTGCACAATCTACAAAAAATTTGGAATCAGTCCAAATCTCAAGATCAAGTTTCAAAGGCAGTGTGGGCCACTGTTACATTTTTTTTTCTTTCCTTTTTTTTTTGGCCAGTTCTGGGGCTTGAATTCAGGGCCTGAACACTGTCATTGGGCTTTCTCAAGGCTAGAGCTCTACCACTTGAGCCACAGCACCACTTCCAGATTTTTCTATGTATGTGGTACCAAGGGATTGAATCCAGGTCTTCATGCATGCTAAGCAAACACTCTACCACTAGGCCAAACTCCCATCCCCAACTGTAAGACTCTTATTTCCCAATAAAGTAGTAAAAAAAAGTTGGATATACAGGTGTAGCTCAAGTGGTAGAGTGCTGACCTTTAATGAAAAACTAATAGACAATGCCTAAATCCAAGTCCTGGCCTCGGTATCCAAAATACACAAAGGATTTCTAGAGTAAGAACCAATTTTGCTGTCTTTTCTCATCCCTTCTCTACAATTCTATTCTATTTTTGCCTTCTTTAGAAAACAAAGCTCTTTTCTCCCTATCCATGTAAATGTTATGTTTCTGGGTTTCCTTCTATCAATAAACCCAGAAACCGGAAAACATCTGACCCATCATGGTCAGATGTTAATCAGCCTTTCACTTAAGAATCAACATCTGGCCAGGCCCTGGAAGCTCACACTTGTAATCATAGCTACTCACAAGGCTGACATATGAGAATCACGGTTCAAAGCCAGCCCAGGCACTAAAGTCTGTAAAACTCTTATCTCCAGTTAACCACTAGCTGTGGCTCAAGAGGTAGGGTGGTAGCCTTGAGCTGAAGAGCTCAGGGACAATCTCCAGGCCCAGAGTCCAAGCCCCATGGCTGACAAAAGAAGAAGGAGGAGGAGGAGGAAGAGAGGGAGGAGGAAGAGGAGGGAGATAGGGAGGGACAGGGAGAGGGGGAGGGGAGGAGGAAGAATAATTAACATCTGGTCACTGCTCTCACAGTTGTGACCACTTGCAGTAGTGGCTGTCTTACTTCCACTCTGGCCCAGACCTGTCCTATCTGGTCCTTGGGGTATAGCTGCTGTCCCAGCCGTGCTCCAATGCTGCTCCTCTTCTGGCAGCTTCCCAGCCCCTCTGGAGCTCTTCAACAGGGCTGGAACTAGAGATATTTCCTCCTCTGCCACCTGCTTGTCCTAATAATGCACAAGATGGCATCAAACTCCTGGGCACTAGAGATTCTTCCACATCGGAGTCCCAAGTGGCTGGGATGACAGACTCTTGTAAACAATTTTATATGCAGTGTCTTCAGCCTATTTAAATAAATATCAAGCAGTGTGATAGCTGGCTTTTATGATCTTTTCAAAATTGTGAATCATGTCTGATAATAGAAAATTGGGAGACCAGCCTCCAGCACCACCACACCTCCTGAGGAGCAGTTATATTTGGCACTAGAGGCAAAAATCCTTCATCAGTGAATCCAAAATCCTTTATCAGTGAATCAATTTGAAACATCTGCCCCACCTCCCATTCTTTGTAAAAACCAGGAATAACTATGTTCACATTTCTCCAGCACTGAAAAAGAAAGTAAAAACCTGGGCTCGATGGCTCACACTTGAAATCCTAGCTACTCAGGAAGCTGAGATTTGAGGATCTTGGTTCAAAGCCAGCCTGGGCACTAAAGTCCACGAGACTCTTATCTCCACTTAACCACCAAAAACCTGGAAATGGTGCTGTAACTAAATGGGTAGGGGGGTAGCCTTGAGCTGAAGAGCTCAGGGGCAGCAGTCACACCCAGAGTTCAAGTCCCATGACCAAAACAAACAAAAAAAGGTAAAAAGATTTCTCCTTCATCTGATTTTGAGCACAACATTCATGTTGGCTTTGATGATGGTAATGAAGAATTTACTGGCAGGCCACAACAGTTGGCTTGGCCGATTCAGACCTCAAAATATCACAAAACTAGACTAGTAGAAGTATCTGTAGGCTGTGCTGAATGTCTTCTAGTTCTAAAACTCTTAACACTGTGAAGCAGAAACATATATGTTTGATTCCTCCTGAGAAAAATGACTTCCTTTCCAGTACACTAAGCACTGAATTCCAAAGGATCAGAAACATCAGCAACAACAGAGAAGATGGGGATGAAGAAGCTATACCTCCTGTCATTGCCCTGTGAACAGATCGTGCAACATTAACTTACACGCAGTCAGTATTTGACCCTATTCCTGCACTAGGTGGTGACGTTAATGCTGACAGTAGTGTCAAGTTTTCAGACAAAAATAGACCAGGCTAGGAACCTGGCTGTAGTGAGTGCTTGCCTAGCGTGCACAAAGACCCGAGTTCAATTCCTCAGTACCACATACATAGAAAAAGCCAGAAATGATACCATGGCTCAAGTGGCAGAGTGAGAGGCCTTGCGGAAAAAACCCAAGGACAGTGCTCAGGCCCTGAGGGCAAGCCCCAGGACTGGCAAAAAAGGAAAAAGAAAGTCCATTGTTTTTATATCTTGGAGTTCATTTCAGTACATATATTATTTTATATAAATATGAAAAGGTATTCAGGCATTGCACCTTTGTGATTCTTTCAAGAGAATTCTCTTCTGGTCTCCCTGTATGTGAGTAGCTAGAATTCCTTTATCATTTGTCATATCCCAGTGCATTTTAGATCTAACTTCAGCATAGTAAAGAGAATATGAGCCCTCTGAGTTGTTTTCATTTTTTATACCTATTCACAACTCAATCAACTTTTAGGACCAATGTGTTAGCCAGCAATTTGAAATCCTTATGGATTTTTTTTTAAGAGAATACCTCCATTAGCCACAAGCAAACGTACTGCAGAAGAAGCCAGGTTGACAGGCAATTCCTGGCTCATCTCTCTGATCCTCCATGGTGAGAGATACTCGGTCACCACAAAGTCAGCCAGGCTGTCCTATCACAACAAGATCTCTGTGATTTCAAGATCAAAGTAATATGAGTTATTGAGGGCTTTCTATCTGCCAGGCATTGTTCTAAGCACTTTTTATACTAATTAACACATTCAGTCCTCATAGCACCACGGGGTTATCCAGGGGTATTATTAATCCCTGATGTGCAGTTTGGGAGCCTATCTTCCAGAAAGAAGCTGTTAAGTTTGAAGAGTCTGAGACTCTTATCTCCAATTAATCTCTAGAAAACTGGAAGTGGGGCTGTGGCTCAAGGGGCAAGGCAGTAGACTTGAGCTGAAGAGCTCAGGGACAGGCCTGGAGTTCAAGCCCCATGACCTACAAAAAAAGGAAAGGAAAAAAGAAGCTCTTCAAGCTGGGCACATAGCCTCGGCTACGATTATCCTAGCTATTAGGCATAAACACTCACGAATGCAGGAACCCAAGCACGTGTGTGCCTGAGAACGCATCCATGTGCATGTGCATGCACACGCTCGCGCACTCGTGCACGCGCACACACACACACACACACACACACACTTTTAATTTAAAGAGTGAGTTTTCAACTCAACACATCAACTCAGCATGTTATTTTGAAAGTATTTTGCCTGCTCCCCCCACCTTTTTTGTTTTTTTGTTTTTTGGTGCAGGTCCTGGGATTTGAACTCAGTCCTGAGCAACATCCCTGGGTTTTTCTGCTCAGGTCTGGCATTCTACCACTTAAGCCAAGACTCTACTTCTTACTTTTCAGTAGTTAATTGGAAATAAGAATCTCATGGACTTTTCTTCCAAACAGGCTTGGAATTGTGATCCTTAAATCTCACACTCCAGTAGCATGGATTACAGATGTGAGCCACCAGTGTTGGAATAGTACTGAAAATTTTAATACTTTGACTTTGTCAACTCCATCTCTTCTACTCTAAAATTCATTATATTTACAATAGTTAAAGAGTTTTCCTGTAGACACACACTTTGATATTGGTTTTAATGCATTGTATCTCTTAATTGAAATATTTAAATAGTGTTAAAAGTAATACAGAACTGTGATTTTTTCATTTTAAACAGTTCACCTCTTGTTGAAAGAACAATTAATTATGACTCAAGGTTGAAAGAAGGAAAATCAACATCTGCTCTGATCCTATATTATATTTATCTAAATGAATTCCAGGGGCTAACGGGAAGACACAGAAATGGAGGCACAAAGCCTGGCACAGAAGCTCATGTCTGTAATCCTAGCTACTCAGGAGGCTGAGATCTGAGGAACAGGGTTCAAAGCCAGCTTGGGCACTAAAAAGCTGTGAGGCTCTTATCTCCAATTAATCACTAAAAATTGAGAAGTGAGGTTGTGGCTGAGGGGTAGGGCAGTCACCTTGAGCTGAAGAGCTCAGGGACAGGACCCAGGCCGAGTTCAAGACCCATGACCCCCCTTCCCCCAAAAAAGTAACCATTAAAAGTCAACATTCATCCTGTTGCCAGGGGCAGAAGTACCCTGTATAATCCTGGCTACTCAGGAGGATGAGATTTGAAAGCTACACTGGGCAGGAACATCTGTGAGACTCTTATCTCCAATTATCCACCAGAAAGCAGCAAGGGCAGCTGTGGCACAAGTGGTAGAGCACCAGCCTGAGTGAAAAAGCTCAGGCCCTGAATTTAGTGCCCAGACTCATACATGAACACAAACACATGCACACACATACATCGACATCATAAAACAAACCTGAAATCAGTCACATGTCAGAGAGGACAACAGATCTCTCCAACATCCACCACCACCAGATGTGTATATGGATCTCCATCTCCAATGTGTTTGGTAATTTAGGAGACAGGTGAAAATTCACATTATTTATCTTGGGAGCACTCAGAATGGTCCGGGGATTTAAACCCTGCTTCCCTTGGCCCTGAAAAGTCTCTTAGGAAAACCAGGAGAAAGGACAGATGACTGGGGACACCACATTCCCCCTGCTCCATCCTACAAATAATAAATTCCTCCACCCCACACAGCCTGTGGTGACTTCACCTCCTCTGGAGCAGACAGGATGGCCAGGACCAGGTGGCAGGACTCCTAGGACTCAGGTGCCCGCTGCCAGCCCCGCCCCGCCCCAGACCTTCTCGCAGGCCTTGCAGGGCTGAGGAGCCCTTCACTACCTGGAGGAGCTCTTCACTACCCGGCCCCCTAGGGCCTACCAGACCCAGCTGAGGCCCTGCCTTCCGGATCCGCCCCACACCCCGCCCAGGATCCTGACTGCGGACCGGCGTCCTCACTCACCACTTCCCGCTCCCCGGGCACCCCGCTGTCCTCGCGGAGATCCACAGGCACTGCACCCCACACCCCGCGGGCGGCTCTGAAACCAGCCCGGGCCGTGACGTCTGTGGGAGTCTAACCCGGAGAAATGTCAGCAGTGGGGCGAGGCCCTGGGTGGAGGGCACTGGCGTCCAGGGAAGAGCCCGAGAGGCCACGCCCAGGACCGCAGCTCAGCTTCCCCAACTGGGATGGCGGGAGTTGTTACTGAGCAGAGACTCCACCACAGGGACTGAATTAAAGTTCAGGAGGAGACAGCCCCACTCATGCAGGCAGCATGTGCCTCTTGCCATGGACGCTTCTCATTGGACGATTCATGAAGACGCTCCTGCAATTAGCCAATCAGAAGCAACCTGTGGTGATTGGCTCACCGTGGCCCATCCCACCCCCAGGCCTGAGTCACCCTACTGGGTTCATTTACCTGACTGAGTGGAGTTGAAGGAAGGAATCCAGTAAAAACCATCTCCTGTTAGCTCAAGCTTTAGTCCCTGAGCCAGTTATTTGTACAGCAGACTTTGCTCTATGTATCCATTTGTAGTTTGTGTGTGTGTGTGTGTGTGTGTCTGTCTGTCTGTATCCTAAAGGCTTGACCTCAGTCGGCCTGGGTGCTGTTTCTAAGCTTTTTTTTAACTCAATGTTAGCTCTCTACCACTTCAGCCTTTTTTTTAATGTTTATTTGAGTTTGTAAAAGTCACAGGGCGTTGGAGAACCCTCAACAGAGGAGAGTAAGTGTTCACCGAGTTATTGGTGGGGACTCCCACCAGATAGCCCTAAGGATGCCATAATTGACACCAAGTTTACTCCCTCAAGAACTGGGAGAAAAATGGCCCATTTCTGTTGGCCTGGATGAGGGTTTAGGGCTTGGGTGTTTACAGTTTTGAACTAAGTGTGGGAGTACAGCGTGTACTGTGGAATTGGAAAGACCAGTTTACAGGGGGAGGAAAAGCCTTGGTCCATACATCTGGTCAAGGAGGAGCTGCACCCAAAGCGGCATCATTGGGACTGGCCAGGGACTTGACAATGCAGAGGTTGGTTTGGCACACGTTGGGATTGGACAGGACATCTGAGGAATTAAAAGTTGTATAGCATGGCACAGAGGGATAAAAGGGGAGATTTAAGGGCACGGTGTGATGGGTGGAAGTAGGTTTTATTTTTAGTAGAAATGTTAACTAGGAACCAAACCACAGGGGATTGTTGTAGGGGAGCCCAAAGAAAATAATCTGTTTTAATTAAAAGATTGGAGAATGGGCCAGGAGCATAGCCTAGTGGTAGAGTTCTTGCCTAGCATGCATGAAGCCCTGGGTTCAATTCCTCAGTACCACCTACATAGAAAAAGCCAGATGTAGTGCTGTGGCTCAAGTGGCAGAGTGCGAGTGTTGAGCAAAAAATGTCCACGGACAGTGCCCAGGCCCTGAGTTCAAGTCCAAAGACTGGCAAAAAGTTTTTCATAAAACAATTTAGGAGATGAGTATAAAGAAAAAGAAACACTAAAACCATAGAAACCGCCATCATCCAGAAAAATTAACCACTAACTTAGTCCTATAACCAGATAGTTTGCTGATGCTTTTGAATTTTAATATGTTCAGATGATTCCTTTCTGGATGTAAATACACATATGTGCAGATACTATCTTCTAGTACTGGCATTGGGGCTTAAACTCAAGGACTTGCTCTCCTGTTTTGGCTTTTTCCTAACTGAAATACTAGGCAAAATAGGCACCCTAGCTATGATTCTGTGTCTGAGGAAGTTGTATCTGCACATACATCTTTGGATTACTGGTCAGTGGCCTCTGTATCCTAAAAAAGACATACTGGCCATACAGGGCTTAGCGGAGCCCCATGTATATATGATCTTTCATTTCAAAGACAGGCTTCTCACATTTAATATTCCATTGCTCTTGAAAGAGGAAATTCATCTTGTCAGAATGTGATCTTCACAACTCCCCACAGCTCATTTTGTTTATATCATTATTCTACAGATTCCTTCTATGGTTCTTTTAATTTAGTTATTTTGTATTATTGTCATTATAAAGGTGATGTACAGAGGGGTTAGTTATATTCATCAAGTAAAAAGTACATTCCTTTGTGGACAATGTCATCTCTTCCCTTGCTGTCTCTCAAGCACAATTCTTTTTTTCCATATATTTTTATTGTAATTAATAGTAGGGTTACATTATATTCATAAGATAGAAGGTGCATTACTTCACAAATATTGATACCTTTTCTCATGTCCTGTTTCCCATTTCCCTCCCCCATCCCCTCTCACAACTTAATTTCCCCCTTTCCCTCTCCTATTTCAAATAACCAATTAAGCATATATAAAATATATCAGATAATAAGGTGAAGTATTATAACAATAGGAGATAACCAAGGGACAGTAAAACAGATGAGAGATAACATAGTACATCAAGGACAACAATCACTCATTATATGGCTTTTGTTTCTACATCCTGGAGGTCCTTTCATTTAGCGTCATACTATATGGCTTTTTTTTCTGTGTTGATCTTTTGCTCAGTGGCAAGACATATGTATAAAGATTTTCTTTGAGCTAGGCACCAGGGACTCATGCCTGGAATCCTAGCTACTCAGGAAGCTGAGATCTGAGGATCAGATTGAAGCAAGTAGTGGCAGCAAAGAATCAGAAGTGGAGCTATGACTCAAGTGGTAGAACGGTAGCCTTGATTGTAAAAAGGGAAAGGATAACATTTAGGCCCTATGTTTAACCTTACTGTGTTAGAAAACAAGAGCAGGCAAGTTTGCATTTCAATGTAATCTGCTTTTTCGCCTTTCTGAAGTAAGCAGATTTAAAAACATAGAAAAGTGTTATTAGTGAAGAGACTAATTCTCAGCAGTGCTATTAATTGGAACAAAAGAAAAGATCATGAGAAAGAACATGTATAGGAATTTAGGGTTATGTGCTTTCTTCAGCAATAGATATTTGAATATCATAAGTAAAGGACTGTGATTAGCTGAAGATACCTGAGGCTAGTTTTATAGACTCTGGGTCAGAAAGGTCAAGTATTTATTTTTTCTTTTAATTGTTACACAGCATTTCACAGAAAACTTCTGAAGCAATGAATAGTGATGAATATAAAGATTAAAAACTAGTCATAGAAACTGTCACCATACAAAAAGTTTCAAAATTATCTCCTAGACTTCCATAACAAGTTAGATTGCTGATGTCTTTGAATATTAATATGTTCAGATAATTCCTCCCTGAATACAAGTACCTATGTGAAGATATGATCATACAATCTATCATCGATAAGTCTGTCTTTTCTATCTGTCATTTATGTACTTCCTGGTATTGGAATTGAGGCTTGAACTCATGACTTGTCCTTCTGTTTTGCTTTTATTCCCAATATATTCCTGGTTGAACTATGCACCCTAGCTATCATTCTGTGTGTCAGGAAGTTGTGACTGGACATAGGTGTTTGGATTCCTGGTCAATGGCTCTACATCCTAAAAAGACATACTGGCCATACAAGTCGTGTATCAGCCCCTGTATTCATGATCTTTCATGTCATATACATGTTTCTCACATTTTCCTGTCCCATTCCTGCTAAGAGAGGAAGTTCAAGCATCTTGTCAGAATGTGATCTCCACATCTCCCACTGGCTCATTGTTCATCCCATTATTCTGCAGACTCCTTGCTTAGTTCTTTTGAAGAAGTGTGCTGCTCAGTCCTCTGAGGCTGAAGAGCTAAGGATACAAACTCCAGTGTAGGCACGAGGGCAAGGTAAGTAGTCCAATTTACTTCTAAAAAGTCATTTAACTGAAATTTTCTCAACAGATTTACTGTTATGTTAAATGGTCAATCAAAATGATAGCTAATAAAGGTAAGCTTAGAAGTAGATCCACAGAATAATTAAAGTAGTACACTGCATTTGCCTTTTTCATTACAGGTCAAAAGTGACCTTGTGAATTGATAATTTTTTAATCATCAAGCTCTCTGAATAGGATCAGTGGAGCAAGCCACAGAATGGGGCTTCGTAATGAGTTTCACTATCCACTCCTGCTCCTGGCCCTACTGTTTACTTTTTTTTTTTGCCAGTGCTGGGCTTGAGCTCAGGGCCTAAGCACTGTCCTTGCATTTTCTCAAGGCTAGAACTCTACCACTTGAGTCTCAGCACCATTTCTGGCTTTGATCTATGTATGTGTTATTGAGGAATCGAACCAGGGTCTTCACGCAAGCTAGGCAAGCACTCTACCACTATGCCAAACTCATGCCCCCCCTACTGTTTCTTTTTATCCTGTTGCTTCAATTGCACCCAATAAATTAGCCACCAAAATGGTTCCATGCACTTATCTTGGGTAAGCTTCTGTATATATTCAAGTGATGAAGATCTGGGTCACTGAAGTAATTCCTGCTAGGCCCGGGAGCATGGCCTAGTGGTAGCCTCTTGCCTTGCTTGCATGCGGTCTTGGGTTCGATTCCTCAGGACCCCATACACAAAAAATGCTGGAAGTGGTGCTGTGGCTCAAGTGGTATTGCTCTAGCCTTGAGAAAGACAAAGGTCAGTGTTCAGGCCCTGAATTCAAGTCCCAGGACTAGCAAAAAAAAATTTTGCTCTTGGTTACTTTGAATACTTGAGGATTTGCACTTTTGCTTCTTTAAGGATCAAATTTTCTTTTGCTCTAAATACCATGATTTATCTAATTTTAGTAGGTGAGACTGATAAAAGATAATGGTTTTCTCGGCAGGACATGACTCAGTCTAATGCAGCAGAAGGGCAAGATATGTGTGAGAGAACATAACCTTTGGTATGTTCATTATTTACATTCTATCTTCTCCTATAAGTGGTCTTTGTATTTTCAATAATATAGCCAAAGGAATTTATATCCCAGGTTACTCTAAACAATCAGTGGGACAAAGCATTAAGTGCTCTATAATTCATTTCGTAAGTATGAATATTGGGACACTCCTTAGAAATGTCAATATCTTATATTCAATATGATACTTAGAGTTACACTCAAAATGGATGATGATGATTTGTGCTTCTGATAATAAATATGCCTCATGTAGATGGGCACGGTGTCTCATGCCTATAGTCCTACCTAGTCAGGAGGCTGAGATCTGAGGATCAGGATTCAAAGCCAGCCCTGGCCCTAATGTCCATAAGACACTTATCTCCAATTAACCACCAGAAAAATGGAGGTGGTGCTGTGGTTCAAGGGGTAGGGCAGTAGCCTTGGGCTGAGGAGCTCAAGGAAACACCAGGCCCAGAATTCAGGTCCTACATCCAAGAAAAATAATAAATCCCAATCAAGACTAAGCATTCTGAATTGTGAATCCTATTTTGTTACTAACTCTTAGCTTCTTTCGAATTCGATAATTCTCAGAGGTTTCAAATTCATAATTTCATATTAAAATCATTAGTGCCAAAGATTTGGACAGAAATATATTGTGTGCTGTGCTGTGAACTTCAGTATGTGGATTGAGCGAGTGAAGAATCTGACATAATCTAACCAGTTGTGTCTGAGAGGTGTTTGAGAAGGGTGTTTAATATCACAAAAAAACAGAATATTTCATTTTAATGAATTGGATCAGAAAATAAAATCAAATGTTTATTGGCTAATTTAAATATAGCTCAGCATAGATTCACATTGGATATTTTGCTGTGAATACACACAGATTAAAGAACCAATATGCATGATAACCAAATGGAAGAAAGCCCAGGAACCCATATATACAATAGGAACTTAGGAATCATGGCTTCATGCCATGTTAAAATTGTGTTATATATTCAAAACTGAATCAGTTTCCCTTTCTGAATATTAACCTATGGAGACACCATCGGTGAACAAACTACGCATGTTTGCATTGTATTGACATGATGGACAGGTATCTGTGAGCAAAGAATTTTAGCTCTAGCACCCCTTCCAATGAAGATGTTGAGAAAGATTTAAATTTCCTTTGTTCCTGAGATGGAAGCCAGAAGGTGGAAAAGTCCCTGTTCAGACAATGGATTTCCTAATGAGACCTTGATCCTCCATGGAAAGAAAGCTGACAGACAAGTGAATCTCTAGGAGGATCATTCTCCAGGGAGACGAGCAGAGCATGCCTAGGTTCATCATTTTACCCTGAGAGTCAGGGGTTGGGCAGTTGTCAGCTAGAAAGATACCCATTATCCTGGTGTTTACGTTGTAATCAGTTGGAAAGAAATTTTGCCAAAAGTCCAAGACTCATTTTTCACACTTAACAAATAACTGTTCTTATGCCAGACTCAAAGGAACATAGGCTCAATGGTTTTCCTCATTTGTCATAATCAGTAGAAACCTTGGGCTCCCCTAGCAGAGATTTACAACAGAACAAACCGAGATACATAAGGCCATATGGTATGATACTAAATGAAAGGACCTCCGGGATATAGAAACAAAAGCCATATAATGAGTGATTGATATCCTTAACGTGCTATGTTATCTCTCATCTCTTATGGTGTTCCAGGCTTATCTCATATTGTTACGGTTTTTCAGCTTGTTGTCTGATATATTGTACATATGCTTATTTGGTTATTTGAAATAGGGTAGGGAAGGGGGAAAAACAAGATGAGGGGCGGACCGGAGGGAGGGAAATGGGGACCAAGACATAAGAAAGGGTATCAATGTTTGTGAAGTAATGCACCTTCTATCTGGTGAATATAATGTAACATTTTTAATAATTACAATAAAAATATATGAAAAAAAAGAAATAGCTCTTCTTACCAGATACTTCTCCTTTAGATAATCAAGAGCCTGGGATTTGGTAGGTCCATGTTCAAAGCCAACCCATCACGAAAGTCGGGGAGACTCCCTGTTCACAATAAGTAGCATTAAAGGAGGCAGGCAGTGTGCCTTATGAGATGAGGTCAAAGCCAGACATGGTGTAGAAAGGTGAACAAGAGTTAAGAGAAGCCCTAAGTTTAAAAGTTGACATGGTCAGAATCTGAAATCGAGAGAGAAGAGAGAGAGAGAGAGAGAGAGAGAGAGAGAGAGAGAGAGAGAGAGAGAGAGAGAGAGAGAGAGAGAGAGAGGGAGGGAGGGAGGGAGGGAGGGAGGGAGGGAGGGAGGGAGAGAGAGCGCACAAGCAGTAAGAAATTGTCCTTTTAATTTCTTTAAGCTTATTATACCTTTTTTCTTCCTAAAGTTTGCATTGTGGTAAAACTTTCAGTATTTAAAACTAACACAGTGACTAAAATTCCATTGAGTTTTCTTGTCAGTGAATGCTTTTTCTTAATGCATAGATCAATATGCTCTTGTGTCCTTGTGCATCTAGGAAAATACTCTTTCTTTTTCTATTGCTGTTGATCCTAGGCCTTTAATTGAGGGCCTGGGCACTGAGATGTTTTTCTTTTTTTTTCTTCTTTCTTTTTTCTGTGCCAGTTCCAAGGCTTGTACTCATAACTGGGGCCCCGAGCTCAGGCCCCAGGACTAGCAAAAAACAAAAAGAAAGAAAGAAAGAAAGAAAGAAAGAAAGAAAGAAAGAAAGAAAGAAAGAAAGAACAAAAGAAAGAGGCATTTTCCCTGCGTTTTCACAGGCTAGTGCTCTACCACTTAAGGCACAGCACCACTTTCAGCTTTTTCTATGTATGTGGTACCTAGGAATTGAACCCAGAGTTTCGTGCATGCTAGGCAAACACTCTACCACTAGGCCATGCTTCCGGCCCACTGAGGTGTTTTTACTCTTGGTTACCACTCACCCATTTGAGTCACAGCTCTACTACTGAATATTTGAAGGTTTATTAAAGATAAGTCTGTTAGACTTTGATTCCTAAGCAGATTTCAAATATGGATTCTGAGATCTCAGCCTCCTGAGAAGTTAAGATTACAGATGCAAGCTAGTAGAGCCCAGCTCACCATTACCTTTTCTTTTGCTTAATTCAGTATTAGGATCCTTCTTATCATACAAATATCATCTTTTGATACATAAGCAAATTCTCTCCTGGAAAGTGTTTCTGTATTTTATTACTATCCTAGTGAAAATATTAGTACTTTAAAAAATATGTATTTGATACCCCATCCTCCAAAGCTTATGGGATGTGCAAGGTTGCTTTCTGTGTTCTTGAGTTAATTGCTTGCTGAAATATTCCCACTAGCCATACTTCTGTATATTTGTAAGGTTTTTCTATAGTCACATGCTTGAATGACATGAACAATGACCTGACAACAACCATGGCCGCAACAACAGTGGTTTCACATGAAAATCAGAAGAAAAGAGTTCAGTGATAAAGACACTGAAAACAACAAAGTTAATTTTTTCAAATTCAAACATTTTTACTTAATTAATTTTGAATACCAATTAAGGAATGGTAGCCATGAATTATAGCTGAAATAGGATCTTTACATCTTTATCTTATGCATTTACTTTTTAATTTTTCCTCTAACCTTTAAGAAGAAGAAAGAACTCCAGGTCTGGTAATGAATAATTATCTCATTTGTATATTTGATGTATGGGATTGAATGTATTTTCTGAAATACATATACATTTTCAAATACTGTTATTTAATTTATAGATCACACACCAAATAAATGGTGCAGATGATTCTAATGTCTTCTCTCAGTTGTCTGAATTGGTCTCAGAAGAGTCTGCCTTGCCTCATTATGAGCATTTCTCCATGTAAAATACCACTGAATACCTCTAAGTTCTTTTTGTCTTCCCCCAGTTCTGGGGCTTGAACTGAGACTCAAACTGTGACCCTGAGCCTTCCTTGCTCAAAGATAGGGATCTACCCCTTGAGGCACAGCCCATAGCTGTCTTTCTCTGAGTATTTTACAGGAGATGAGAGTCTTATGGACCTTCCTGCAGCAGCACCCTTCTCCTCTGTGCTCTCCCATTCTCACTGAGGATCATACCGCTTCCACCTACAATACTGCACTAACCATAGGTGCCTTTCACATTCCCGACAACTCCAGAGACCATGGTCAGTTTTGTAAATGCTAATCCCATATTTAGTGTACACCAGATCTTTTCAAGCAACATGGCCACAACGTTATAGCTCTCACTTCTCTAGATTTCTCATACATCTTCTCATATCCTCAAAGGGGGATTCTTGTACCAGAGCTTTCAGTATTCTCAAGGTTTTTTAGGTGTTACTGATGCATGATGAACTATAATTGGCATGAAATTTACAATTTAGTGCTTTCACCTCTGAATTCTGTGTATGTTTAATCATGGCTGCTAAAGAAGTGAACACACATCAGTCACAAAAGTCTCTTACTGCTCATTTATGTGGCTTTCTTGTGAACTTTGCAAAAGCCAGGCCTGGTAACCCATATCTGTAATCTCAGTGTGTCTGTGGCTAAGACCAGATTTGAAGTTCCAGACCAGCTGGGACTACATAGTGGGAACCTCTGTCAAAAATTAGCAGGCGTTGGCAGGAGTGGAAGAAAGGAAAGGTACAAAGAAGGGAAGTTCAAAAAGCTTTGTAAGTTCTCATTACCTTTAGCCATTAATTGAAGCTTCCTTTCTGTTTTCACACTGTAGGGTAAGATTCGTTGTGTGTTTTAGCATTCTAGTTTGTCCATGCCTTGAATGCACATTGGTGTCCTTTTACTATAAAACTGAAGACTGCTGATGTTTGCTGTCCTTCAAGGGGTGATTTGTGATTGTGTATATTCTTTGGAGATCTGCCTTTCCATACTTTCCATCTACAAGAGTTCAGATTACCATAAATCTAATAACTTTTTTTTAGAGTCGATACTTTCTGGCATTAATATGATCAGTGTGTGTGTGTGTGTGTGTGTGTGTGTGTGTGTGTGTGTGTGTGTATAGATGTGTGTAGTAATGCTTGAAATCCAATCCAAGAATCTTGCTTGTTTTTTACTTATGGCGGGCTCTGTTCCACTTGAGCCTCCACTTTCTGGGTTTTGGATGGCCCATTGAAGATAAAGGTCTCCTATATTTGCCTGCCCCTGGTAGCTATGAACCAACATCCTCTGAGCCTTCTGAGTAAATAGGATTATTAGAGATCAACTACTGGCATCCATATATATTGGCATGTGACTTTGATCTTTATTCACTTATAAGAAATGTCAGAGGAAATCAAATGACATCATTAGGATTACTCTGAGAAAACACTGATGTTTAACACATGGGTTAACATTCGCTGTGCTCATCAACCTTCTGTATGATTTCAATCTTTTATATCTGTAATGAGCAATTAGATTTCTTGAGCCCTGTTTTTGGCAATAATTAGGTCACTTACAAAAAAGTTGGTTCTTCCTCTCTTGGTTTTATAAATTGTAGGATATTTCAGGACAGGATTTATTGAGGGTTAATTTTGCCCTGCTGAACAAGGCATTTCTTATGTCCTCTGCTCTGTAATGACATCAATTCCTGGCAGAGTGTGAACAATAGGTAGTTTCCTGTCATCTCTTCATGTGTTTTATTCCTCAATGTCAGGCCCCTTTCTGAACACACGTGATCCACTGCTCTGTCACATATGCAAGGGGGTCCTGTGTAGCTCTCCTGGATTTCCCTCTCTGTACTCTCCAGTGCACTGTCATGTGACAGTCAAGCTCCTAGCTTCCTTCAGCCTGTTTTCGTCACCATTGCATCTTGGGAACTTGGAGTATGCACCACCTAGCTTTCTTCTTTTTGTGCCTTGGTCTGTACCCCTCTCACAGAAGGGCCTGGGCACTGGGAACATTTTCTTCACTGTCTCTCAAGGACACCCATCTATAATAGTTTAGCAGTGCATTCACTGACTTCATTCTCTCAAATATGTTGTCTTCAAAGTGCTTTAGTGTGGTTTGCTTGAATACTTTTGGATTGGCTTCATAGAGCACCACAGCTCAGTACAGCTTACTGCACCTTAGGTAGAAACAGACTGCCATGAAGCATCAGTAAATATTGTAGATTGATTGGATACATATCAGCTCATAGTCTCTCTTCCTGTTTCCTTTTTAGGAAAGCTAGTTTCTTCTGGAAAGTACTTCTGTGCCTAGTGAAGGTCAATTCCTAGTGCAAGGAGAAAATGCATCTTATCCCAATACCTACTGAAGTGACAGTGGTCATTTTTCTGCCTTTCCACTGCCCTAGGCTCTAAGCTAACCCAGAACAGGGATGTAACTCATTTATCTGCAAAGCTTCATGCAGTGGTTTCATGGAGTAGAGTCTTCTTATGCACTTGGACAGAAGAGTGAATGAGAAAATATGGATACATGTGTTCCTTTATGGTTAAAAAACTGAGATAGCCTTTTTACTGTTTTTTTTCAGGTTGTCTATTTCACCCAGAATGAACTTCATTCATGTAATGATCTTCACAACTTTAAAAAAAGACAATGTAAAAGACATATGAGAATATATTTGGAAAATACGTGCAAATGCCGAGAAAAGGAATAAGAAAAAAGCAAAGAATGTATTATCACAATTACAGTGTGAAGAGCAAGAAGGAGAATTTTGTCATTTTGAGGTATGTGCCAGTCTATATGGAAATTCTTGAACAGCATTTAGATCTATACATACAACTTCATAGCTTTCTGACTCCCCTCTCAGGTGCTTAAAGGTGTGTTTTTGTAGTGTTCACAGTTGGGGATAAGTTATTTTACCAATGATACTTGTAATAATTAAAGGCAAATTTCTTAAATCACAATTATAATGACTTCCTAAAATTAGAATGTACTGAGATCTCATTGTAAGACAAAATTTTTGAATATAGTATTTGTTGATGCTGCCAGGAATAATATTTTGTATATGATAATTTTATATGTTCCTATTCACTTACTTTCAATAACTACTATGTATAGTATTGTAAAATTTAACATGCGTAGTTATCAAATTTTTTTATCAATACCTGCAAAATACTCATAAAAATTTGTTTGTTCACAATTCCTCAGCATTCAGCCATATTGTCATACTTTTCCATTATTGCTGACAGTAAATGCATGCAAGGCATTTTTCATTTATTCTTTTGTCCTGGTCCTCAGAAATTCAAGTTCCTTAGGCATTCTTTATTGACTAACGAAATGCTGGTATTTGTCCTTGGCAACCTTCACAGGACTGTGGACAGAATGAAGGAGGCCATTGAAGGAATTTCCTTGGTGATTGCACACTCTCAGTCTCTTGCACATACTCCTGTCACAAGGCCAGCATCAAGGGCTCTTCTATGAAAAGACTTCCACATGATGAAGAATTGAAGGGAAGTTTCCCTCCTAGAGAAAACCATGTGACTTCTTCATCAAATGCATACACTTCAGTTAAGAGCCTGGACCAGTACCTGAGCAGGGTCAGTTGCATTTCAATATGTTCCACTGGTTTGCAAAGTTTGAATGATTACGCTTCAGTTTTGACATCCTGACTTGTTTGACTACCTTGTGCTCAGTTAATATTGCTATCATTCAGTGTAGCTTGTTTTGTTTTGTTTTGTGGATCCTGGGGCTTTAAATCTGGGCCTGGGCTCTTTCCCTGAGCTGTTCTGCTCAAGGCTAGGGCTCTATCACTTTGAGTTTCAATGCCACTTCCGTTTTTCTGGTGATTAATTGGAGATCAGAGTCTCATGGATTTTCTGCCTAGGCTGGCTTTGCATCGTGATCCTCAGATCTCAGTCTCCTGAGTAGCTAGCATGACAGGCGTGAGTCACCAGTGCCCAGCTTCAGCTCTTTTGAATAGTGCTAATATAAGCACAAAGGTACAATGAGAAAAGATACATTTTTGTGTGCCTTGACCCCATAAGTATATTGGAAATTGAAATATTTTAACTTTCTGTGGTAGCTGCATCAGATACAATAGCCCTTAATGTTTTAAAGCAGCTTCCACAAAATAATGAAGTAGAAATAAGGCAACTTATTTGAACTAATCAGATAATTTTGAAACAGAAAGTAGGTATAATTCTGAATGTTTTTTTTAATAGCAATCAGTGACATGTGACTAAGCTCACATAGAAATGCCATTGATACAATCAGATCACTACACTTAATTTGGAATGGTCAAAAAGCACAATATAGCTAAAAAAACTACAAGAAAGACAATGTTCTCTTTTAACATGTTATACATTTATCCAAATAAATCAAAAAGGTACCTCTCCTGCTACAATGAACATGCAAAAATGCTGACAGTGATATCTGTAGTGCAGTTTTTATATATGAACTTCCCCAATGCAAATTCCACATTCTGAGTATTTTGTGTATGAATATATGTTATATATGCTTATATGTACCGTATATATAGGAAATCTGGTTTATATTAGGTATTACATATAGCATATCTTATATAATACTGTTATCTGTGTTATGGGTATAATATGTACAATATATACTTAGATAGAAGCTCATGTATGAATATGTACATACATATCCAAAAACACAAAGATACCTATGTCCACACATATTTCATATATATGTGATTAGAATAAATTACTATTTATCACCTTGTATCTGTACATATTATGTGCTCATTTATCTCCAACCTTTCATTTTACTGGGAAAGGAAAGGTTTGAATAATAACCTTTTACACTTTTTTCAGAGAAATCCAAAAGATACAACAGTGCAAGCATATACTACAATATGACTATGCAGAAATATAGACAGTGACACTCTGTGTAAGATTAGTCCTCATTATGATCTTCCTACATGCCAACTTCAGGCTTTCTTTGTGTGTACTCAGTTGGCCGCGGACACACTTGCCTACGTATATACAAATATATACATATATATACATATATACATGTGCATGTACACATGCATATATACACACAAGACACTTCACAGGTAGTATGGATTTCTATTTGACCATCATTATTTCCCACATATTTTTTGTGAATATTAGTTTCCAGTCTATCCCAGGTAATCAAAATGTGAGCCATAAAAATAAGAATGCAATATTGTTATGTAATTAAAAAGTACTTATGACTCTGACATTATATGACTTCCTAGATCATACATTCTGGTTAATATTTCTCTACAGCTAAATGATTAGTGTGATTTGTTCTCACATAAAGTAGTTGCTTATAATTTTTTCATCATTTTTCTATGTCTTTGAGTTTGACAGATTTGTAATAGACCCATTTAGTTTTACAACATCAGTTCAACAATGGAACCTTTGTGTTTAAGTGTTTAGAGTGGCAGCTTTTTGTGTTGTGCTTTCTTGCTGCTTTTGTACTTTTCTTGTTATTACATAGGTGATATACAGAGGGGTTACCATATCACAAGTGAGGTAATGAATATATTTGTCTTTAGATAATGACATCCCTTCCTTTATACTCTCCCATTTTTCACCTCTGTTGCTTCCACAAGTTATATAGTTCATTTTCAACATGATTTCTACTGAGTATCATTACTTCATTTGTTCACTCTCTGTCCTTCCACTTTTGTCTACCTCCCTCATCCTCCCCATAGACAGAAGCAGAGAGGCATTATACCTCTTAATTCCTCCTCTAAGAGTACCTGCTTTGGTCTCACTATATATGAATGACCACAGTCCTCTATGACTTTTCATGTCACCATGTATTTTAGATTTACTCTGCCTATGTGTCATTTGTCTTTCTGAACTTGACTTATCTTCACTTACTATGATTTGTTCTGGGCCCATCCATTAACCCCCAAAAGACAGATTTTTTTGCCATTCCTGGAGCTTTAGTTCAGAGCCTGGGCAGTGATTTCTGAGGCTAGCACTCTACCACTAGATCCACAGTACCACTTCCAGCTTTTGTCTATATAAGGAACTAAGGAATTGAACTCAGGGCTTCTTACATGGTAGGTGAACACTCTACAACTAGGCCACACTCCAGGCTCCCAAATTACATAATTTTATTTTATTTTTTGGTCAGTCCTGGGTTTGAACTCAGGGCCTGAGCATTGTCCTTTGGCTTTTTCCTCAAAGATAGTGCTCTACCACTTGAGCCACAGCACCACTTCCCGCTTTTGTATGTATGTAGTACCAAGAAATTGAACCTAGGTCTTTGTGCATCCTGGGCAAGCATTCTACCACTAGGCCAAACCCCCGACCCCAAATTACATAATTTTTAATGGCAGTGTAAAACTACATTGTGTATCAGTATCGTACATTATTTGGATCCACTCACCATTGTAGGACACCTGGACTGTTCCCAAGACTGGGCTATTTTGAATATTACAGAAGTGAACATAGAGGCACAACTGTATTTACAGAGCTCTGGCTTGTGTTTGTCTGTATAGATGTCCTGGAATGTTATGGCTAGTTCACAGTTAAGGGATTTTTTGAGGAACCTCTAGACTGCTGTCCAAAGTGGTTGTATTAGTTTACAGTGAAATAGGATACCTTTTCCCTCAAATCCCCACCAGCATTTGTTGTTCTAACTCCTAATGTTGGGCAATGTAACTGGAATAAGATGGAATCTCAGAGCCATTTTGATTTGCATTTTCTTATGGCTAGGGATGGTGGATTGCACATCCTCTGTTTCTTTGTCATTCTTACCTCTTCCTCTGAGAAGTGTCTGCTCACTGTTTCTCATTCATTCACCTAACTTGGAAAAGAAAGGGATGGTACAGACAACAGCTGCACTGCTATGACTTTGAAAATAGTTCCTTGGTCTCTACATATCTTTATATACATGTGTATTTATATGCAGATATCTAGCCTTTGATGGAAGATTTTTTTATTTTGTTTTAGTCATGGGCCTTGAACTCATGGCCTGGGTATTGTCTCAGTTCATCAGCTCAAGGATAGTACTCTATTGCTTTGAACCTCAGCATCAGTTTAAGTTTTCTGATGGTTTACTGGAGAAAAGAGTCTCTCAGATTTCTTGCCTGGGCTGCTTTGAACTGTGATCCTCAGAGCTTAGGCTCCTGAGTAGATAGGAGTACAGTCATGAGCCATCAGTGCCCGGCTGTTCATTTTCATCTGTGCTAAATGATTAAACTATACACAGTCAAGGCCCATGTGAATTCATAGACTTAGTTTTTCATTGATGTTAACAATAGTTCACCTAATACTAACTTTACATACTGTAAATGCAAAGGGTATTTCCTGCTTTTGTCTAGAAATGAAGCTTCTTCTAGCAAAAGTTAAAATGTAAACTCTGCAAACAAAGCTTTTATACAAGATTGAGACATATTATTTTCCTAGCTAACCTAATTCAGTGTTTATTGTGCTTTTGTTGCTTTATGTATTTTGCATTTCATGTGCTAATAGGAGTTCAATATGATATAACATCTAAATTTCTGCTTCTATGTCTTCTCTATTTCTTGTTTGCTCTAATGTTGGCTGTCTGTCCTGCTGCTCTGATGGATAAAAGCATCTGCAGGAGGAATGCAGGACTCCCTCCAAAGTGATGCTTAGCATTTCAAGCTGCAGAGTCCTGGGGTATGAGGGACTGACGCAAGGTCAAATAGCTATTCCTCATCTGAAATCTTTGTCACGTCCCAGGACTTTTTGTGAGTGGCGTACACAGACTGTGATTATCTGACTAAGCATTGTGGTTGCAAGTACTTGACCTCACAACGGAAAATGTCTTTGACTTTGTCTACTGTTTCTGTTTCATTTCAAAATTGAACATAATTGCATCCCTGAGCAAGATATGGACAGGCTTTCAAGTATACTATGTATTGTTATATTCCAGAATGGCTTAACAGTCAGAGGACAAGTACATGGATATGCCAGGTATTTGGCTAGGAAGTTCAAGTATGATAATATTTGTTAGTATATTGTCATCATTTTCAACATTGCAAGTACACAAAATGTTAATTTGGACAATATCAGAGAAATCATACTTTTTATCTACAGTGATAGGTATTGAAAGCATGGCCTTGTGCATGCTAGGCATGTGGTCTGCCAGTTGAGCGACATCTCCAGCTTAGGTTTCCCCTCTACCACTTCTCTCCGGTGGTGAGATATGAACTCAGAACCTTGAACTTTCCAATTTAGTTTCAAAACCGAACATGAGGACATAGTGATACCAATACTCTGTCTTGTATACTGGTATTGTCTCAATATTCTAAAACATTCAGATGACAAGGACATGGACTCAGCAGGTGCTTAGGTCCAGACAGGCACTGAGGACATTACTCTTTGAGACCTGTATCTCCCAGTGCTGTGATGTAAATTGTTAGTGCATAGGCACTTACTTGCTGATTATTTGTTGTCGTACTTTAGAAAATGCGTACAACCCCTTTGAATAGGGTTTGATGAGGATTTTTTAAGAGTTCTAGTTCTCTGCTCAGTAGAAGAAGAATCCATCTCCTCACTGGTGTCTCAGTCATTCCCCCAACTTGTCAAAGGGCAGAATGGCACAGACAAAGGCTGCACTCCTGTGACCTTCAAACTAGTTCCTCACAAACTTGGTGCTTGTTCTCTGTACATCTTTATACACCTTCTATGTATATTCGGGTGTCTGAACTATTTTGGCTGACCCCTCTGGATGTATGTGTACTCTGCTCCTTATTATCAGCACTGAATTGTTAGATTCTACACAGTCAAATACTATGTGAATTTCTACACATACTTGTCCTCCCCAAATACCTATAATTCAACAAAAACTAAGTCTACAAGGCTGTATTTCCTGCCTTTTCGGGAAATGAGGTTTCTTATTCCATTTAAATATTCACCTCTGCTAAACAAAGCTTTTATGGAAGGAAGACCAAGAGTTCATACCTTATGAAGCTACACCAATTTTTCCTGTGGTTTTGTGGCTTATTTTCCAGTTCACTTGCTATGTGGGATACAAAGCTCATTTATTATCTACATCTCTGCTTCCATGGTGCTTCTGTTCCTCCTGTTGGCACCACTGTTGGCTATCTGTCCAGCCTATCTGATTGATAAAGGATCTGCAGGATTCCCATCCAATCTGGTGGTGGGCCTTTCAGTGTAACAGAGGTGTGGGCTACAGAAAACTGATTCATGCGCCATTAGCTACTCTGTATGTGAAGTCCACTTCCATTACCACCAGTAAGTGTGAGCTGCATACATGCACTCTGGCCATCTGCATTTACCTTGTAGCTCCTCCTACTTGACTTCCAAAGGGAAGAGGAGAAATTGTCTTTCCACATAGTCTACTTTTGCTTATTTTCAAAACTCAATATTAGGATGTACTGTTACTGATAGCCTGTCATGTGTACTGTCTGTGGTGACAATACTCCATAAATTGTTTAACACTCAGGTGAAAACTACATGCACTCACTTGGCATAGATAGCTGGCCATAAATGGCCAGCTTACCCTTTTGGTCAACAATACCTTCACTGTGAAGGCATATAAGTCTAACACAGGTCATTAGTCCTCTGCTTTCAGGAAAAAAAATCCTATTTTCTATATACAGTGCTGGGTTTTGAAACCCTGGCCTCTCTATGTTAGTCCACAATCTTCTATTTGAGCTACATCTCCACCTCTTCTATCCCTGCCACGCTTCTCTGCAGTATTGAGGTTTGACTTCAGAAGCCTGTAGTAGATGAAGCTGGATAGGAGTAAGTTGAACTTTTGGCGTGAACCACTGTGCCCTCAGCATGGCCAGGAATGGATTGATGAGGGAATGGCTCAACTTGATGATAATATTTACTGGGAGGGATGGGGCCAGATGGTGCAAATTGGAAGGCATAAGAATGTCTTTGAAAGACCATTTCCAATTCACCAACATAATGCTGGATGGGAAATGAATAGTTCAAGACTTCAAACATCAGCAAGAAATAGAGACTCCTGGATTATAATGCCATAAAAGCAATGTGCATGCATGCACACACACACGCACACAACACACACACCATTTCTTTGAGAATGGGATTTCACTAGAATACCCAGTCACAAAAGTATAATCAATGATTTTTCTTGACGTAGCTCTTGTTCACATAATTGTCCTCATTATTCTTATGAAAGAATGAAATTATACATAGTCAAGTACCATGTAAATTCATTTGAATTGATTTGGCACTCCCATTTACTTCAGTTTATCTAAGCACCATTTTATATGGTGTGTATGGAAAAGGATATTTCCTGGTTTTTTTTCACAGACATGAGACTCTACAAAAGCAAAGTTTTATGCTGCAGTGATGAATATTTCTATCCTGGTTAACCAAACCATTATTTAATGTCCTCTTGTTTAAATCATTTTAAAGCTAATATACTTCGTAGGAACTTATGCCCTTGCTCTACCTCTAAAATTCTGCTTGCATGTTCCCTCTTATCACTCCTTGCTGTGCTAATGCTTCCTGTCTGACCTGCCTATCTGATAGAGAAAGGGAACTGCAGGTTAGAAGCAGAGCTCTCATTGAATGGGGCAGTCAGTCAGAGTAGGAGAATTGTTTGGTATTAAGTGTTGATCCTGGGTTTGTTTGCTCCTTTGTTTCTTAGGGCCTTCTCACTTCAGGGGCTTGTGACTTCCATATGTCCATTGTGGCAATCTTACTAAGCATTGTGTTTGCTAGTAGTTGATTTCACAACAGACCATAAGCACTTATCCTTTGTCTTCTTCAGTGGTTTTCCATTTGTTTTTGTTGTATGGGAACTCAGTCAGTGAAAAACAGAGAAGCCAGATTTTGAGAGGCAGATTTGGGAGTCTTTATTGGAGAGCCAGTGACTGTAGGGAGACTTCTGTCTCCAAGACCTGCAGCCCAGCACAGAGCTTACACAAATCTTTTAAAGACAAAAACCACATGACTTGGGTATGGAGGAGTCATTCACTGGAGCCAATCTTCCCTAAAGCCAAACAGCATGACATCTCCATGTTCTCTGAAGACAAGCTCTCCTTAAATTGGCTTGTTTCACTTTGAAGGATTTGTAGCTGGATGAAAAGCTCTTATCACCCAGCTAGGTGCCAGGATGGCTGGGAGAACAAGGTGATGGTGTGTAGACCCAGTCTCCTTATTTAATTTTCACATTTGAAACTATTTGCATGCTGGTGGTTATGGGCTGTTATATATCCTGTATATTCTTATCATATTCCAAAATGATTTAACACAAATGACAAGTCAACTCAACAATGCTCATGTACAGTTGAGGAAGTGGCAATGGCTGTTAACAAGCTGTTTTCACCATTAACAAATTCAACACATACATGCAAAAAGAATCTGGAAGTAATTATGGAAGAAATCGTACATCTTTCCATAGTGGATTGTGCACAGTAGTGTACCCTTGGACTTGAGCGTGTTTGGTATGTGCACTGCCACTTGAGATCCATCTGTAGCTCTTCCTCCACAGCACTTGGGTACTGAGATGGCAATTCAGAGCCCTATAATAGACAAAGCTCTCAAGATAGAGTCATTATTTCACACGTGCTTGATTCCTCAATGATCCCCTTTGTGCTTCCCCATAATTTGATCTTGAGCATCCTGCTGTCTAACATCTAAAATAGTTTCTCCTCTTATGCCTGAAGCCAGGGGAAACAATTTTGAAGGAAACTCAGGGTAGACATGTGTCAGCATACAAATCCAATTCTTCAGCAAAATGGTGCCTGGAAGTATGGTGCCTGATTTTAGTGCATCAGCCATGAGGTAGAAGGTAGAATATCTGCAATGCCCTAGGCCAGAAGATATAGTGGAGGAATACAGGCACATGTGCACACACACAAATACCTCAGGATTCTAGCCTTTCCCATGTTGCACCACATCATCTCCTGTCTATGTCTGGCTGGTGTGTAACTCCTGGCTCTGAGCCCTGTTCATCTGTCTCTGTTTTTTGATGTGGTGCCACACCTACGGGAAACTCTATATCTTCTGGCTAGTGTCTTCCCCTTCTGGAGATGTATGAAACAGGAATTTGACACTCAGCTGGGGAGAGCTGGGGCACACTGGGATGCCTTCCATCCACTTCCTCATTCCCTCTTTGACCTCAAGAATCATATGTCCTTGTAGACTCCCTCTGTGTCCTTACTGGATTCCACGAATATCCTCACCACACTCATTTCCCTTAGCCTCACCCTATATGGCCGTAGGTTCATTGCTTTTGAGCTAATGTGATTCTCTGCTAGGAAAATCCTAGAGGTATACTAATAATTACAAATGAGGGAAACCATGCAGCCTAGGTTTCTTTGAGTTGGCTTACTTCACTTAATATGATTTTTTCCAAGTCTTTCAACTTCCTTAAAAAATGGGGTGGGGCTGGGAGTTTGGCCTAGTGGTAGAGTGCTTGCCTAGCATGCACGAAGACCCGTGTTCGATTCCTGGGTACCACATACTTAGAAAAAGCCAGAAGCGGTGCTGAAGCTCAAGTGGTAGAGTTCTAGCACTGAGAAAAATCCAAGGACAGTGCTCAGGCCCTGAGCTCAAGCCCAGGACTAGCAAAAAAAAAATGGGGTGATGTCATTCTTCCTGATGGCAGCATTGAATTCCATTGTGTATACATACCACACTGTCTTGATCCAATCTTCAACTGAGGGACATCAGGATTGGTTCCATATCTTAGGTATGGTAAGTAATGCTGCAATGAATGTGGTGGTGTTACTAGCTTTAACATGTACTTTTTATGGACATTTGGGAAAATGCCCAGGAGTGGAATTGCTAGGTGATAGGGGAGCTGTACATTAAGCCTTTTGAGGAATTGCCACACTGTTTTCCAGAGTGGTTGAACAAGTTTACAGACCCACTCACAATGCAGTAGACATCACTTCTGAACACATCTCTACCGGCAACTGTTACTATTCGATTTCTTGATAGTGGCCATTCTATATGATGGGGGTGGAATCTCAAAGTTGTTTGGATTTAGATTTCCTTTTTTTTCTTTTTTGCTACTACTGGGCTTGAGCTCAGGGCATAGAACTATCCTTTGGACTCTCTCAAGTCTAGCACTCTTACTACTTGAGCCTCAGCACCACTTTCTATGTATGTAGTACCGAGGAATCAAACCAAGGTCCTTGTGCATGCTAGGCAAGCACTCTACCACTAGGCCAATTTCCTGGGCCCTACATTTCTTTTATGGCAAGAGATGTTGAGGATTTCTTCATGTGTCTCTTGGCCATTCTTATTTCCTCTTCTGAGAAGTTTCTCTTTAAGTCTTTAACCCACCTTTAAATGGGATCCTTGGGGTTTTTTTTTTTGAGGATTTGTTTTTAAGAGAATCAATACTTTGAGCCATTAGTATATTTTTGTTATGAGGTCCTTGTCTATTGTATGCCTAGTGAAGTCCTCCCACTCTCTGAGCTTTTTGACTTGCTAGCTATATGTTTTGCACACAGAACCAAACCAGTTACTGCAGTCCTATTTGTTCAAACATTTTTTATTATGTTGTGTTTCTGGGCCTTCATTAACCTGTGCTAAGGAGCCCTAGTATGTCTCTTATTTATTCCTGTAAAGTTTCCAGGGTAGACACCCTTTACCTCAAGGTCTTTGAGCCATTGGGAATTAATTCTGGTGCACTGTAATATATAAGGGTCCGATTTTGGCTTTGTACAGGTGCTTAATCAATTCTGCCAGCACCATTTGTTGACCAGTATATCTTTCTTCCATTCATATTTTTGCTCTCTTATCACAGATTAGGTGGCATTAATTTCTGGGTCTTCAGTTCTATTCCATTGGTCCTCTGGCCGGTTTTGGTACCAGTACCATGTTGTTTTGATTACTATAGCTCTGTAATGGAGTCTGAAGTTTGGTATTGATATTCCTCCATCACCAATCATTCAGTCTTTCAGCTCTTTGTACCTTCATGTTCCGGGAAAAGAAAAAAAATGTAATCTAATAGAATGTAAGGAAGGGCTGCCTCCTTTCCTTGAAAATCTGTTCAGGGCACTTTCCCCAATTCTCCTTGCAGGTCCTGGAGACTGCTACCCACCTAGGAAAAGAGAAAGGTCATGTGGTCGGTATCCTTGTGCCCAACATTCTTCTTCCCATCTTTCTCCTTCACCAACAAAGGTGTTCAAAAGTCATTGTAAAGAAAACAGGAAGGAGATTAGTAATGTAAAGAAACAGAGGGAAGTTAATAAAGGATGCCTTGGGAAAGGAAGCAAGGAAGAAAGGATTTGGGAAGTAAGAATTGGATTAAAATGTTGTTCCCAAGTAGAGAAAGGAGGAAATGAAGACTACTGGATTGAGTAAGGAGCAGCTGGTATGAGTATGTCTTGGTTTGAGAAGGTAAAGCTTCTTGGTAAAGTTAGTGAAGATGGTATGCAAGAAGAGGAAAAAGGGAGTTCCCACACACCCCTTCACAGAACTACTGCTGCCACAAGTTTCCCCCCAGAGGAAGCTGGGGAGAACTGGTCAGGTAAGAGGGGATGTTAAATCCCATACAGAGTCAGTTAGTGCTTCCCATTTCAAAATTAACCAGAGCCCAGATATCAAAATTACAGACTTCATGAGCATGCCTATCTAGTAATCATTCCTATCTGTCTTTTAACTGGGAAGGAACACATATCTACTACCTATTAGTTCTATTTATACTGAGTGTACCATCCATAGTCTTTACTCCAGAACATGACCAAGGCCTCCCACCGGGCCATTACCATTCTAATCCAGTCACAGATTCTCACAGGTTATTCTTAGATAGCCCTTGGCAAGATTGTCATTTTCACCATATTGATTCTTCAAATCCAGGAGGAAATCAAAGCAGACTTAAATGAATTGGAGTCTAAAAGAACTATAGAAAGAATCAACAAAACAAGGAGTTGGGTCTTTGACAAAAATTAACAAAATTGACAGACCCTTAGCAAATCTTACCAAAATGCCGAAATAAAATCACAGATGAGAAATGTAGTATCACGACAGAAATTACCAAGATCCAGGGCATCATGAGGGAATACTTTTCAAACCTTTATACCAACAAGTTCTAGAATCTAGAAGAAATGGATGAATTTCTAGCCACTATTAACATACCCACACTGAACCAAGAAGACCTAATCCAACTAAACAGGCCTATGTCAAGCACTGAAATTGAAATGGCAATAAGAGACCTTCCACCTAAGAAAAGCCCAGGATGTCACCGATGCAGCCTCAGCTGGATGCTGGGACACTGGGAATATTCACTTCCGGGTCTTGACGGCCATTTCCTCCAGCTGCACCTAGGGGACTAAGTTCTGTCCCCATGGCCTTCCTGGGGAAGGAGTGGCAGGACTCCTTTTCACCCTCGGGGTTCCCGGCAGCCCGGGTCACCTGTCCTGCCGGCAGTTTTGAAGCGGCCTGGAGCCCACGAGCACCCGGCAGCGGCCTGCGTGGGAGGCCCGGCCCGTGGGTCCACTTGGGCTGTCAGAGCCCAGGCTGCAGAAGAGGTGACCGCTGTTCCTGGAACCTCCATCCTACAGGGACTGCCGGGCTGGCCGACTGGTGGGGCCAAAGGCCCAGACTTGCTGTTCTCCAGGCCTAGGAGTTGGTGTCTGCCTGACCCAGTGGGCTGCCTGCAGTGAGAGAAGAGGCATCTAGGCAGTGCCAGACTGGGGGATTTGCCTGGTGGACCTGCCGAAGTTATTCCATGGCCTGGCCTAAATTGCTGCAGCCCCAAAGCCCCAGGGTTCTGGAAACATGGGGAGGGGCAGGAAAGACTATGAGTGAAGGGATGGATGCCAGCTCCTCTTCTTCCCCAGAGGAAGAGCAAGTATGCCAGATTGTCTCCCTGTATCACCGGTCTGCCTGGACCGGCTTCCAGAAGATTTGACCCTGGCCATGCAGCTGCTAATACTGAGTCCTGAATTAAGCAAGCAGAAGAGGTGATGGAGGCCAGGTTCAACGACGAGGGAACGCATGAGGGTCAGGAACAGGATTTCTGGAGGCCATCGTAGTTGTCCAGGAGTGGTCTGTGTGTTGAAGCAGAGCATTCAGTCTTCACAACCTCAGGTATTAGTAAACCGCGCATTCATGGAGAGCCTAGCATGCATCACTTGCACCATCAGATGGGAACTAGTTACCACCCTTAGAAGCGTCACTGAATGTAGATTTTTCTACATGTTCACTGCAAGCTAATTCATTTACCCTGCGTTTTACTTTTTTTTTTAACATTGATTTTTACATCCCATTTCAAATGTCACATTTAACAAAGGGAATCTCAACATACAGTTACTGGCACATAAATTTTAGAACATAAATAAAATTAAGCTGAGTCTTTGTATGGCATAGATAATAAAACATTATGTCTATAGCGTATATAAGCTATCATAGCTTTTTATGTCTATGTAGTTATGTTTATATATACTGGTTAATGTTCTTTCTTTACATTGTCAGAGTGAGGAAACTATCACTCCATATCACACATAATGAAACCCCATACCTGATAGCAGTCATATTTCCTGTTCTTTTCCTGACTCTCCAATCAGAGCTCTAGCCAACTACCAATGTATCTGTCTATTTGCTTTTTCAGACTTTTCATGGATTGTTTTACTTAGTATGTTTTCAAAGTTCATCCAAGTTGTAGTATGTATCTATATCTATATCGATTCTACATTCTTTTGGGTGGTCAATACCCCATTGAATAGACATGCCACATTTCAAACATTCATTTGGGTTGTTACTACTGTTTGGGTGGTTTGAGTGATACAGCAGTGAACATTTGTGGATAAGTGCTTTCATTTCTCTTGGGTATGTACACAGCTTACATCAGAAGTATTGAGTCCTATGGTCACTGTGAAGATCTGCCTCATTACATGCATTTTCCAAAGCAATTGCCTCACCTTTATTCTCGTTCCCAATTCTTCCCCATGTCTCTTGTCAGCTTTCAGTATTGTCTCTGTTTCTGGGTACAGCCATCTGCATTTCGAATGTTTTCATTGTGAGGAAAAATTCATTCAGTTCTATTTCCCCTCAATAGTATTGCATAGAGAATCTGAAGTATTCTGAAAAACTTCTTTCAGTATGTCGAGAGATTCCTTTCTCACCATTCCTGTGCATATTGACACATAAGTTACAAATAGTCTTGTATTAGCTTACATTAATTTTAAGGTGGAGGATTGGATTGCATTTTTTGTACAGGTATACAATATATTGTAATCAATCTTCCTTTATTACTTTCCCCAAATTTTTTCAACAGGTTTCCTTGCTCTGTCAGAATTTTTGCAAGCAATCTAGCTATTTCAATATTTACCCACTATTTTTATTTTACCCATCCTTCTCCATTTATACTTAGGTAGTCCTTTAGTCAAATTCCTGCTGTATGTTTATCCATATAGGCCTAAACATGAATATATATTCCTTTAAGTTTTTGATTCTGCATATGAGTAAAAACCTAATTTTTGTGAAGGTAGTTTGTTTGGGTCTATGTTCCCAAATTGTCTCCCATTTTTTTGCATTTTTAGTTTGTATGGCTGTGTAATATTGCAGCTATACAGACATTAATATTGAGCGCATCAACAGTCTTTATAAAAATAAGAAGTCATGTTTATGTCTACTCTTCCTACACATTACTTTCTATAACTAGGACAAATTCTGAAGTGGATAGAACGTATTGACTTAACTGTTTCAATTTCCTTTGGTATTGAAATTGGTTTCAACATTTTGGTATAATGAGAATTACTAATTTTTGTTGCATACTTATCATTTTGTAATGATTAAATATTTTATTAGCTTTTATGAATAGTACCATGAGGTCTCATTATAATAATCCTATACATATGTACATTGAACTTTGAATGAGTTTCTCCTGTCCTATTCCTTTTAACACTTGTGTCCATAAAGCATTTAATAGGTTTCTGCAGACTATCTCCATATATATATGTGAGTGTCTGTATGAAACATTATCTTCCTCATACCTACTTTCCATCTCTCTCTCTCACTTATCTAATCAGGAGGTTTCCCTTTGTTGTGTTTTTGTTTCACTTTGTTTTGTTTTTTTATTACACATATCCCATTTTTACTATTTTTTTATCATCATTACTTTAGATCTAGTTTCCACATGAATGGAAACCTGCAGTATTTGACATTTTGAGCTTGGTTTATGACAGTCAACATGATGATCCCAGTTCCATCCATTTGCCTGGAGACAATGATATTTGACTCTTCTTTATGTGAATCAAACTCCATTGCTTGTAAGTATTACATTTTTTTCCTTTTTTCTTTTGCCAATCCTAACACTTGAACTCAAGGCCTGAGCACTGTCCTTGGGATTTCTCAGGGCTAGGGCACTACCATTTCTGGCTATTTCTGGCTTTTGTGTAGGTGGTACCAAGGAATGTAACCCTAGGCAAGCGCACTACCACTAGGCTATGCTCCGGGCCCAAGTGTTACATTTTCTTTATGCATTCATTGGTTGTTGTTTACCTAAGCTGAGCCACAGTCTAGCAGTTGGGAAGAGCACTACAATAAAAATGGGTATTATAAATATGTAACTGTTTTCTCAACTTACACTCCTTTGGATGTATGTCCAAAGGTCATATAGCAGCATCTGAGCTTTATGTCTAATCAATCCTTTGACTCTATATGCAAAGGTCATATAGCAGGATTACAAGGTTGCTCTATTTTAGTCCATCCCAAGTGCCCCTAAGTAGGAGAATTTGAGGTCAAGCCCTAGAGTTTGTTCTCTTGGCTTGCTTGCTGGTACTCAGCCACTTAAACCATACTCCAGCTTGGCACTTCTTGCTGCTCACATCGGACGATAAAATACCATGGTCTTTCCCCAGGGCTGGGGGGGAACTGTCATCAATCAGGTTTCACTCTACTGAATAGCTAGGGTTACTGGAACTAACCATCATAAATAAATATATGTATATGTATAAATGCATGTATGCATATACACACATATATACTCATACATACACACATATACATACAAACTTATATGTGAGTTTGTGTATATATATATCTGTATATATATTTATATACAGGTATGTATATATTTATAGCATCCTATACATATGTGATTTCCACAGTGGACACACTAAATTACATGCCACCCCACTGTAGTGTATTGTATAAAGGATCTTTTCCCTGTGTCTACTCTCACAAACTCCTCATCAGCATTTGTTGTTTCCTTTTATAATAATTGCTATTCTCACTGTGGTGAGATTGCACTCTCAGGGTCATTTTGCAAATGAGGTGGAAACCATTTGTACTTCTGTAATCTGAAGAAGTCATTTGCTAAATTATTAATTGGATTTTTGGTTTTTGTTTGTAGAATTGTGTATTATCAATATTAGCCCTTTTGTGTTATATAGGGGACCAAGATTTTTTCCTATTGTGTAAATTGTTGCATGAATTTATGGTGTCATTTGATGTGCAGAGACTTTTTAATTGATTGGAATCCTATTTGTCAATCAATTCTTATTCTTCTGGAGTCCTATCCAGGAAATCATTTCCTATGTCTCTTGTTCACTGTCACCCTGTGTTTTTCTGTAGTGATGTCAAAGTTTCAAATCTTAATATGAATAGCTTTGATCCATTTTGAATTGATTTTTGACTGTATAGAGACACTGTGGTTGTAGGTTCACTCTTCTACATGTAGATAAGCAGTTGTTCAAAATTGTTAAAGAGCTGCCTTTTCTTAAACTATACATTGATTCCTTTTTCCAATAATTGGATGAGGATGGCTGTGTGCATTTAATTTTGAGTCTTCTATTTTGTTTCCTTAGTTTTCTAAGGACTATGTTGTTTTTATCCATGTGGCTTTACAATCTTTTAAAGTCTGGTAGTATAAAACCTTTAGTGTTGTGATCTTTTTACCCAGGATTATTTTTACTACCTAGGATATTTTATGTTTCCCAATGAATTTAATGATTTATTGCTATGATGATTTCAGGAAAAAAATCACCATGAAGTTTTGGTGAAATTTTCCACACATGTGAAGATTACTTTCAGAAAGGTTTAAAACTGATATTAGTTAATAATTAACATGAAATAATGATACATGTTAAGGCTTTACTATAACTATCCCTTAATGATTAAGTACTATTAATATAAATTCTACCAATTCAGTTTTCCATTTTCTAGTGCCTTTATCTATTTTTTGAAGGCTTGATAGAGTAGGCCCTTCCAGTTTTTATTTAGGGTTCCTGCTAGGTATTGTTTTAACAGAGGCTAGGATTAACTGAAGAGCTTAATTTTTAGTGTATATTTACTGTATCAGGCAGTATAACCATGATATTTGCCATGTGTATACACTGCATTTTAATAAGAAGAATATCATTACTATTGCTTTGGACTTTCTAAAGGCTAGAGCTCTACCACTTCTGGCTTTTTCTTTATTTTGAAATTATTCTTTGTATTTTTGAAACTCCTTGAAGAGTCAAGTACTAAATGTAGTAGAAAACCACCTCCCAAAAGCTCAGTCCATTTTCAGATGATAAAGACAGTTTGAAATTTCCACCATATACTGTATGCAATTACAATGAAACTCAACATGATTTTTATTCGTAATTCTGATGTGTTGAACTCAGAAGGAATGCCTAAGTAGTTTACTATTAAGTTTCTTTTTTTCCAGCAGAAAGTATTTCTAAGGTTTCAATAAGTAAAAGTCTTTGGCAAATTCACTATAGTTACATTAATACAGAAGGGACATGTTGGATCAAGGTTGAGAGGCTGCTGGGGAATCCCTGGAATACTTCAATACCTCTTTAACTGGATTTAAGTTAGCAGGAATAATTTTTTTAAAAAATTCCTTTGTAAAAGAAAGTTTATACAAAAAATTCCTAAAAAAAAACAAAGAACCATACATATGATGTGTTCAGTACAGGAGAGAGAATGACTCTTGAAAGCTTAGCTCACTTCTGGTTTAATTTTAATAAGCTAGGCCACTCTTGAAAAAAGACCTTATATGAAGGGCTCTGTAGTGTGGCCTTCAAATATATTGGATATATTAAGTTTACTAAATAAATCTATGTCATGTAGTACATGACATATAGTATGTTACTTGTAATAAGATTATTGTATGTAATTAAACTGGGTTTGGAGGCACAAATAAAATTTATTGCAATGCAGAACAAGTTTTTCATGTTTCTATTAAATGTGTCATCACAAACAACAATGTAATGGTGTTCTATGACTTGGAAACAATGTAATTTACAGTATTGCCAAACAGAATTCCACAAAAACTTTATAGCACACCTTATGTGACTAGCTCAAAGTCCTTAGTTCAACTAAGTGATATGGAAGCATTTTGGTAAAGTGCCCACAGTGAGAGCTGTTTTAAAAGCAGTCTGTTTGTTACAGAAAAATTGTGACAGTGAATACTCACCACATTCTCTGCAATGCTACATAGCACTCACACATTCATGGGCAATGAAACCATGGACACACAACTCATTTCACATTAGAGTGAACAGATCTACAATATTTTTTAAAAACAGTTCTGATGGGGTCTGAAATAAAATATTCTCTATATACATATATATAATTCCTAATTCTTAAGCCTCTTAAAATTTCTAAAATGGCTTTTTGACTTGTCTTTAAAAAAGGAAAAAATGTGCAATGCACTTATATTTGCACTTTTGAATTAAGGAACAATATATGCTACAGTGACAAAACAACTTGGGACGGGTATGGGTCTGCTTATAGTATGTACATGATCTTTGGGTATTCATGAGAATCAGTTTATCCCTTGGAGCAACTTAATTTTCAGAGTCACCCAGGAAATATATTCAACCATTTATAAAACCACAAATTCTAACATGCACTATACAAAGTCATGATCTTATTTATCTGCACATTCTTCCACAAGATAAGTATACATTAAAAATATTGCTCAAGACATAAAATATATATTATTTCTTTCCTTTTCCATTTATGCATATAAATATTTTACTGAACATACACCATCATTCAATAAACAAATGGAAAAGTTGCTTTAAAGTGTAGTTCTCCGCTATTTAACAATATAAAGTATAAAATGAGTTCTCTGATATTTAGCAATATAAAGTATAAAATGCTTACAATATAGCCATTAAAGAGCAAAATTCAAGACATCTGCAAACCAATACAGCAGTGAACAGTTCTTTATACAAAAGTCCATTAAGAAAAAGTCAATTTTGTAACATTTTACATAAAAATAAAAGCAAAAAGGGCACTGTTTCATCAGCACATTCTTCACTTCTCTCTGGACTAGAGGCCAAACATATGGTTCACTCTTCGGATCATCTTATTTTCCATTTAGTTCTTGATCAACTTGTTTTATGCATTTTGGTGTGCCAACGTATATTCCATGGGAACAAGCTCCACTACTTTTCCCAAATTAAAGAGTTATCTAATTTTTTGGCTGAATTTTGAGCTAATAAATGGTCTTGTAACAGCCCAATTCTGACTTATTCCTAAGTACATATCAAGTAATCAAACCCAGATCTTCGTGCATGCTAGGCAAATGCTCTACCACTAGGCCAATCTCCCAGACTCTTTTTTTTTTTTTGAAAAGTAAGCGTTTTCTTTTTTTTCTTTTTATTCTTGTAATTAATAGAAGGGTTACATTATATTTGCAGATAAAGGGTGCATTAATTCATATACATTGATACCCTTTCTCATGTCTTGGTCCCAATTACCCTCCCCCTCAACCCTACCCCTCATCTTGTTTTCCCCCCTTCCCTATCCTATTTCAAATAACCAAATATAAATCCCAGACTCTTGCCGGGGCCAACCGGCAGCAAACCAGGGTTCGCAGATTGGGGTTCCTGAAATAGGGGGCAAGGACTAGGAAAAATTAGAAGAGAGACAAACAGATGGGGTTCAGGAGGGCTACAGCCCAAATCAGGAGCCACAGCTTAAGAAACCTGTCGCCCAAGACCGTAGCCCAGTTTATTTCCAGTTCTCAATCTTAAATACACATCTTAAACTAGGGAACTGCCAGGGGCTACATTCGTACAAACAGTATCGAGTCTGAAATAGGTTGAATGAGAAGCTATCAAGTCCCAAACAGGTTAAATGAGAAGCTATTGACACAGCCCAAAATCATGATAAGAGCTTACTTCCTTGTGTACTCAATTGTGCGGGTCCAAGGTCACTGACCCCACAGTCAGTCCCCAACATCTCCCCCGTCTTTATTTTAAAAGAAACACAAGTGCAATTTTTACTCTTTTCTATACCCCTAATTATCCTGTCACATTTTCCAAAAATGACTTTGGTCCCTTGGTCTAAGTCTCTTCTCCGGGAAGACACCAAATGGCGGACGACGCCGGTGCAGCGGGAGGGCCCGGAGGCCGCGGCGGCTTCCGAGGAGGCTTCGGTAGTGGCCTCCGGGGCCGAGGTCGCGGTCCTGGGAGAGGCCGGGGCGTGGCCGCGGGGCTCGCGGAGGCAAAGCCGAAGACAAGGAATGGATCCCCATCACCAAGCTGGGCCGCCTGGTTAAGGACATGAAGATCAAGTCTTTGGAGGAGATCTATCTGTTTCTCCCTTCCCAACAAGGAGTCTGAGAACATCGACTTCTTCCTGGGGGCGTCTCTCAAGGACGAGGTGTTGAAAATCATGCCCGTGCAGAAGTAGACCCGTGCTGGCCAGCGCACCAGGTTCAAGGCATTTTCCTGATTGTCTGGGGAACTAAATCTCTGCAACCTTAAACAATGCTTTAGTTGTCAGATCCACAAACTTTCCTGAATTTGTGGCTGGAGTCAAATCAAACTTTACTCAGTTAGAACTTTAAACTACCACTATCACAGATGATTGACAAGTTCCTGCCCAGTTATGAAAGGCATGGGCATTAGTAAGGCATGCTTACAAACTATTCTATGACCTCCCGGCTCTGAATAATATAGAATGGCCAAGCACGAGTGACTCTAGGATCTGACACCATCTCTGCCATCACCGCAGAGGCTTTCTGCATCTGGATACTTCATAGTCCCAGTAGTGTCTCTCCACACAGGGATAAACATCCCATGGGCATTTCACTTGCTTGGTTGCTGGACTTGAACTCGGGGTCTGGGTACTGTCCCTCAGCTCTCCAGCTCAAGGCTAGCACTCTGCCACTTTGAGCTCCAAAGCAACTCTGCCTCAATTAGCACTCTGCTGCCAGATTAGACACCACAGTCTCACAGGGACTTTGCTTTGCCCGGGGTTGGCTCAGAACTGCAGTTTTCAGATCAGTGAGTCCTACAAAAGGCCACGTTACTCCAATTAAAGCAACAAGGTGGTCAACACAGAAATAGTCTCTAAGCATGAGCTTACCTAGAACCTGGTAAAAGCCAAAGTTACATCTGAATAAGGATTGCTGTACTTCTCCATGGGCTAGCTGGAAGTTATTTTGGTAGTCCTGATTTTCCCTTTTTCTCTTTCTTAAAACATTTAAGACAACTTCACTTTCAAATATTATTCAGAAACCCAATTCTAATGTTCTTTAAAACGTTTACACTTTTTAAACTTAAACACTTAACATTTTAGTCTTCATTTGCATTTGAAAAACCTTTAAGGGCTCAAGGCATTCCCTTTTCTCCAGGTCTCCTTGGGCTCAAGGAACGCCCTTTGCCTTCAGGCCTCCTTTTAGAAGCAATCCAGTAACATGAAACCGAATCATACAGAGATAAACCTTTAAACATTCCTTTAAAATACTAATCACATTATTCACATTTTACCATTAGATTTCTAGTGTCAGTTTGCAAAAAAAGACAGACAGACAAAGTTTCTGACGTTAATGAACAATTTTACATTTGAATCTCTAATACATGTCTCCAAATTTTAACTTAAGGTAATAAATCCCAAATTCCCTAATACCTCTGTGCTAAACAGGATACAATGTTTACAGTGTAAACAGCTGTATGCCTTGCAATAAAATGCAGATTTCAGGATCTAGAATAATATTTACCAGTTTCTCTTTAAGACAATGCAATAATCCTTTGAGGCATAGTAAACGTTCAAACCTAATATTTTTGTTGAAGTTTTAAGCTTAGATTTACCCAATTGTCTTTAAGTATAAATTTATCCATTGTTTTATACAGCATGCTGACAATTTAACCCTGAACATGTTCACTCACTCATTCACACACATTCATACTCAAAGATCATAAAGCGCGCAAAATTAATATCGGCCGTTCAATTTCCGGAAGTTTGTGTCAAGAGAGTTTTGCCAATTTTACTCTTACAGATGAGAACCAGGTTCAAAACAAAACTTTTTGCAAGGCAACTTAGCTGGAATTTATTTTTCCAGGGCTTGTTACAACTGCAGACATGGGGGAGCAGCCATGCTAGGCCCAGAAATGTTCAAAAAAAAAAATAACAAGGATGTGTGCTTGAGTACGCACAGAAAAACCATAAGGATCCATACTTAGAAATGGTACCAATTTTAAAGACAAAACTGGACAAGGAAAAACATGTAACACGAACAAGACAGAGAAACGGAGACTTTTAAATAATCAGACATTGACATATAACAAGAAAATTGGACTCAATCAGATACACTTAACACAAAGAACATGAGCTCAAATGAATGTTTTCACCAAACAGTTATTTTTAGATTTAGACATGTCTTGCTGGTGGGACTCTCAGGTATGCCTTGTTATCGACAAGAAACTCAGAAGGGGAGGGGGGGCCAAGGCGTCCCTTGACCACCCAGGCCTCTGTTTTAGGCCCACAGTGCACCTTTTCAAACAAACAAACAAAAATAAAATAAAATAAAACGCAGACATACAAGGGGGTCGGCCGACTTCTACTTACCTCTGGAGGCCTTTGCTTTTCACCTGGGCATCTTTTACAAAAAGGTTATTAAGAAGAGGGATGGTAAAGACAAAATAATGTCACATATTAAATTGTGTAGAGTCAATGAATATGTTAAAAGGTCCCTACATAATAGTAAAAGGAGGAGAAACACAGCTCATATGAATGTGTAGAACAAGTGGATCAGTAGCAGTCCCAATTGACATGCACAAATAACTCAGGTCCTTCCCACGTCGCAGGATGCACCACTGGAGGGTTGGGGGTGTAGGCCCAGTGAGTCGCTGCTTGGATGGCCACTGTCACTCTCCACGATCCGAACGCAGCGTTCAGGCAGCCAGCGGGCGTCATTTTCTCCTTGTGAAAAAACACATACATGCCCTCGACCCCAGGTTAGAACAGGATCGGGTCCATGCCAAACACCAGTTAGGGGATCCTTCCACTTTACTAAGGCAAAAGGACGCTGCGCTCTTTTTTCCCAGAATCGCTGAGCAGCAGATAAATTATTTGAATCCAAATTCAAAAAATTTAAAACAAATAAAGCATGATTAAGTATATTCACAGGGGTAGCGGGATATGACTCTCCTTTCTGTATTTTAGCAATTTGATGTTTTAATAATCCATTAGCTCTCTCCACAATGCCTTGACCTTGAGGATTGTAAGGAATGCCTGTAATATGAGTGATATTATAGGAATGGCAGAAGGATTGAAATGCTCGGCTTGCATAGCCAGGGCCATTATCTGTTTTTATTTGCGAGGGAATCCCCATCTCAGCAAAGCATCGAATGCAGTGAGAGATACAATGTTTAGTGGCTTCCCCAGCAAGGGGGGTGGCCAAGATAAAATTAGAATAAGTATCTACAGTAACATGGACATATTTTAATCGGCCAAATGATGGAACATGTGTGACATCCATCTGCCAAATGTGATTAGAAAGCAGTCCTCGTGGATTTATACCTAAATGGGGGGCTGGTGAAAAAGGGACACAGTTGGAGCAAGTCTTAACTATTTGACGTGCAGCTTCTCTAGATAATTTAAACTGTCGGCGCAAGGCTCGGCTGTTTTGATGATGGATGGCATGTGACTGCTTAGCAAGTTCAACCTGAGTTAAGTAAACTCTGGTGGCGGAGTCAGTAACTGCATTGCCCTCACTTAAAGGGCCAGGAAGATTAGTGTGAGCTCGAACAAAGCCAAAAAAACAGGGGTGGTTGCGAGAACAAAGCAAAGTTTGTACTTGGCGAAATTGGGTCTGAATATTGGAGTTAGTAGTTCCAATAAAGGGAACAGTTTCTATGACTTGAAGAGCACGAATTACATATTGACTGTCTGAGTATAAGTTAAAGGGCTCGTCTTGTAACAGGACGAGTGCTTGTAAAACAGCCTCTAATTCCACCTCTTGGGCGGAGGAAAAACCCGTAACCCAAGATTGAGTTTTCCCATTAATGGTCAAAGCAGCCTTTCCATTAGAGGATCCATCTGTAAATACCAAAGCAGCAGAAGATAAAGGCGAGGCCTGTACTATGGAAGGAAATAGAAACGTATGACACGCAGCAAATTGGAGAAGTTTGTTAGACGGGTAGTGATGCAAAATTTTCCCCGTATAATTGGCCCAAGCAATGGCCCAAGGATCGCAATGGGCGAATAGCCAATCTTGTTGTTGTAAATTATATGGGACACAGATAAAATGAGGTTCCTGACCTAAATATTTACGGGAATCCACTCGGCACATGTGTATCAGATTAGCTACCAATTCGTAGTAGGGGGTCAGCACTTTGCCGGGTGTTGATGGTAGATAAAGCCATAAAAGTGGGCCATCCTGCCACAATACAGCAGTTGGGGAGTGAGAAGTAGCTAAAATATAAACTCCCCATGGTTTGGAATAGTCACAATAGGTCATTTGTTGCTGGGAAATTGCCTTTTCTACAATTTGGATGGCCCTCCTGGCGTCAGGATTTAATTCACGCAAGGATGTAGGGTTGGTATCTCCTTTTAAGAGATCAAAAAGGGGTTTTAACTCTCCTGTGGAGAGCTTTAGATAAGGCCGAAGCCAATTTATATCTCCTAAGAATTGCTGAAAATCATGAAGAGTTCTTAAGTGGGAAGTTTTTAATTGTATTTTTTGGCTTTTAAAATAGTGTGGGCCTAATATATGGCCTAGATATGTAAAAGGGGGGTGTTCCTGAACCTTTTCAGCTGCTATTATAAGGCCAAAGAGGCTCAGATCTTGCTTTAGTTGTCCAAAGGCTTGTCGTACGACGATAGGGTCAGAACAAGCCAACAAGATGTCATCCATATAATGAACAATATAAACAGAAGAAAATTTTTCACGAGTGGAAGAAATGGCTCTAGCTACAAAACTTTGACATAAAGTTGGGCTATTTGCCATGCCCTGTGGGAGCACAAGCCAGTGATATCGCTTCATGGGTTCTTTAAAATTAACAGAGGGGACGCTGAAGGCAAAGCGCTTACAGTCTTGAGGTGCCAGGGGTATAGTATAGAAACAATCCTTCAAATCTATAATAATCTTATAAGTATCCTTTGGGATTGCCATAGGTGAAGGCAAGCCAGGCTGTAGGGCCCCCATCAGTTCCATTGTGGCATTTATTTTTCTCAAATCCTGTAACAGCCTCCATTTACCTGACTTTTTCTTTATAACAAAAATTGGAGAATTCCATGGAGAGTTAGAAGGGGCCACATGCCCCAAGTCCAGCTGTTCCTGTACCAGCTGCTGTACTGCAATGATCTTTTCTAGTGAAAGAGGCCACTGTTCAACCCATACCGGTTGTTCAGAGAGCCAATTTATGGGATCAGCATGAGGGGGAGGGCAAACGACAGCTCCCGTCAAGGGATACCCTAATCCTTGTCTCGTAGGGTGAGACTGGGGTTGGAGTGGCTCTAGCTCCCCCTGTGCTGCTCGGCCTAGTCCCCTAAAGGGGAGGAGGCCTTGATCAAGTAACTGCTTAGTGACCGCAGCACTAGGACTAAACATATACACTCCCATTTTTTCCATGATATCACGACCCCATAAATTAATTGGCAGATGATCCAGGACAAATGGCTGAAAATGACCAGAGTGCCCTTCCTCATCTCTCCAAACAAGGATCGCACTGCTCTGCTGTGGGTCAGTTGCTTGCCCAACCCCCTGTAGGGAAGTCATAGAGGTTGTCAGGGGCCATTGGGCTGGCCAATGTTTTTTAGCTATCACAGACACATCTGCTCCAGTGTCTAATATTCCTTTAAAGGGCTTTTCTTGTATAAATATAGTCATCTCAGGCCTCTCTTGTTTTATGCCTTGTACCCAATAGATATCAGAAGATCTAAATCCTCTCTGTCCACATGGGGAATTAGCAGTCTCCCCGGGGGGTAAAGGGACGAGTATTAGTTGTGCCAATTTTTGACCGGCTGGGATCGATACCACGTGTTTCGGGGCAGAGGCCATAACTTTGATTTCTCCTGTAAAATCCTGGTCAATTTTGCCAGGTGTAATCTGTATCCCTTTAAGGGCTGGGCTACTTCGCCCTAACAGCAATCCAGCCACTCCTGGGGGAAGGGGACCGAAGACCCCCGTGGGGAGAGCTTGTGTCCCCATCTCTGGGGTCAATACTGAGCAGGTGGAGGAACAGAGGTCCAATCCTGCACTGCCTGGGGTGGCACGGAGGAGGCTGGAGACTGATCTTGGGGGGTTGTTAGAAGATGCACTTGTGGCCGAGAAGAGGGAGGGACTGCCCCATGGTTTTGCGGGGCCAGGGGCTGGCCCCCCCTCCAGTTTCCCGAAAGCGGGCGGCCATTGCGATCTGTTCTTGACCTGCAATCTTTAGCCCAGTGCTTCCCTTTACCACAGCGTGGACATGTGCCAGGTGATTTTTCTCTCTTTTGCCTGGCCTGGCATGGGCATTGCGTCATCCAATGTCCTATTTGTCCACAAGAAAAGCAACGCCCTGGGGGTCTAGCATCCCGAGAATGCCGCTGACCTCTATATTTTAGAGACTCACTAACAGTCTTTCCTTGAGGAGCGGCGGCTAAAGTAAGGCCTTGTACATGGGAGGGTCCAATATCAGCACACAGTGAAATAAAGTCCGTGATTCCTCCCTTATTCCTATGGGGTCTGATAGCCGCCTGACAGGCGGCGTTGGCATTTTCATAGGCTATGTGTCTAACTATACTCTCCCTTGCATTCTCATCTTGTACTAGGCAGTCTGCAGTCTCCATTAATCGAGACAAAAATTCTAGATAAGGTTCATTCGGTCCCTGTTTAACTTCTACTAGATTTTTTGTACGATTGGAATTGCGTAACTTTTTCCAAGCCTCTCTCGCCGCAGCATTTATTTGTAAATAGGCCTCCTTTGCATAACCCAATTGATCTTCGGTGTTTTTATAGGTTCCCTCTCCTAACAACTGATCAACAGTGTAAGGCAGGTTCTTAGACCTATTTGTTTCAATTTTAGCCCGACACTGTGCAGTGAACTCTGTCTCCCATAATAAGTACTCTCCTGCACTAAGGCATGCTCTGGCAAGCCGCTTCCAGTCATTTGGGCATGCAATACCAGCACACGCGGCCTCCAATATTACTTGAGTAAAGGGGGCAGTTGGCCCATATTGGGAGCAGGCATTTTTTAAATCCTGTAATAGTTTAACAGGAACAGGCTGATGGTATACTTGTTCATCATGATCAACTAAACTAGGGAAGCATCGAGGCCCTGAAATACCTTCCCTCTCTCTAGCAGCCTGAGTCAGGTTTAATTGCGATGCACTGTGCCTGGTTGTAGTGCCTGTTAAAAGGGACTTGTTGCTAGGGCCTTTAGGCTTGCCTAAAGGTTGAGAAAGGGATTGAGGCCGTAAGGCTGCAGCCTGAGGCGGTGGGTGTGAGAGGTAGGATTTAGAATCAGAAACCATAGTGGCCTGAGGGTCATATCTCCTTCCTAATTCTGGAGGGGCTCTCTGCTCTTTCCCCATTTTAGATAGTAGATGCATGATTTCTTCTAACCTCTTTTCTATCGTAGCTATCCGGTCCTCCATCGGCTCATCATAACTTTCCTCCCTCATATTCAAATTTGAATTCTGATACTCAATATCTACTGGTTGTTGTTCCATTTTCAAGATCTCACTTAGACTCTCTTGGGCTGTGGCATATGGCTCAGCCTCAGGTTTTTCAGAAGGGTCCTTTAATTCATAAAGTTCCCTTACTTCAAGTTCAGCATTCTCATGTTGAGGATCCATGCCTTCACTTACTAAATTCCATACATCAATAGCCTCTACTGGGGTCTTTTCGGGGCCATATACATTATAATAATCTTTAATTCTTCTTCCTATCTGCTGCCAGGCTTTTTGGAATTCCTCCTCTATAGACCTCGGGCATGCCTCCTCGAGAAACTGTAGGAAGCTCTGAAGCACCCCTTTTTCCAACCACATTCCGTGGGCTTCAAGTAGGCCTGTTAAGATCGGTAAATATGACATATAGCTATTAACTTGACCCATAATTTTTTCTCCTGACTATACACTCTCCTAATAGTCCTACGACGTGTTACTCACCACAGGGGGGGGTCCTTCGCCTTCGTCCCAGATTTTCAGGGTCCCTGTTCGGGCGCCAGATGCCGGGGCCAACCGGCAGCAAACCAGGGTTCGCAGATTGGGGTTCCTGAAATAGGGGGCAAGGACTAGGAAAAATTAGAAGAGAGACAAACAGATGGGGTTCAGGAGGGCTACAGCCCAAATCAGGAGCCACAGCTTAAGAAACCTGTCGCCCAAGACCGTAGCCCAGTTTATTTCCAGTTCTCAATCTTAAATACACATCTTAAACTAGGGAACTGCCAGGGGCTACATTCGTACAAACAGTATCGAGTCTGAAATAGGTTGAATGAGAAGCTATCAAGTCCCAAACAGGTTAAATGAGAAGCTATTGACACAGCCCAAAATCATGATAAGAGCTTACTTCCTTGTGTACTCAATTGTGCGGGTCCAAGGTCACTGACCCCACAGTCAGTCCCCAACAGACTCTTATTCCAGAAATCTTTTTTTTTCAAGTTTGGATTAACAGAAAAATTTTCCACATTAAATACAGAGGCAAAAGAAAAGGTGAGGTATTCTATGTGTTGAAACTATTTTACTGTCGTATTCGACTTTGGTCTTATGTCCTTTCCACTTTCAGTCCACTGTCTTTAAGGAGAACTGCTATGCCTTTAATTCTCGAACATTCCGTTCCTCATTCTGCAGTGATGTAAAGATGACCAGTGCATTCTGTTTGGGGTTGCCATAGGAGCAACCATATTAGTAGAGTTTGCTCTACAAGGTAAGGGTCTGAGCAAGGGCAGTCTGTCTATCATAGGGTTTGCTCTCTATGCCATTGGACTTTATTCCCGTCCTTCCCATAGGGATTAAAGTAAAAAGAATGAATTTTTTCCAGGGAGGGCTTGTTGGATCATGTGAGGGGGAGAGGGGGCTGATTGAAGGGGACTTGGAGGAGTGAGAGCTGACTGGGGATCTCTCTGGTTCTTACATATGAAGGCTTTGCCTGGTAGCTACCTGAATAAAGTGTGTGTGTGTGTGTGTGTGTGTGTGTGTGTGTGTGTGTGTGTGTGTATGGGGGCTTGAAACTAGGGCCTGGACACTGTTCCTTAACTTTTTTTTTCTCCAACTCCTACCACTCTGCCACTTGAGCTACAGCTCCATGTACAACTTTTGCTGGGTTTTGGAGATTAGCGTTCCACGGAGCTTTTTGAGGCTTTGAACTTCTTGTCTTCAGATCTCAGCTCCTTAATAGCTGGGATTTCTGATTAGTCAATCACCTAAAGCCCATTTCCTCTGAAGAATTAACAAACTGGGTTTAGGGGAAGTGATGAACCAAAAGGAATGAAAAGAAAAAGAAAAGAAAGTTCTTAGCCTGAAAGGTAGCAGGAAAATCAGCTATGATTTAAATTTGTGACAGAGTTTGATCCTCCTCTGTGTCTAGCTATTTACAAGCTGAAAGGCTGGAGACAGTTTGAGTCCTTTTGCCTAATTCTTTTAGGTTACATGAAGCTCTTCACATTTCTGTTACAGCTCTACAGCAGAAGCAGGGCTGGCTACATGACTTCCTGCTATGTCTTGACCTCTTGTGGCTCCCATGGCCAGGGCCTAGGGACTAGGGACTGCAAGCATTGGGAGTTCTGTTTCCCTTGTGTATGAAATGGTATGGCTGGATACAATGTGCTTTACAAGTGTCTCCTCCAGATCCAAAAGTCAGAACCAGTATTTTACCTAAATGTATTTATTTATATATTTTTACAAGAAGGATTTTCTTATTTTCATGTTACTTTTTCTTTTGAAGAGTGTAGGAATGTATTACCTGTGTCTGGATGCATTAGTGTAAATATCATATTATTATTATTATTATTATTATTGGACAGTTTTGAGTATGTGGGTGTGTTTGTGTGTATGTACAGATGTTGTGAATGTGTGGTAACACTGGGGTTTTAATTAGGGGTCTTAAATGCTTTCACAACTTTTTTTGCACCCAGGATTAGTGAATTATGACATCTGCTACAGGTCCAATTTCAGCTTTTTTTCATATATTTTTATTGTAATTAATAGAAGGGTTACATTACATTCGCAGATGGAAGGTGCATTACTTCACATACATTGATACCCTTTTTCAAGTTCAGCTTTTTTTTTCTTTTAGATAAGTGGAGTCTCCTGGCTCTTTTCTTAGGTTTCTTTGAATTGAGATCCTCAGAACTCCTTAGTAGCTAGGATTATAATATCTTTTTATTCCCATTGACATTGTATTATCTTAACATATACCCACTCTGTGTGAAATATTATAGAATGCACAAGATTTCTCATGCTTTCTATTTCTTTTATAAAATGTTTCCAAGTAGAAAATCCACAATAACGGTGATATAAACTCTCTTAATAATGGATTTATTTACATCTCTAGGTCCCGTGAAGCAATGCATTATCTGTAAAGGTGCCTTGTATATCAGTGAAATTTTGTTGATTCAAAAATTTTTCTTCTCTTGTTCTGTAACAGAACTCTGAAAAGTAATTGCAGAATGTACTTCTCCCGGGATTGGTTAACTCTGAAGAATTATAGCTTTCAAGGTTTCATAGGCTATAGATTTTAAAAGGCTCACCACCACCTAAAACAGTTCTGTGTGCATGACTTTCCATAATGTTTGGTATATTAAGTATATTTTCAACACAATCAGTGTGAAATTCTTCTGTGTTTTCCCTCTCGTAGGTGAATGGTTTGTTACCTAGTGATACTATACTGAGATATATCCGGATTACACTGTAGCAGTGTTGACCCTCAACAAATGTAATATGTAAGTCATGGGATTCAAAGATGCTAAACCATGAGTAAAAGTCCCAAGCTTGGCTGATGAGATTGAGAATATACCTATACTTTCTTTGTTAATAAATGTCAACTCTATGGAAATGATATGTCACACATTCACAAATTAAACACGTTTCTTTTTCTTTCTTTCTTTCTCTTTTTCTTTTTGTGGTCTTAGTACTTAAAATTCAGGACATTAGCACTGTCCCTGAGCTCTTTTGCTTGGAGCTAGTTTTCAGATACTTTGTGCCACATCTCCATTTCTGTTTGTGAATTGCAGATGAGAGTCTCAGGGACTGTTGGCTGCGACTGGCTTCAACCCTGAGCCTCAGCTGTATCTCCTACAGAGGAGAACTACCAGCGTATGCCAGCACCACCAGACTTCCTTCTGTTTAAAATACTGCAGTTGAGATGCTGTGATAGGCATGCCTGAGTCCATGTAAACTGGGCTCTGGCAGCAGCTGTTGATCCAGCATGAGCAATTGGTGAGTGGATTTACCTGTCATTTGAAAGTAAAATCATTTTGAAATATGGTACCAAGACAAAGTTGATATTACTGCCCAACCATATCATGTAACTATTATCTGTTTTGAAAATAAATACCAAAGGAAAGAGGTCAAAAGAAACTTTCTCATAGGCTGTTCTAAAGTTAAGTATGAGGAGCTAAAAGAGTATCACAGGTCAGGCACTCAAGTCACAATGACTAGTTTGAAGTGAGGAGGAATTCAGATATGAAGTAGCTAAAGGAATCAGGATAAATGTGTCAAAAGCCAGGACTATTTCACCTGAAATACCACCATCATGATGGATAGGAATCTTGCTTCCGCTGTGCAGATCTTTTTCTCCATAAGACAGTCAGGAAAGAAAGCTAGTATTGGTGGAAGCAAGGAGTAAAGGGGAAACAGAATCAAATATTTAGATGATATATCAGCTGGAATTTTTTTTATAATGCGTGAAGTGGAAAACAGTGAACACGGATACAAAATTTAAAAGCCATATCAGCTGGAGTTTCTACATAACGACCGAAAGGGAAAAGAGGAGACCTGGAAGTAGAATTTGAGTGATATATCAGATTCAGCTTCTACATAGCAAGGGAAAGAAAATCTAGGAAACAACAAAACCACAGAAAACATTGGTGTAGGTTCACAAAGAAAGAATTCTTCATCAGTCTTGTCTAAAAGCTTTGTTTTTTAGAGATGAACATTTAGTTAGATCCCAAAGTCTCTCTTTTAGGAAAACACAAGAAATACCCTCTTGAATATATATATATATATCATATTTATAGTTAGTCTTCAGTGAATTGCAGCTAATTTGTGTGAAAAAGTACATATAGGAAGGGCCAGGTGTATGGCCTAGTAGTAGAGTGCTTGCTTAGCATGCAGGATGCCCTCAGTTCTATTTCTTGGTAACACATACACAGGAAAAGTTGGAAATGGTGCTGTGTTTCAAGTGATATAGCACTAGCCTTGAGAAAGCTCAAGGACAGTGCCCAGGCCCTGAGTTCAGGCTCCAGAATTAGCAAAAATTAAAAAGTATATATAGGATTTTACATAGTATTTGACTGTGCTTAATTTAATGATTCAAAGCAGATCCTATCTCTATCTAGAGAGGTCAGCTATGATAGGTCAAATAATGAACATAGATAGGCATATGTATGAAGATATACAGAGACTAAATAAGTATGTAGGACCGATTTTTTTCTTTGTTTTTATTTTGTAGGATGGGGACTTGAACTCTGAGCCTGTGTGCTATTGTCCCTGAGCTCTTCAGCACAAGGCAGGGGCTATACCACTTGAGCCATAGCACTACTTCTGGGTTTCTGGTGGCTAGCTGGAGATTCTAGTCTCATTGGAAATTACAGTGGCAAGGCTGGCTTTGAAATATGATCCTCAGATTTCAACCTCCTGAGTAGCTAGGACTTTAGTCACTTGATCCCTGCATTATGGAAACTATTTTGAATGTCACAGCTGTGCAGCTCTATCTGCGCCATACTGTCCTTTTAAAGTTGGTGAATGATTGAGACACCAGTGAGGAGATGGGGTTCTTGATGTTGCAGTGAACAGTAAAGAGAACTCTTAGAAAACTCTGATAGGATAGCTTGTTTATAAGACCCTATTCTGAGAGGCTGTACACATTTTGTAGACTGCAATGACAAATGATCACAGAAAAAGTAGCTTCTGCAGTAACAATTTACATCACAACACTGGGGGATATAGGGCTCAAATCAAAGGGCCCACAGCTACTTGGCCCCTACTCAGGGCTGAGGAAAAGGAAGTTCCTTGTAGATCCCTTTTCCCTGTTTTCCTGGTTGTGGACAATTGTCAGGCCCATGATTCCTCCTCTAGATTGCTGCCCTTCTTGGCACATGCCATTCTTATTTTTTCATATATTTTTATTGTAATTAATAGAAGGGTTACATGATATTTGCCAGATAGATGGTGCATCACTTCACATACATTGATAACCTTTCACATGTCTTGGTCCCCATTTCCCTCCCCCCACCCCCACCCCTCATCTTGTTTCCCCCCCTTCTCTATCCAATTTCAAATAACCAAAAACAAATATATCCGATATATCAGGTAACAAAGTGAGATACTGTAACAATATGAGATAACCAAGGGACAGCAAAAGAGATAACATAGTACCTTAAGAACAACAATCATTCATTATATGGCTTATGTTTCTATATCCTAGAGATCCTTTCATTTAGCGTCCTACTATATGGCCTTTTGTATCAAGGTTTTGCCCTATTGCAAATCTCTGCTAGGACAGCCCAAGGTTTCCACTGATTATGACAAATGAGGGAAATCACTGAGCCTAAGTTCCTTTGAGTCTGGCTTACTTTAGTTAATGTGATTTTTTCTAAGTCTTTCCATTTCCTAACAAATGGGGCAATGTCATTCTTTCTGACAGCAGCATAGAATTCCATTGTGTACAAATACCACATTCTTTTGGTACAGTGAATACTTTTTCAAAATCTGAATCCAAGGTTTATGACTCAATGAATAGTGTGTAGATATCATTTACCTTGGGTAAAGCATTGAAGTCTAGGCTCAAGAATGATTTTAATTGTGGAAATGAACAGTGACTGGGTGTTCCAAAGAAATCATATTCTCAAAGAAATTAGAGAGTGTTTGTGTGAGTGTGTGTGTGTGTGTGTGTGTGTGTGTGTGTGTGTGTGTTTATATGTGTGTTTGTGTGCTGGTACTCTGGTATTATGACATCTGCCCCTCTGCTCTTGTGCTTAAGTCTGATATTTTCTTTTCAACTCTTCATTTCCAGTCCAATATTTTGTTGCCAATATTTTGAATTGGAAATGTCCTTTCAAAGCCATTTCTACTCTGATTTCCTTCCATTTATTATCATCAGTTCTCTCAGTAAATGTCATTATTGAGTTGAGCAGTGGTTCACCAATCCATTCCTGGCCATGCTGAGGGCACAACAGGGGTTCATGTGATGAGACTGCGTTGCCAAATGCTAGTCTCATCCCATGCAGCTTCATCTAGTACAGGCTTCTGAAGTCAAATCTCAGTACTGCACAGAGGCCTGGTAGGGATAGCAGACGTGGAGGGGTAGCTCCTGTAGCAGATGCCATGCTTGGCATGGAGAAGTCCATGGTTTCAATACCCAGCATTGTAGATAGAAAATGATAGTTTTCTTTACTTTTTAGACTTAATTTTTGCGTATGTGTTTAATTTCTTCACAGTGTGGACACTTACACCCAGAGGGGAAAGTTGTCCCAGTCCTGGCCGGCCCTGAACATCTGGTGAGTCCCCCGTGTACTTCTCATCACAGTGCTAACCAATATTCAGTATTGTAACCATAGACAATACCCATGGCAGGCACACAGTGTCAGTACAACCTTGTTTTCAGTTTTGAAAATAAACAGGCCACAATGGAACACACCAATAAACAACTGTTCCTATTCTCTTTGGAAGTCAAGTTGCAGGATCTACGCAGATAAATGAAGATGGTCACAGTGAATATATGAAACTCACACTAATTGAATGGAATGGAATCAGATTTCACATACAAAGTAGCTAATGGAGCCTGAATCAGTTCTTTATACCCCACACTTATGTTACCTTGAAAGACTCAGCATCACATCAGATAGAGGTCCTGCGGATCCTTTTATCAATCAGAGAGGTAGGACAGACAGCCACTAATACTGCAACCAAGTAGGGAACAGAGGTGCTACGGAAGCAGAAATGTAGAGGATATGTCATCTTGATTTCCTACATAGCAAGTGAAATGGAAAATAAGGGAAGCCACAAAGCCACAGTCAACACTGTGTAGATTCATAAGGCAAGATCTCTTGGCCAATGTTGCATAAACACTTTGTTTGGCAGAGGTGAACATTTATTACAGTAAGAAGCATTATTTTCCAGGAAAATTCAGGAAGTACTCTCTTGCATATACAATATATAGATAGTTTTTGATGAATTATAGATACTTTGAGAAAAAAGTAGGTATGAGAATTAACATAGTATTTGACTGCGTATAATTTAAAGATAAAGTAGTGATAATAAGGGGAAGGAAACGTATGTCTAGAGAAGTCAGCCATAAGTGTCAGATACTGGAATATAGATAGGTATGTGTATAAAGTTGTACAGAGAGTGTGCATCAAGTTTGTGGGCAGTATTTTGAATGTCACAGTAGTGCACTTTTATCTGTGCCATTCCATCCTTTCATGAGTTGGGTGAATGACTAAGATGAGTGAGGAGAATGGAGTTCCTGTTGTTCTAGTGAGCCATAAAGAGAACTCTTAGAAAAATCTATAATCAGATCACCTCCATGAGACTTTATTCCAAGGGATTGTGTATGTTTTCTAGAGCTCAGTGACAAATCACAATGAAGTAGCTTCTGCACTAACAATGTATTTGAGAGCACTGAGGCGATTCAGTTCTCCAAGGGCCCATGCACACTTGGCTCTGACTCAAGGATGAAGAAAATAATTGAAGCACAAAGTCCCGTTTTGTTGTGATAGTTTTCTTGCCCATGGATTCATCCTCTAATTTTCTGACCTACTTGGCACATGCCATTCTTTCTGTACAGTAAATACTAACATTTTTTTGGCCAGGCCTGGGCTTGAGGTCAGGGCCTGAATCCTGTCCTTGGATTTTCTCAAGTCTAGAGCTCTACCACTTGAGCCTCAGCACCATTTCTGACTTTTTTTTCTATGTGTGTGGTACTGAGGAATTGAAGCCAGATCTTCATGCATTCTAGGCTAGCACTCCACCACGAGGCCAAATTCCCATCCCAATGCCAATTTTTAACAAATATGAATCCAGGGTTTATGAGTTGATGCGTAGAGTATAGACATCATTTATCTTGGGCGAATCATTAAAGTCTTGGGATCAAGACATGATTTTAATTGCTGAAGTGAAGAGTGACTAGGTGTTCCAAAGAAATCACATACTCAACCAAAGAAATTATGGACTGTGTAACCTATGTGTTTGTGTGTGTATGTGTGTGTGTGCGAGTGTGTGTGTGTGTGTGTGTGTGTGTGTGTGTGTGATATGTGTATTCATATGAGTATGCACTGGTGTTATGACCTGCCCCTCTGCTCTTGTGCTCTAATATAATGCATTATCACTCAAACTCCACATTTGTAGTCCAATGTTTTGGTGCAGGATTGGAAATAGCCATTCAAAGCCATTTCTACTCTGAGTGCCTTCCACTTGCTATCATCAGATCTTCCAAAAAATGTTATTCAGTGGTTCACCAGTCCATTCCCTGCCATTCTAAGAGAAAACAGAGGTTCACATGATGAGGCAGCATTGCCAAAACTCGAATCACTCCTATGCAGCTTTGTCTAACCCAAGATTCTGAAGTCAAACCTCAGTACTTCAAGGAGGCCTGGCAGGGATAGTAGAGGTGGAGGTGTAGCTCTAATATCAGATCCCATGCTTGGCATAGAGAAGACCATGGTTTCAATACCCAGCAATGTAGATATTTTTCTGTGCTGTTCTGGCTCAATTTTTGTGTATGTGTTTAATTTCTTCGCAGTGTGGAATCTGACACCCAGAGGGGAAATGTATCCCAGTCCTGGCCGGCCCTCAACATATGGTGAGTCCATGTACTTGTCAACTGAGTGATAAACAATGTAAAGTGTTGTAACCGTAGACAATATATATGACAGTCGATCAGTATCAGTACATCCTTGTTTTAAGTTTTGACATAAATAAGAATAGAAAAGGTCAAAAGACAATTGTTCCTGTTTTCTTTGAAAGTCAAGTAGTAGGATCTATAAAGGGAAATGAAGATGGTCATAGTTCATTTATAAAGTTCACACCAATTGAATGTATTGGAAACAGATTTCACTTAAAAAAAAACACTAATGGAACCTGAATCACTTCTTCATACTCCACTCCTCTGTTACCTTGAAAGGCATACTATCACATTGGATGGGAGCCTACAGATCTTTCTATCAATCAAGGAGGCTAGAAAGACAGCCAACAGTAGCACCAGCAAGTGGGAACTGAGGGAGTCATGGAAGCAGCAGTGTAGATGGTATATCAGCTTGATTTCCTGCATAGCAAGTGAAATGGAAAATAAGGAAAGACACAAATTCACAATATATGTCCATAAGGAAAGAATTCTTTGTCAATCATTTTATAAAAGATTTCTTTATCAGAGGTCAACATTTCTTTGGACCAAGAACCTCATTTCTAGGAAATTCCCCTTCCAAAAATAGTATATTTTGTGATTGTTTTTGATGAATTGTACCAAATTTGGGTGAAAAATAGTTTTAGGAATTTCCACAGTGTTTTACTGTGTATAATTTAATGATTCAAAGCAGATCACACGTATATCTATAAAGGATAGCATAAAAGGACAGATACCAGAGTATGGATATACATGTGTACAATGATATTCAGAGACTGAGCACATAGAATGTGGAGAACTATTGGAGTGTCACGCAGTGCGATTTTGTCTGTGCCATTCCATCCTTCTGAAAGTTGGGTGAAGGACTCAGACTCCAGGAGAAAGTGAATTCTCCTGGTCCTTGTGAGCAGTGAAGGGAACTCTTAGAAAACTCTGATCAGACCACCTGGGCATGAGACACAGATTGAAAGGTTTGTACACATTTTCTAGGACTGCTAACAAAGGATCACAAAGGAAGAACTTGTGCACTAACAATTTACCTCCCACGACTGGGGATTATAGGTCTGAAAGTGGCTGTGAACATTTGTCTCTTCTTCGAGACAGTAGAAGGGAATGTCTCCACAAAGTCTCCCTTTTGGCTTGGACAATTGTTTGGCCCATCCACTCCTCCTTTAGATTTCTATCCTATTTGGCAGATGCCATGTTCTTCTGTACAGTTAATGCAACTTTTTCATAAATGTGAATCGAAGGTTTCTGACTCCATGAATAGTGCACAGACGTCATTTATTTGGGTAAAGCCTTAAAGTCTTGGCATCAAGACATGATTGTAATTTTTGAAATGGACAGTTGCTGGGTTTTCTCACAAGATCACATTCTTCATCAAGGAAATTACCAATTGTGTGTGTGTGTGTGTGTGTGTGTGTGTGTGTGTGTGTGTATTCCTGTGCAGTTGCTGTGGTATTTGGCCTTGTGCTCCTTTTCTTCTTGTGCCATGGGTGTTGCTTCCACTCTTGATCTGTACATTCCCTCATCAGCATTTTGCTGCTGAACTGAATTAGCCTTTCAGACACATTCTTTTCCTTAGTGACTTTGTTTTTGTCATCTGTCTTCAGTTCTCTCAGTACATGATCCAGTAGATCACAGAGGTCTGACAGTGGTTCATCTACCCATGCCAGATCATCCTGAGAGCACAGCCAGCAAGGGATGATTGAGTCAGCATAGACAAAAGCAATCTTCTGTCCTCAGAAGCTTCATTCAGCACTGGGCCCAAACTTTAAGCTGCAGTTTCAGAGACAGGGATTGAAGCTATAGAACAGTTAGATACACAACTCAAATGAATATCTAGCGAAAACCATAGTTTAAACCCCCAACCTTTTAGGGAAATGCATTGTTTCTTCTCCCAGTGTCCCACTTAATTGTCTCTATGTTTTGTATTTTGTTATAGTGAGCACCACACATTAGAGGTCCTCATATCTGAACTGAGCGCAAATGTTTGGTGAGTTGATTTGACATCTCAGTGTACAACCGTTTTGGAGTCTGAGGACAATACAGATTATACAGACAGCCTAGGAATATCTTTATGAAGTCATTTTGAATATTGACACAATTAGCGGATGATTGGGTTGGTCAAAAAACACTGGTGGATTGGCTGCTCTGTAGTCTAGGAAGCAACCAAATTCTTCATAATGTCAGTGCTTGTATGTTGCTTTCTATTAGCCAACGGAGGTGACAGTCCTACTCAGAAGTAACCCTGTGGTGAAATGGTGTGTAGAGCCTAGTGTTAAAGTTCTTATTGAGTGTGGATTGACCCTGCATTCTCTAGAATGGTGATACTGAAAAGCCCACCATTATATTGATGGAATTCCTGCTTCTGGCCTACTGTCCATTGTTCCTATCTGAGATTGAAATCAGTAAAGATATCCCAGATTATTGAAGGAATGGAGGAAGCAGAAAATTAGGGAATTCAGGGTTGAGTTCCTTTGACTTGCATTGAAAGTTACACAAGATGGAATTAGGCATTGTGGTAGATGTACTGAGCAAAATTCTTCCATCTTGGATGAAACCTTTAATTTTCTGAGGTCCATATTTAATATCCCCAAGAGATACAATTCCATTTCTATGGCAAAATGGAATACTGCTTTTCATTTAATAACATGCCTCTCAGTTTTGCACTGCAGTACCAGAGAAAATCACTCGAGGGAACACAAGAGCTGGAGATGTAGATGTAGCTCAAGTGGCAGAACATTTTCCTAGCAGGAGCAATGCCATGATTTCGATATCCAGCTTGTATAAAACATGTTTGAGTTCCTCTACATGGTCCAACTCAATTATCTGTTTCTAATTTTATTTCATTACTAGTGATGTCACGACGTTTCCAGCCACTGCGGTTTGTGACTCAAACATTGACATTTGGTGAGTTGTCTATCATCTGAAAGTTAAACTGATTTCAATGTAAGTACAATGCCCAATCAATATGACAGCTTCTCAGAGAGTTCTCATGTAATCCTTGTGTGTATTGAAATAGAGAATGATAGCATAAATGAACACACACTTGATCATGATCTGCTTTGAAGTGAAACCTAGCAACCAAATCTTTATTTACATATCAGTGCCTGCATGCAGCTTTTACAGAGCCAACAGTGGTAAGAATCCCAGTTAGAAACAGTGAGAGTGGTCTTAATGGTTTCTCAATGAAAAGAACAACAGATCTTTTTCATTCTCCAGAATTCTGATACCCACTATCAAAACTGATGAGAATCCTTCTTCTTAGGCTACCGTTCCTTGTCCATTTGTGAGAGGCAGTTAAAAAAGCAACCAAATAAATGAAAGGACAGAGGGAGTAGAGCAGACTTAGAATGCAGAAAATTAGAAGTTCTAAAGCACTGAGTTCCTCTGAAGTGAGTTCCAACTAGCATTAAACTGCATAATATCAATAGCATTGTGCTAAGTTTACTAGGAAAGAAAAAGACTTTAATCATGCATAAAAGTTTTCTTTTACAAAAGAAATTAATTTTCCTTTCCAGGGAAAAATGGAAATACCTTTGTTCCTTTTGCTAAGTTATGTATTATTTCTATTCCTATGAATTTATTTGTGTTAGGTAAACTGTAGCCATTTTAAATAAAAAACTAACACTATGAGTCCACATGGCATTTGATTCTATCGTTTAATCCTCTAGCACGGATGGAAAAGATCCAACAGAAGTTGGGACCGAAGAATTGACAAAAAGGTCAGATATCTATATGCAGATAAACATATGTAAATATACATGGTTGTTAAACAGAGTGTTTCTGGGAATTATTTTCAAAATGTTCTCAGTGCAGCTTTTGTCTGTATTATTACTCCTTTTCCATGGTTGTTGAATAAATGAGAAACGAGTCTCACAAAAGTGTTTTGCTATTTTAGTAAGCAGTGAAGCAAAATTCCTACACAATCCACACCTTGCTGATATATGAGATCCTACTAGAATTAGATTTGTTCCTTTGGTGTTACAGCAGTGACACACAATTCCATGCATTTGTTCTGACCAAATGAATTTTTTCAAGGTGAAGAAATAAAATGTCATACCAAAGAGACTACAAGTTTGTTTCATTGTGAAAGGGGTAAATAACCTCTTGTACAACTCTTTCCCATATTTTTGCTGGTTATGCCCAGTTCTCTGATGGGTGTGCTCTTTCTCTAGATCCAAAACTTAATTTATGCATAATATTTTCATAGTCCACTTTATGCCACACTTTAAACACTGTGGTTCTAAGGTTGGTGACACTATGAACACTTTATAGACAGCATTTATATTGGTGAAAGAGATGAATCCATGGCATTATGATTTTATTTTACTTACTACTCACATGTGAATACAGGGATCATGAAAAAATTCACATTTCAAATAAAAGAGTTTGGAGACAGATTGGGTCCACCAGCATGTGGGATGGGGGTACTCTGATACTATGGCTTCTAGTCAGGGCTTCAGGAATATTCTGCTTTCTTGCTTATACCTGAGGCTGTGCTTCTGGAACCACACATACAGTGCAACATTTTACTGGATCCTTGGAAGATGGACAATTACAAAAATAAATTTCTACCCTGGATGTTTTCATATTGCTGTCCTCTGATCTTTGCCACCTGTGTAGAGATAATTATACATATGAACCAAAAGCATGCACATCCATCGTACATTCTGGTGAAAGCCCAAGTGGAAAGATCATTGATCAAGCAAGCCTAGGCACAAGGATTCACATACCATGAACAGAGAGTATCACAGATAGTGCTCTGAGTTGAGACCTGAGTACTGGAGATAAGGGGTGTTAGGGACAGAAAAGCTAGAGATACAGCTCCATTGGCAGATACTTGTGTGGCATACTCAAGGTCATAATTTCTATACCTAGTAGTGTGAGAAAAAAATGTGTGATTTTTTTCCAACATGGTGCAACCTGATTTTTGTATATGTTTAATATGTCCACAGTGAAGACAACGACTTAACATCGGTTGTTTTTCATTCTAATGAAGACAACAGTAATTGGTGAGTTGATTTTTTTTAGTAATATATCATTCTCGAGGATAATGTGTCTTCAGACTACACAGGACTGCCTTTCCGTATCTGCAGGTAATCATGATCTGGTTTGAAACTTATTAGAAAATGATAGAATAGATCAAAATACACTGGCTCATGGGGTGCTATGAAGTCAAGTACTAGCATCTCAAATCCTTAGATCACCACAGTGCCTGTCAGCTAGTCACATGAGCCCAGGCAGCTGGGAATCCCTTTCTGAAACAAAAAAGTAATCCCAGCGGTCTATATGGCCCGTAAAGGAGGACTATATCCTTCCTTCTATAGATGCCTGCAACCACAATCAATGGTAGCCCTGCTTCTAGACTTCTGTTCCATGTCCCTACCTTAGCGGCAGGAAAGTCACCAGGGAATAGAGGACACCTAGAATGCTGATATTTAGATGATATCCAAGTCTTGATTTCCATTGAAATTAGTTGAACTGAAACCAGAAGAGGTTATTCTATATTAGATCAGGTAGATATATTGGGTCATAGTATTCTTAACTTTTAGGGAAAAGTCTTACCTTTTGCAAGTAGAAGAGTTTTATTTCTCTAAGACGCCTCCAATTGAGTTTCCTCGCTTGCATGGATACTGAACATACCTATCCAAGTAGACAAATGTGGAGACTGAGAATTGTGATGTTCATGGAGGTTTCCAGCACTAGAGAACACCATTAACCTAGTTTCTATCTGATCTGAATACAGGGTGTATAGGAGTCTTTCTAACTTTGTTTCTTTGGATAAAACAGAAACTTATCTGGAGAAAAGAGAAACATGCCAGGAAAGCAATGTTTCGTGTCCCTGTTGTGTTTAAGACACTGTAAAAACACCCACACAATCTAAAAGAACATTTCATTCAAAATGCTTTTGGATGAGATTTTTCAGATTGGGTGAAGGACAAAAGAATCCTGAAAGAGCAAGAAACAAAGAATTTGGAAAGAGCCAGGAACAGGCTGCAGTTGGCAGGGCGTAGAGGAACCTTCAACAGCAGGTGAAGCTGGTTCTGCAAGTACCCACTCATCATCACTGTTGATGGAAACCGCCTCACATTTATACGTGTTTCATGTTTATTCTGGTGGATATGGATGGATGTAAGAAGTTAGTCTAGGGACTTAATCAGAAATTTCTTGGTTGCAATGAAGATGTGTCCCTCTAGAGTGTAATTGTACTTAAAAAGGGGGACTATGCATTGGTATTAAGATGATAGGTCCTTCAATATGAATCCATCAGCTTTTCCTTTGCAGAAGTGTAATGTTCAGGTCACTATCACAGGAAAACTCATTTCTAGTTAAAGATGTTAGATATGAATTAGGATGATATAGATGAACATTCAAGGTCAGTTATTACCAGACTCATCAAAGAAATGCAGTGATTGGCTTTTCCAAAGTTATATTTAATGACAGTATCTATGTACTTTGGTCCATATTGATAGCAGACACTTCAATCCCAGTGTACATTGTTCAGAGGCCCAGCTGCAGGTCTCTAGTTTATGGCCCTTGGGTTACAGCGTGAAGTCTCTTATGATGATGAACTTTCAGTGTTAGTGACAGACACTGGGATCAAGAACTTAAATAGTATACAAGAGATGTATACTAGGAGAACAAACTGAATCGGGAGGTAACAGAAACCATCACCAAATGCTGTATCCTTTTTTGCATCTGAGAAGAAAGGCACTTATGTGCAATAGGTGTTTAATAGATCATAAATTTATACAACTCAGTAAATTGTAAAGTCATATACAAACTTCCAAGTAATTGATTTACTTGGGCGTAAGGTTCCTGTAGCTATAAGCTTCAGAATCATTTTTATACAATATTTAATTTAAGAATATATATCAGATCTGATATGTGATCAAATGTATGTTATCACAAGTGTGCATATATACATATATTTATAAGGAGTGAACACACAAAAACACATGAGTTAATGATAGCTAAGTGTGTAGAGCACATGATTGGAAGTGGGCAGGATGAAACAAGAGGAGAAAGGAAGAAGACATTCAAATTTGTAAAACGACCCTCTTGAGGGTTTGGAATTGCAGTGTCATTTTAACTGTGTCATGCTTGTCAATGATGTGTCAGGGGATGACATCTGTCTTCAGATGAAATTGGGTGAGGGAAGAACAGGTCATGAGCAATATGCTTCATCTACATTGCTCACATTAATAACATATTCCTTTAGAAAATATAAAGTATATTACCTATGGGTCTGTGTTGGGGTCCTTCTTGGACATCTAGGAGGGGGGTAAGATGGCGACGGAGCCCACAAATAATCCCGGGAACACAGACTCTGGAGACCAGGCTCCAGACTCTTGGTGCAGTTCGCTAAATACAGATCGAGTGGTGGCTGCCACATCAGCAAATGGGGACCTCCCTGTGTATGACCGTCAGCCAATGGTGTCCTGAGACACGCCCCACTTGCTAGGAGTACCCGGGAACTCCTATTTCTGGTGGGAGGGGCCAGGTACCCTCTGGCTCTGGACTGCTTGGGTCACTGAGTGTGTACATGCTGAAGCACAGGTTGCAAACAGCAGGCTCCTAAATCACTAGCTAGGAGTCCCCGCAGTTTCCCCTTTTTCTTTATTTGTGGACACTCATAATGGAATGTAGGATGGGGCCCAAACCTTGTGCAAAGATATTACCTAGATGGCATCCAGGCAAGCCTGGATAAACTCAACCAACTTAGCTAAAGCAAACATGGGTCCTGCTGCTGTGGAAATGAGTGTGGTGGGACAGAGAGAACTAGGGCTAGGTGGGTTTAAGATGGGACTGGCGTTAACGGGAGTCACAGCCCCCATTGACTCCCCAGCATGCTTTGAGGGAAGACAATAGGGTTGCAGTTCCTCTGATTGTATTGTTCATAATGATATCACGGTCCCATGCCAGGGTAGACATAGGATGAGGTAGCTTTGAGGAGAGTGTGGAGGCAGAGTCTGTGGCATCCACAGCCAGCAGAGCAGTCATCCAGGGTGGTTTTTCTGGATAGGTCGGTGTCCTAGGTCATACTGGTGAGGTCGCAAAGGTGGAGGCAGAACTCAGGTCAGCTGGCTGCGGCTGTAGCTGGCAGCCTTCTTCCAGGGGGGTGCTGGTCTCCCGACTGGCTCTGGAGCTAAGGTGACTGAACCCCGGAGGCAACTCAGAATAGCGACCACGATGGGGAAGAAATGAGGCAAATCACCAATGTGCTCCCCTTTCTGACCTGCTGGACTACCCTTTCCCACATGGACTCATCCAGTATCCTACCTCCAATCCCTCATAGGGAGAGAGACAGAACAATTTCATAAAATTACTCAAGCTTTCCATCAGAAAAGTGAAGGTGCCTGCTCTCCACGATCCCTTTCCACATAATTGCTTATAGAGATCCACTTACCTGCTAGTTGTGCCCCACGTCTGGGCACCAGTTTTTGGGGTCTTTCTCAGACTTCTAGGAGGGGGTACGATGGTGACAGAGCCCACGAATAATCCCAGGAACACAGAGTCTGGACACCAGACTCTCAGTGCAGATCTAAGTTTATTTTAGAAAACGCGATGGCTAAATACAGATCAAGCGGTGGTTGTCAGGTCATCAAATAGGGACCTCCCTGAATGCGACCATCAGCCAATGGTGTCCTGAGACAGGCCCCACTTGCTGGGAGTATCTGGGATCTCCTACTCCAGGCGGGAGGGACCAGGCGCCCTCTGATTCTGGACTGCTTGCATCACTGAGAGTGTACATGCTGAAGCACAGGTGGCAAGCAGCATGGCTCCTAAACCACTAGCTACAAGTCCCCACAGGTCTGCAGTAGACTGCAGAAAGAAACAGACGTAGAGGCTAGTGAGCAGCAGAACTATTTGTATGAAAGATCAAGGTCATGTAAGTATCCCTTATAATATACAGCCCTGTCATTATGTGAAGCTAGTGTTTACAATGCCCCTGGGTCTAGCTGTGCCCCTCTGCCAGATTGTTCTGATCCTAATCTCTAACAAACTGAAAAGACACTCAGCCTCATACCACACTTTCTATTGTTTTATAACAATGTAGATATTTTTAATGGTGAATATAAGAAATTGGTGTGAGACGTGGAGAATCTGGAACTTAGCTGTGAGAAAAGAAGAAATGTGGAATGAGAAAACAGGGCCATTCGAAGCTAACAGCACTGCTTTTACTTAGTTGCAAACAATGAGCATAAAGTTTTGTTGTATGGATATGGCTTTGTTGTATGAAATTGTCCCAGACCAAATATGTCCCTTCCCAAACTACTCTCTCTTCTTTATATGGAAAGGTTGTTGCCAAGTCTCAAAATGACTGGATTGATATGGTAATAATGTTCATTCTTGGCACCACATACTCTGAAGATTATGCCAACCTGTGAATGGAGGATATTGCAGTATGGTTCAGAGCAAGTAATGACTCCATGGTTACTTTCTCTCCTCTATCTTCAGTTACTTGGGAAAACTGGAGGTTTTGATTACATGTGATGAAGATCATGGCTAGATGACTACCCTGCCTTCTCCTTAGGAAGTTGTGGCCTAGTGTCTTGGTGACTCAATGAGTAATGTGTTCTCTTTACCTTTGGAGATGACCTTGCACCTGTCTTCTTTTCTGACCCAGTGAGCTAGATACACGATTACTTTAGAACGCTAATTGTTAATATTTTATCACCAAGTATATTTCTTTGATGATCTTAAACTGTAATGTTGTGCTGATTTGAAATCAAGTGTGAGAAGAAAATCTCAGTTATAGGGAAGAAGCATAGTCCACTGTTTTGTGACTTGCAAAATAATTTGACCCAGAATATGAAGTTTAATTATTCATGTGATATCTGACTATATGTATTTTTTGTTCCTATAGCACATCTGCATTTGAATTTTGTTCAGCACACGATGATGACAGTGTGACTGAAAGGTAAGCTATAATCCAAGCCATATAATAGAGTGCTAGACAAATGTATATGTAGAAGTTTATGCACATATTTTATATGAATATATGTACAGACACATGGACACATAAGTATCCACATTCATAAGGCTGGAGCTGAGCCCTTGTATTTGAAGAAATACAAACAGCATGAAAGGAGCGTTGACATGTGTGATGCAGTGCAATTCAGAAAGTGAAAGATTCTGTGTTGGATCACCAGTGCTGCTAGGAAAATGAAAGAAATATGCATCAGGAAGGGTCTGCCTGTCACACTGACTGTGTGGTATGTGGAAATTGGAGGTGATCCTATGTAGAAGCCAGCATGGAAAACAAGTTATTGAGACCCTTATCTCAAGCAGTGAGCCTGTCCTAGGAGCTCACAGCTGTATTCCCTTCTCCCAGGAGCACAGATAACCAGGTGATGATCTGAGGCCACTTCTAGACCTAGATAGAAGGAAGACCTTCCTGGAAAGACATCTACAGCACCAAATGACTTAGGCCATTACTCAGGTGGTCGAGTGTTTGCCTAGCAGGCAAACAGAATGCCCTGTCATCACACTCCAGTGTGACAAAAAGGGGAAGCATTCAGTGACTTTCCAACAAGCTCCTACTGGGCTCTGTAAAACATTAGGTGTGACTCCTTCTGTGCTAATACACCACTGACTCTGTACCCACCTCCAAAACTCCCCACCCTGTGACTACTATTCTACCTCACACTTCTTGACTATCATGTTGAGCTGTCACATTAAAGTTAGTATGTTTTTCAATATCATCACTTTGTTTTCATTTGCTTCAAGACACTTTAAACTTCTTTCTTGGTTTATCAGTCCCCTGATCATTCAAGTGTCTATCAGTTAACTTTCATGCGTTGTTTTGTCCTCTCTCTTTTTGTATCTCTATTGCTTTGTAAAAATAAGATACATTGGTATATCCAATTTTTGTTTCAGTTTCTTCTAACCTGGTTATTAGCTTAACATGTGATTTTCTGGTAGAATGTATATTCTTCAGTTAGAAAATGAAATGTTTTGAAGTGTCTTCTAGACAAATTTGAAATGTGATAAACTTTGATGTTTTGTGATTGGCATTTTTGTCTGAATGATCCTTCCTTTCTAGCAATGAATATGAATGCATGTAGTATACTCTTCAAGTATATGTCTCCTTGTAGGTCTCATGATGTTGGTTTTATAGAAAAGCATTTTCCTGCACTATATACCTCTATCTTTACAATAACTATTCCTGGTTGTTTATTTGATGTGTTTGCCATAATTTCCTGCTCTTCTTGACATCTTTTTTCCAGTGATTGCTGTAGTCTGGGGTTTTATTTTTACATATCAAGAACTGCTTGTTATTACTTTCATTTGATTATTTTCTAGACATACACTCTTCCTTTCCATCTCACTCTTTAAAATGGGTATTCAGCAGCCAGCATATCATGGGGGCAGAGGTTTTCAAACTTACTCTACTACCATTGGCACTTTCATTGGATACAATAATGCATATTCCCCTAAGTTTCTGATTGATCAGAAGAGACATATTGCTCCCATTCTCATTTATTTCTGTCATATATCCTTGTTTCATTGCTTCTTTGTTAATTGGTGGCTGCCAACCCAGAGAAGGATTGATTCTCTTCTTTGTGTATTAGCCTAAAATTGTACCCTGTATGACTGGCAGTAAGTTGACTTAGTGAGTGTCAGTAAAGATATGATTAAAATACTTGATTATCCTCAAAGTACATATTTATTTCAGCTTGAAATAAATGCTTTTGTGGGGTCTGTGGTAATATTAACAATCTATTGTTAAGTGAAGGATAGTTATACAATCAGTAAATGTTAATATATCATTTTTATTATAATCAAAATGATGACCTAGTTTCATCTATCTTCTGATTTTATCTATCATTATGTATGGTATCCTATGAGGTAGCAATTTGCTATGAGTAGTGAAAATTGATCATTTGTATAAAGTAGATTGTTCTTTGACTGAACATGTATGCTAAAGTTAAGTGTCATGCCTGCCTATATATTCCAATACACTTCTATCCTGAAAATTGGCTGTAGGACATAATGTGTGATCTAGGATAGAAATGTGAGTTAATATCCTTGAAGGCTCTCAATGATCTGATGATATTTACATATATACATATCTACGTGTACTCCTAATGTCAGAATGAAGGCAAGAAATGTGTGCATACACAAACAGATGTCAACATGTTAAACAAGAAGTAGCAGAGCAATATGGTATAGGCATGAGATCCCAGCTGTGAGACATAGGTAGGAATACTATAGTCTGCTGTCAAACCTAAGCAGTGAAGGAAACTCTGTGGGAAATGTATGAGAGGTAAGAGATTTTGCCCCAAAATGAAGAACTGTCATCTGATACTACAACTGAACTTCCTGAAAGAAACAAAAAGGAAGGGTAGGGTCTAAATATACATACACTCTCACCTATGTGTATCTATTCATATTTGCATGTTGGTAAGTCCAGACACACGTGAATGGATAGTTACAGAAAAGAAAGTGATAGAGATTAGAGAATTTAATTTTAAGTATTGATGACACTGCAGAGCCTTTGATATTTTTCTAAGATCCTTGGGCTCTAGTATCAGTAGAGACCTTTCTAAAATCTTAGGAATTTCCAAGAAGAATTACCATGAATTCTTCTTGTTCCTAATCTATTGTAGTGGCCACAACCAATTCAGTGTTATGCTGTAAGACTCAGCAGGTTAAGAAATTTCTCTCTGGTGACTCCATTTTGTCTAGCTAGAGGATAAAGCAAGTTACAGGGGTTCTGTCTGTCTGTCTGACTGACTGTCTCTGTTTCTCTCTCTCTGTCTATTCTCTGTGTCTCTGTGTGTCTCGCCCTGTCTCTCTCTATGTCTCCATGACTGAGAAAAGGTTGGTCATTAGGGGTTTTTATCTTTGATGTGTATTTTCCAGAAATGCCTTACTGTTAAGGTGTGTTTTCAGCCCCAAACAAAAATTTGCCTAATTATGTGCTGGATGTCTATCTCAAGAGATGATGATGAAAAGACCAGAGAATCTTTTCATGCCCATGATCATCCCTGATATGTCTCATTTCATTGCTGTGGGAAGGAGGCTGGCTAAAATATAATGACTTGCCTAGGATTTCACATGTTCTGGGGAAAACAGACAGCTGAAGACAGCTCCCTCATACCATTTGTGATATTTTTAGTGGATGAGAAGTCTTTTACCATCAAGTGATGGTTGGAATTTTATGTGAAAGGTAATACCCAAAGCATGTCTGTGTGTTTGTTTGCACATATATTCTGTAGATTAAGGTGAATAACTCATGAACTACAAATCCTTTTATGAATCAGAGAGGCTGGACAGACAGAGGACAGTAGTGCTAGAAAGGAGGGGAGAGAGGAAGAAGAAATGTAGATGGTTGATCAGCTCCATTTTCTTCATAGCAAGGGATATGGAACATAAGGAAACCCACAAAATCACTGCAAAAGGTGGTTTAGGGTCAGGTGAAAAAAACTCCTTTTACACCTTGCATAAATCTTTGTTTATCACATTTCATTGGAGAGAGAGGCCTCATTTCTAGGAAAACACAGGAAATAACCCCCAGCATATAAAGAGTATTTAGAGTTAGTATTCAGCTAGTTATAGCTGTTTGGAGAGAAAAAGTAGTTTTAGGAATTTCCAGAGTATTTGACTGCGCATAACTTAATGGTTCATGTTGGTAATGAAGAGCAGAACACTCAGAGATCTACAGAGGACAGCCATAAGAGGTCAGACACCCAAATACAGTCAGACTTGTGTAGAAAGCTGTACCGAGATGAAGGAACATGTTAGTGGGAACCATTTGGAAGGTCAGGGAAGTGCAATTTTGTCTGTGCCATTCATCATTTTGCAAATTGGGTGAAGGACTGAGACTCCAGTAAGGAGAGGGAGTTCTCACTGTCCTGGTGAGCAGTGAAGAGTTCTCTGCTTCTGGCCTGCCACCCATTGGTCCAATGTGAGAGTAAGTCAGTAAAGACATCCAGGATTACTGAAAGTAAGGAGGGAATAGAAGGAAGAGAGGAAGCAGAATATTAGGTATGACCTCAGGGTTGAGTTCCCTTGAACAACATCGTATTGAAAGTCATACAAGATAGCATTAGGTCCAGTGTTAGGCTACTGGGAAAAATTCTTCTACCTTGGAT